>NC_135699.1:6911354-7217854 GCF_964276395.1 Gasterosteus aculeatus | reverse complement strand
TGGTTTAAAGCTCCTACCGCGGTCTCTGCCTGATAAATATATCTTGAGTACCTGCTGAAGTTTGTGCTTTAAAATAAGATCCCTGCCATTTATTTGGCAGACGAAAAGGAAATTATAATACAGCTATGTATTTAGTGCACAATGGGCCTTTTCTGTTGCGTATCGCTTATCATTGTTTTATCGACTGGATTTGTTCAGTCTAGCCGTCTACAGGCAATCATGTGAGTCCAAACAGAAGTATCCACTTGTGTCCCCGCCCGTGTTGAAAGGGTTTGACTTTCTCATTCATGTCAAAACCAGCAGGAAACCTTTGGCTTGAAACCATTTTTACAGATGTAAATTGAGTGGTTGTAAAAGAAAGAAGTACTCTGGCCAATGCCACGGAGCAGAAATACTCCATAGTAAGTAAACGTACAATCTAATGCCATCAAAGTATGTATATTATCTCTATCGATTGTAATTAAATGAAGTGATCACTGTGTTGCAGCTGATAAAGGTAGAGCTATTTTTTATTCTGTAGTATTATCTTAACCTTCTTTAATACATCATTTATTTATTGACCACATTCTGTATTAGGAATCTGCACTGTAAAGTCATCAAATATAATGCCACTCAAAATACAGTGGCAAATGTGTCTTTTCTTTAATCAAGCATGTGTGTAAACATGGCAATAAATGTAAAGCACCGTTAAATATACTCCAGCACATTTGAGTAAACTTACTTACTTGCTACTAGCGCCACTGTGAGTGTTTCTATGAGCGGGACACACGAGAGAAGGCTTCTCTGATTGCACTTTGGAAGACCTCACTATTCAAACCTTCGGTCCCTGCGATGAGGAACATCATGTTCTCTGTTCAGCATATTTTTCAAGCGGGTTGTCGGCTATTAGTCACAACAGCCCAAAGTCATAACAGAGCTCTTTATTTATCCAACATCCTTTTTTGGGACCAGCTCGTTTAATTTGATATTTCCCTGCGTGTGTAAATGGGGGGGGGGGGGATCAAGCTTTCATAACAGCCGGGAAGTCCTCTCGTGTTTACACTTACCGGGACTTTTACTCAGCAGTTTCAAAGCGTGAACCCCAATGAGACTCTTTTATCTAAGGCAAACATGAAGTGCACTTTAGCTTGGCAGAAAACCTTTCCCCAGGAATGTTGTGTTTCTCGTGATGCTGAAGGGGATTTTGTTCTCTGGGATAACGGAGGTGCTTTTGCAGCTCTTCTGGGGGCCTCGGCTTCAGTAAAAAAAAAAGAAAAACCCGGGCTTGGGATGTTTCTGTTGTTAGAAACAGAAATATGTTTCTATGAAGAACAAAAACATACGTCATTGTGTGCACGTCTAAGCCTCTGCAGCCTGAAGAACACAAACCATCGTACCTTTTCATCGATGGGCATGAAATCAAGATTTGCTGTGCGGGAAAAACATTTCTCTGGTGGACCTGTGAGGATTCGTTCCACCTCTTTAAGGTGTGGAGCATTCTGCCGCTGTGGAATAATATTGAGGTTCTCTTCTGTTTTTCACCCACACTCGCATTCAAACCGCAAAAATGTCAGATTTCCACATACACAAATTATCATTCTTTTTTATAACAATTCACATCTTGTGGCAAAGGACTCCTGTTATGCAAGCGATCGTTACCATAGTGTGACATACGGTCCGAGCTCAGAACAAACTGGAATAAATGGATGTGTTGATATCACACAATGATCATGACTATAACCTGGAAGCATTAACAAGAATATGAACTTCACTTGAACACTTTTCCCATCATGTCTTTCCACAATGAACCCAGTGTTGTATACACACACACACACACACACACACACACACACACACACACACACACACACACACACACACACACACACACACACACACACACACACACACACACACACAACACACACATACATACACACACAGGCATATGTTGTTTATGGAACCAATGTGACTCAATCCGTCCTCAATGATACTTCCATGTTCTATGTTTTGACCCACATCCGGTGAACTTCTTGGAGCAGACGTGACTGACAAGCAGGTCCATTCGGCTAATGGGCGGCTCAGGTGAACCTGGGAGATTGGAAGCACAGGTCCCGGACCTTTCTTCGCCACTGGGATCATATTACCAAATCTCCGGATTAAACTGTCGTTCAGTTCAGCAGTTCTCCGCGACCTGTCTGACCCCCCGGCTATTGTTTCCTGGCACTTTTTCACACTCCGATTTGGCCGATTACATCAAGAAGCTTCAGACAATAGATGAAGGTAGATAGAGACACGCAAACATTTCCACGAATCTGAACTACTGTGCAGGGAACTGAAAGGGAAAAGAAGAAGTCAGATGGAAATAAATACAAAAGAGATAAAGATGTCACAGCGCCCCAAGAAACCTGGAAAGATTCCTGGAAGCAAATTCTACTGAAAAGGACGTGTTTTCTTTCCTCTGCCATCATTCTGACAGAGCTCATAGTTCCAATAAATCAACAAGAAGCAGTCAGCGCGGCCAAAATAAACCCAATAAAATAATCCTTAAATAGAACTGCTGGTGGTTGATTTCACCAGAAATATACTACTTTATATTTCATACGTTCCTTCGTTTTTAAATGTTTCCTCACATAGTTTGGATCTCGCCTGATGTCACTTGTTTGTTTGACCATTGAGGCCATTTTAGTGCTCTGAATTTTCTCCTTTCATCAAATAATATTTAGAAAAGGAAAGTTTTGAACTGCAGCTTCTACTTTTTAGGGTGTGATTTGGGAATGTCACTCACTGTATTTGCAATGAGCAGGATTGTAAATGCGTGGCTAATATGTACACTTCAATGTCCAGACAATGAAAAAATGACATCAAGAGTTACAGATAGTGGAAATGTATGCGTAGGTCGCAAAAACAAAAAAGAAAACTAGACCACCAAGCGCTAATGAGAGCATACTCATCACACAGCTGTACCTCCATCAACAACTTTATTTTCCTTTTTATTGTACGATAATTCATCTTTGAACTTGCAACAGCACAAACACACAGGGATGGAGAGCGCCATAAAAGAAAGAGGAAACTCATCCCCAAAGCACCTGTATGCATCTTGAATGGATGTAATTGCCTGTGTGTGTGTGTGTGTGTGTGTGTGTTACGTACCCCAAATAACTCCCTAATCCGCAGCCATAGTAAACAAGCGCTGTGGGCAGAAACAAAACCTGGACTCTGTTCCAAGACTGTAACCAGTGAGCAGACAGAGTTCACCGTGGGTACTCTGGCGAGTGTGTGTGTGTAAACTACAATTTGAGCACATGTGAGTGTGCGATCGTGTGCACCGCGTCCTGCAAATCCAAACACAACTGGCTGTGTTTTTGTTTCTCTCCACAAGCTCGGCCGCAATTGAAATTGAAATTGAACCTTTCAAGGATCAACTTGAGCAGCATCCCTTGTTTTGTTTGGGTTCCTTTACACAGCTTTCGAGTTGAAAAGTTCTGTGAGCTCAGTGTGCTTATTGTGTGGCTCTTTTGGCCTGCGATATGTGTCTGTGTGTGTGTGTGTGTGTGTGTGTGTGTGCCCCCACGTCGAGGGAGGATGTAGCCACCGCAGACAGAGGAAAACAGACAGCGGCATCAGGTCGTGCTGCTCTTTGTTCAGAAAGCTGTTGTTGTTCTTCAACCGTTTCCAAGGACAGAATAAATAGCGGCGCTTAGCCAAAGGCATGCGTCCCCCCCCCCCCTCCCCCCTCGCTGCTACGGACGCACCACCATGAGAAACATTACCAGAGTGTTTTGGGACATTTTCTGCCTCTCTCTCTCTTTCTGTTTTTCCTCTTGCAAGCACTGCACGTGAAAGAGAAATAAATCTCCAAGCAGCGCCTTTGATTTGTCTGGCTCGCTTTTACCATCGACACAAGCATTGTGGGACTGACGGATGCTGTTAAGCGTCCTGTCCAAACAGCATCCGTCAGACAAAGCAGTGATTTCCATCAGCATCAAGAGGGCTGAAGCTCTCATTGCTGACCTTTTGTGTGATCTTAAAGATCTTAAAAGGTCAACACTGGAATGACTGAGAGGATTTCATCTGAGCAGAAACCCAGAGGGGTGAGATGAAAAGTACGTTTTACCGGAAGTGTGTGTAATATATTGTGTCAGCGAGATCATTGCGGCCGCAATAAAAAGGTTAGAGTACACACACAATAACACACTCTCCCTCTCGAGTTCTCTGGCATCAACGTTCTCTCCACAGTGTAATCAGTAACCTGAGCGCGAAGGAATTTCCCCGTGGTGGAAAGGTGCGAGAGGGGAACTACTTCTGACTAAACCGGTGCGCCGAAACAGATCTCAAGATAGTCAGATTGAGAGCGACTTGACAGGGAGGGACGAGCGCAGCGGGAGGTTCAGGGGGACGGGAGGGGGGAGGGAAGGGAGCCAGGGGGACTTCACCCACGTCCAGTGATGGAAGCAGGGAGCCGGTTGGGCCCCAGAAGAAAAAAGACGGGCGGAAAGCAGCTCTGCTTCCAATCTAGTTTCACAACGAGTTGGTTAAAAAGACGAATGGGCGCCGGTTCAGGTGCCGTCAAACAATCTGTGGTCATGAAACTGATGGTTTTGACCTGTAGAGGCTCGAATGCGGCTAATAGCATCTGACAGCCCAGCGGACGTCAGACATTCAGGTTTTGTACAGTGGGAGAAAGGACAGTATTTGTTTAATGAATGTAATCTATTTTGAATGTTGTTATACAGACTCGAGAGAGACAAATGGATATTACAGATCATTGTTTAAAAAGCAGGATCTGATGCTCAATAACCCTCAGAAAACATTGAGACAAACCTTACTTTAATTCCACAGAGACCGTTAACTGCAGTTATCTGGATGTCACATTAACCTTTATTTTAACCCCCTTTGCATTTGTTTGGATCAGTAGGAGCCAAGTGCTCTTCTCCAAGCCCAACTGCCCCATGTCTCCTTAAGTCATCCTCTTATGCTCACTTTAAATATCAAAGCCTGGCACTTTAAATCAGCCACCTCCGATCTTCACATAACACACAACGATGCCACCTTCCCACTGAGAAAACAAACCCCACGAGAAGGGAAGAGAGGCGCAAATGAAGGAAAAAGGAAAGGAGGCGAGTAGTGAACATTTCTGGCATTCCTCGGCTCCACGCGGCGGCAGGATTTTCTCTGAGGGAAGCAGTGGGTCCAGGAGCCACCTTCTCCTCGTTGGCCACATCAGAGCTGACCTGGCTCAGAGCCGACCGCAAGAGGAAGAGCGCATTAAAGCAAGAATTCGGAATATTGGAGGGCAGGGATATTGTTTAACCTGACCGGAGTAAACACGCGTTAGTGTGTGCACGAGAGGGAGAGAGACTTAATTCGTGGAAAGCATTACTCTTGTGTTCCTCGTCCCAGGATGCTGGCATTTCCTGCTCAGAGAGCCTTTTGGATATTTATGGAGGACCGGCCGCAAAGAAGGACTTTTATTTTCTTTAGGATACTCGCTTTCTCTAAATAGACGTGCGGAGAGGAAAAGCAGATGCCTCGTGTGTCATCTGGTCCACACGTGGGTAATCTGTTTGGGTGATCTGCTTTTTCCCCCCGACGAGGTACTCAGGTTAACTATGCAGCAAACAGGAAGACTTGGACATGTGCTGGGATGATGCAACAGATGCATAAAATGATTAGTTGTATCAAGTATTAATTGTCCTCAATAAGATAGTTTGTAAAAAACCTGCATGGAAACATAATGGCAGCGAATCCTTTCTCTGGAATTCACATTTTTGTCATCTATAAAAGGATTTTGCTGCATTCCACTCGTAGACACGACTAAACTATTCCAAGCACCATGCTAGCTAGCAGCTTTGAAAGCGTTATCAGGCAGAGACCTGCTGACACCTGCATGCCAACATGACGATAAGCCGGCGTAACGCGTATGTTGTAGTTTACTTTGACTAGAAAAATCTGATGCGGATGTCCAATGTTTCCCACATTCTTTGAGGGACTAGAAGAAAAGTCATCATCTGGGAAACATGGAGGTCATGGCGATCCATCCATGAGCCGTTGAGATTATTTTAGTACCGACTGACACTCTTCCCTAAAGCCATGACAAAAGTGGATAATCGATCAGTTTGTTTTGTTTTACAAATATAGAATTTGTTGTCGTTTGATTGTAACAAATCCCTTGAAATCTGAAAATATTGAGCTGTGTTAATTGATTTGAAATAAGCAGTGCAGTATTGTTAAATGTCCTGTGACAAAAAAAGACATAACATTTTGATGCAAAATGAATCTGTATTTGTATGTTACATTTTGTTATACATGCCATCAACATTTATTCATTTTGACAAAGCGCCCAGAGGGACAAGTGCAAACCGGCCTGAATACAGGGAAAAGTTAAAGTTAACGTACAAAATGATATAATGATTCATATTTAAAGACGTAAACAAAAACTATTATTTTACCAATAATAATAATAATAATAATACTAACTCACAATATACATTTCAGTACTTGTTTGAGAAATTTCTTCCAATTTCTCTGCTCCCGAGCATTTGAAGGCAAACATCACATATTTATACAAATCTGCAGTCAACCACAAATTCAACCACGGCCTCCTTTCCAAAACAGATGTTTTCACAATATTTTAAGCCCTATAATCTTGTGGCAACCTTGCAGTTAAGTACAAAAAAAACTTGTGCAACTTGTGCAATGGCAAACAAAGCAATACAAAACTTCAATATTAACAGTGAGGTTGAGAAAAAAAAAAAACAGTGGCACTGTGAATAAAGATAATGTGAAAGACAGATTGTGGGAAATGGTTAACATGTACAGTTCATTGTGCCGACTGTGCTTGAAGAGCCTTTGTTTTTACTATAAATGTCCAATAGGAAAATAAAAAGTGCTTCAGATTGTCTTCAAAAATTAAAAAAAAAAAAAGAATGCTACCATTTGATTGATGTGGCTTTGTGTCTTTTGGGGGGTGAAGTGGTATGAAAAAAAAAAAAACACTCATAAATAAACATAAAAAAGTGGAGTGGTCCTTTGCTTTAATTCTCTAGCTAAGCACAACCATGTGTTAAAACCCTTTAAATCTTCTAACCAAACTCATCACGGAAGGTCTGGATGTCGGTCGGGGGGGGGGGGATCTAGCCAGCGTCAAGCACGGCGCTGACACTTTTAAAGGCAGCATTGCGGTCCCGCGACAAACTCCTCGCTTCTTTCCTCCCGCATCCCTTCTCCTCTCGCATCGCTCCCGTACAATCCTAAATCAGCACGGGTAAGCGGGTATTAATTCAAAAGCACGTGCAGAGGGCCGAGACTACACACACACACACACACACAAAAAGAGACCCCTCCCCCAGACCCCCCCCCCCGGCTCGCAGACACATGACAGCAGTTGAAGCCGCCGGCAGCGGGCGTACAGCGTCCCTAAGGCAATGGCCCGTGTGTCAGACGGGAGACCAGGGAGCTGCGGCCTCTCCGGCTCTCCGGCGTCGGCTCCGCGGCGCCTCGCCTCCGCTCCAGTCTCTCCCCCCCCCCCCAACCGCCTGCCGAAAACGCCGTTCAGCAGATCAGCTCCTGCTTTATCTCAGGCCGCGTGGGGAAGGGCGGCTCGCTGAAGGAGAAGGCGCCGCGGCCCGCCTTCAGCCCGCCCTGGCCGGGGCGCGCCAGGTACGAGCCGATCGGGTCCAGCTCGGGGCAGGGAGCCGGGCTCTCGGGCTCCGACTCAGACTGGCTCGCCTCCGGCTCGTCCGCGGCGGAGCCCGACCGGGTGTGCGGGTGCGGGTGGGCGAGCGAGTTCAGCCAGGGGTGGTCGAGGCACTCGTCTGCCGTGGCTCTCTCCCTGCGCACACAAATGCAAGAACACCGCCGGTGAGTCAGAGTTCACATGGCCGACGGACTGGCCGGCCTCTACCGATTCACTCAAATCAGCCATATTCCCTTTGAACATTCAGCTTGGAAAACCACAAGACAGAGAAAAAATACTTTTTTTCCCTCAGTCTCCCACGGTTACTCGAGCGCTGAGGAATCTTTCACTTTTTCCCCCAAGGGCACCAGTAAACTATTGAAGTAGACGAGTCTGGCTCTAGATGATAAAAAGTAGCAGCCGCCTCTCTCACAACAAATGTGTGGCGTCAATGGGTACGAAACCTCAATAACAAATTAGGTTTAGAGCGTAGGTTTAGAGTTATTGGGAAATTTGCTTGCAAAGGTTCCCACAAAAAATCTCCTCATTTCAACTTTCGTGAACACGTCGACACACAAAACATTGTGACATCAAACCATTTTTTCTAAATGAGGTGAGTTAACAGCTACCTAAAGCCAAACAGGAAACAGCGATTCGCCGAAGTGACGCTAATCTCGTTACCACATGCACTCATTTACACGCACGCGGATGTGCTTCCGTGCCGGTGTGAGCGCCCTCGGTGAGAAAATCAGCTGAAAGCGATGCTCACGGAAACTTTGAGGGTTTTAGCCCGAATGAGAACACTGCCGATCTTATCTTCACCGTCGCAGGGAACTGGCTCACCTCGGGTTTTTAACCAACAAGGTACTGATGAAGTCGACGGCCAGGGAGGAGATCCCCTCGAACGTGTCCGGCGAGTAGTCCACGTTGATTTGGGAGATGTTGAGGAATGTCTCCTGCTTCCCGTCACCCAGGAAGGGAGACTCGCCCGTCAGCATGACGTAGGTCAGGACCCCGATGCTCCTGGCAGATGGGGCGGCACAAAGGGAAGGAAGCTATGAGGCGGTTTGTCATGTCGGCGGTTACGCAACATCTTTTGGGACACATTAGTCTGTCTTCCGCTGCCGCGGTCAGTCATTAATTAACTGCGTTGGAGGAAAGATGATCTTGTGGTCAGAAGGTCTAGACCTATGACGTAAACGTCTGTAATAAGTATTTTTTTCGCTCAGATGTGAAACAGAACAAAGTGGTCTAAATTAGTGGAAATAGTCACATTAGAGACGCTGGCGCACTCACCACATGTCTGTCGCAGTGCTAATGGGTTCATAGTTCAGGATCTCTGGCGCTGCAAGAGAAACACATGGCCCTGATTAGTCTTGACGAATGCCACTCGCGTCGAAAGGGGGATTGTGGGTATTGGAGGCCTGAAAGCGGGACTCACCAACGTACTCGGGGGTACCCAGGATCTCCCTGACCTCTGTCATGTTGTCCATGCTTCTGGACAAGCCAAAGTCCACAATGCGAATGTCCCCCAGAGGTCTGGCACTGGTCAGCAGGATGTTCTGGGGCTGGAGGAGGGGAGCATAATGAGCTCATTAATAACACAGCACTGCCAGGGAGTCAAGGCTGTCCAGGTAACTGTGGTTCATCAGTCAGCGTCTAGCTGCTCCGCCGGGATCATCCTCTAAGCCAATCAGACGACACGGCGAGCAGGCGGGACCACTGGACTGGCCCAGAGGGCCATTAGAGAAAACACGACGGCTCATTCGCAGGGCTCCTTTAAAATCGACCAATTCCTCGTGGGAACGATGCGTCGCCACAGGGAATGAGTTGTGGCGGCGTCACATCTCCATTAGGCCGCCACTCGGGGGGGAATAGACGCGCGATCCATCAGCGGACTCACCTTCAGATCCAGATGCACCACGTTGTTCCGATGCAGGAAGGCCACTCCCGTCAGGATCTGCTTGGCCAGCCGGATCACATCTTTCTCGGTGAAGGCCTCGTCGTTATCGGCAACACATTGGTTGAAGATTTCGCCACCGGCAGCGCTGGAAGGAGAGCAAAGGAAGGAAAACTGAGAAAACAAATCAAGGAGAGGTGGGAGGGGGTGAGGGGAGGGTTTGGCTGGCTTCCATTTTGGATTATTCACGTTCACTTGTTATAATAAATTGCACCTTAAAACTGCACACCCTTCCTCTCAGCTTGAGTCACACCAGATCACAATAGCAAATTCCAACTTGTCCCATTGGTGCAATCTTATGAAATAAACCCAAGGTAGTTTCCAGTTTCTTTAAAGTCACGCAACACCACGTCTCCCCATTAGTGTACTTTGGCCGGGAGGAACAAAGTCCATCCACATCCACGCATTGCATGAGAGTCCAATCTGAGTCAATATACTTTTATAATTCCAACATGTAGCTCTCCATTAGCAGGAATGCTACTGGAGATAAGAACGATCATATCAGCTGTAAGCTGATGCAGACAAGCCTGTACGGCCTGATATGCTGCGGGTTGACTCAATAAATCCAACCAGGGGGGGAAACAGAGGCAAAACACTGGGTAACTACACAAAACATTTACTTTAAAGTAGAATGGGATTTAAAGCCATAAATTAGCCACAGCAGGCGGCAGAGTAGTCGGGTCAGGTGGGAAACCGTGTGCGTCTCAGCCTGCATCGATTTTCACTCATTTCTTCAACACAAACTGCATGAAAGGGATTAAATGGATTGGTAAAATCAAGCAACTTAATGGGAACTTCACATTTTTGTGGAAAGAAATAGTGCTGTCTGGTCTTGCTCCGCTTGTGTAGCAAAGTGAAGTGAGGGGGAGCCCTGGTGGATTTACGGTGGATGCTCCGTCAGTCAGATCGATGCCTGAAGCAGACACTTCATCCTCAGAAACTGGGACCATGTGTGGAGGATTTAGATGCCACACATGCTTCTTATCTTCTTATCAGAGGGCATTTTTGTGAGCAGAGCCCTGGGCACGAATGTTACATAACCAGCCCTCCTCTACTACAATCCTCAGCTGTGAAAATAGCCCCCGTGTTTTTGTGGGTCTGTGTGAGTGTGTGTGTGTCTGGGGGTTGTGAGGATAACACGCATTATTGCTCCTGATCATTTTCCTTTTTTCATCCACATGTGTAAATTAAGTGCGAGCCGGGCAGGGTTTTCATTGGGGAGAGGAAATGAGGAAACTGTGATATCGTGGTGTTATATTAAACCTGAACTTGAATCTGTCAACTGAACATTGTACTATTACCCAACCTGTCTGAACAATGAATTGCTTGTAAGGACAAAGTGTTTTAAAAGCTTCATTGAGCTGTCATCAGAGTGCCCTGAGAGGTTTTTTTTATCTTGATAAAGGCCACCTTGTTTAAATTCAACAGACATTCTGGCCAAGCACATTATCCGATACTTCCCCTGAAGCCTCTGAATACTGTATCTGACCTCCAAGAGAGTTAATGTACACACACACACACACACACACACACACACACGCACACGCCAACATGAGCGAGGACACGGAGAAGCTAATTGACCCTTTGAGCTGGGAACATATTAGGTGTTTGAAAAGCAGCAAACCATCAACCTCCTTTTTAGTTCTGAAGTAGAGGTTGATAGGCTGAATCACTTTAACATTACACTTAACAGCAGGATATTAAAGACTGTGCTTCCTGGATCAGTGGCACAGGGACGGGATGCTCCAGAAAAGCAGTTACTATACAAAAAAAGAAAAGAAAAAGTAATGCACCTTAATTTTTCATCAATGCAAACTAGTCATTACGCTGCGGTTTTCTCTGGCACCGGCGCACGCTGCAGCTCTGTGACATGATTCAAATTCAACATTCAGCTTCTGTGGTTTCAGCAACACGAAGAGTCTGTGTAAAATTGACACTTTATACCCCAGTTGTGGCGTGTGCTACTTTAGGGAGCCTTGCATGCTGCAACCGACGAGAAATGGAAAATGATTTGCATTTTTTTGCAAACGAGGTCAGACGGTTTGAAGCTGCAGCTTTCTGGTGGCCAAGGGTCTCGCTGCCAGTGTCACCGCAGCATTTGAGATAAAAAAAGGAAATAAAAAGCACGACCTGGCATTCGAAAGAAAAAAAAAAAACGTAGCTCTTTACGTTATAAAACACTGCGCATGTGCGGCTGTTCGAACTTGCGCTCAGAGCGAGCAGCTCCGCTCTAGGAACCCAGAGAGGGAACTGGCCTCCTGCAGCGTTTTCTCTGCAAGCATGAACCGTGGTGCTACTTCCCCTTTCACACTTCAGTCAGAGGTCAAACATACCACCCGCCCCCACAGAGAGAGGAGGCATTCCATGTCTGGGATTGGGATGACTACGGAGTACTGGGTACGGGAGGAGGCATGAGCAGCGAGCAGTTCGGGAACTGGGTCGGACGTGTGTGTGTGTGTGGGGGGGGGGGGCGACGTGGCTGGAGCGTAATTGCCCCGCGTTATCTGCCTGTAATGAGGCGAGGTAATATCCTTAAGATGCTAATTAGAGGCTGTCAGCGGTCAGACAGCACTTACTGGACGCGGATGGTGTCAGTTTAACAGCGAGCCACGACAGACCAGACGCCACCTCCGACCGGATCGCCGAACTCCACCTGCGCGTCGGGTCTATGCAGTACGGAGCAGCGCGTTCTCACAGAACGGTTGTGGGGGGGGGGGGGGACAGTTTGAAGCGTGACATGAATGCTAGTTTTCACACGGAGCACTTCTGCCACAGTGGTATTTAAGGTGACAGTTCTTGACAGCCAGTTGGCAGAAAAAGAAACCGAGGCGCTGAGGTCACAGCGAGACGAGCAGCTAACCACAGAGAGAGAGAAATTTCCATTTAAGGCCGAGAGCTGTGCATTTCACACACACGCGGGTGTGTGCGTGTATGTGGGGTGTTTTGTTTTTGTCTTTGGAGGTGAGGAAGACTTGAGTGAGTTGCAGCTGTGCCCTCAGCCACCAGCACATGACACAGGAAACATACAACTCTGACAATTCACATGAAAACACAAAAGCACTGACATTACCGCCATGCAACGTGCAGGGATGTTGCATAAATATGTTGAGTTTCCTATAAGCAAATTTGGTGTCCTACAAAAAGTGCACATTTTAGTGCACGGGGTCAGGAACTCGTCGAGGATTTCAGTGAACTTTTTGCGTTGGATGCGCAACGTCCAGTGTCGCCTTACCACTCCAGAACGAGGATGATTTCGGCGGTGGTTTCGTAGACCTCGTACAGGGCCACCACGTAGGGGTTTGCTTTGGCCGACTCCAGCACGGCGATCTCGTTTAAGATATCCTTGCGGCAGTCCGCGCCCTTCCGTCGCTTTCGGAGGAACTTCGCGGCGCACTGCTTCCCGGTTGCCTTCTCGATGCACTTTTTTACCACCGCAAACTTTCCCCTGGAAGAAAAAAAAAAAAAAGGAGGAGGAGGAGAGGGGGTGAGTCGAGAGGCAGAATAAGAATCAGAACCACATTACTGGCTTTTTCACATATATGTGGTTTTAGAGATTCCGCTCTTTGTAGCGTATGAAAGGCTGAAATTACTGGACCGACTCACGACAGTTAAACTGCCATGAGGCGAAAACCCAGATTACAGTGCGAGGCATTGAGGAAAAGCCCGCCAGCCGGCGGCCACGAGTGCAACGCTGTAGGCGAGGTCAACAGTTTGCAGATAAGAAGGTCCACTGGCATCATTTGAATTTGTGCTAAGGAGCTCGGGTGCGTCATTAGATGCACTCGGGAGGGTCTGACGGGAGGCAGATAAGCCTGCCGACCAGCAAAGAAATCCGAGAAATAACAACGGCTCGGTTACCGAGTGTGACGTTATTTGTAAAAAACGAAAAATACCATTAACCTTAACAAAGTAATAACCACCAAGTTTTTTTTTTTTTCTTCCATGCATGTACATTGATGGATTCATCGTCGGCGCAAAGAGGTCAGCCGTGGGCGTGGGCAGGATGTCCGATGCGTGTAGAATTGCCTCGCCGTGTCGAGCGGACCACAATCAGCAGCCGTCCCCTGCCAGGGTGATAATGAGGCCTTGTCCACTTCCCCTTTCTTCACAGCTGACAGCAGCGGGGACAAATGGGACTGTGTTGACACCTCCGCCCCGGACCCGCGGCCTGAGCCTGCTTCTCCTTTGACAAGCGCACAAAAGCTGACCAGTCGGCCTTTATACAGCAGCCCCGAGACCGGGACCACCCACCAGACCGCTGGGTGGGTGTGGGGGGTGGGAGGGGGTCACCGCTGCAGCAGTCGGGATAAAATGGAGACTGTGGAAAAACCTCGGCTTCCACTCCCGACGAACATTCTAGCGTTTCATCGGGCTGCTGAAAAGACGACTGTGGACTGAATGTCAATAAAGCGGCCCGTCAGCATGGCGCCAGTCATTTTCCCGCCAAGCATGATGCTCCAAGCCCACGACCAATCAGCAACCCGTCGGAACCAGTCTGGTTCCGTTTTTGGCTACCGCCCGGGCCGCTGTGGGGGACTGTTCCTTCTCTCCACCCAACCCCCCCCCCCCCCCCCACCCGCCACATTCTGGCAGAATGGCGACGACTCATTGTTCAGAGGGAAAAGGCAAAACCCGTCAGAGGCTTTTCAGCCATAATTAGCCAAGTTCAGAGCAGCTCTCCATGGGCTGGGAACTACACATGGAGTGAAAAGGAACGATGGCCGGCCGTGAAAAGGGACCAGCGGGGGGCCGTTTCAATGGCTAACAACGGGTCAAAGGTCAGAGGACGAGGCCATCTTCCAGCCGGCTGCGTTCACACTGCTGTGTCACTAGGCAGACTGAACCTCCTGGTTACACCACACAACATCCCAGCGCTTCATGTTTTTTTTGTTGCATTAAATCACACAGCTGTGTCACAATAGAAAAACCACTCTGACAAACATCCTGTGTGACTCCACATCAGAATCAAACAGCTCATTTCTAGAGTGGCCCTCAGTAAATTCTGCCTAAAACCAGTCGGTCCTCAATCATCAACTTGACTGCGGCACATTAAACAAACTCCTCGCCCCCCCCCCGCCGGAGATGGTGATAATTTGATCGAGGAGCCGGTTTCCTGCAGAGTCTGCGTTTCGTCTCACTCAGCGGGCCTCTCGTGCCTGAAGTGCGATGAGAAGTGACGGCCCCCACTGCTCTTGTTTGAACACACAACGTTACTTCCTCTTTCCACTTTTCAGTTGGTCACACCGTGTTTTTGAGCCCTAGCTCTGGAGGGGACCACAAGTGAATTAACCACAGCATGATGATGATGATGATTATGCTGATGATGAAAGGTTTTGGGAATGCGGGACCAATGAGTTGGTGAACTGCTGAAGAAAAGGATTCAGCTCCGTCACCCGCGTGCCGGCAACGTGGTCAACAGCCCTCCTAATGTACAGACTGATCTTCCGGCACACATTCCTGCACCTAATGCGATTAGGAGACCTGATCCCAGGATGTTGTTGGGTCGGGCTCATGGGAAGAGGAGGATGGAGGGTGAGAGGAGGAAGAGGGGGCATTTGGAGGCTGAGAGCCTCAAGCCAACCCTCCCTCCTCCAGAGGGCTTGGCTGTTGTCCCAGGATGTCCGATGGTGTCTGACAGGGGGGGGGGAAAGTGGCGTCTTTCAACTGGCCCTTTGCTGTCCCACCACTCCCTGCAGAGCAGCAGACTTGCATTATAAAAATGAAGAGTTATGGGAGGTTAGACATTATGGAATCCACACTCCAATACACGTCCACTGCAGTTACTGCGACCCACACATCAGCGAGCGACCCACAACATGCTTTTGTCTAATGAGACCAGTACGAGACAAGAGACTCCGGCTTGGATTCCCACCAAACAGTGTTCCCTCTGCTGTGACCCCAAACGGATTCTGAATTTCAGCTTGTGTCCTTTGAGGAAGTTAATATTTTAACCACCACATGCAGCTAAAAAAAAACCTTCTACTACACACTTAAGTGGGCATCGAAGGAAACAACAGCTTTACATGAAGCATTTCCAAACTTTACCATTGCGCGTGCCAAAGCGCGTCACCTTCTGGGCTCCTAACGGGGAAGGGTTGCGGGATTGTCCAAAACTAAAGCGCTGCCCACGTACGCGCGCGCAGCGTGAATCTAACATGATTGCAGCTTTACGCATCAACGCACTGCAGCAAATTTGCAGCGGCACGCGCGCAATGCGAGCACGCGGGTCGGTGTTTTTCAAGGCAATGACGACGCCAGGTAAATACAAACAAACCAGCTCACCTGCCCAGCTCCTTGCCAACCAGCTCGTAGTTGGCCGTGAACGGCTCGGCTCTTATCCTCGTGTGGATTTTCGTCACCATTCCGTTCTTGCTCATCTTTGCGGGGTCTGGCATGGACGTCGCGCTTGAATTGAAAAAAAAAAAGTGTTTCTTCCAGCAAATGTAAAGACGCACAAAAGAGACGGGTTTTTTTGTCTTCATGCAAAAACGCGCATGACAAAAGTCGTTTTGCGTCGAACCACCGCGAGGTAATCCAGTGCGCGCGCGAGCGCGTTTGCCCCGAAACAAGAGGATGAAGCCCGGCGGGGGAGTGCGGCGCAGTCGGTGGGGTAAATTAGTTTGAGTGCTACTACACATTCCTCACAATAAACTCCGGCAGCCTCCCACCTCCTCCTCCCCCCCCCCGCACTGACGCTGCGCAGCAGAAAGCCAATGAATGGGCTGAAGAGGAGGTGCAAGTCAGCTGGCAAGCGGTGCGTTCAAGTGACAGCAGCTTATCGGTTCCGGCACGCAATCACTAACAGTAACTTCTGCCACTAGTTTCAGGTGAATAGTTTTCAGGTTGACATCAATTATTGGTGTGATGGTAATCATTAAACAACATAGATCATAACAATGTCAGCACGTAGGAGGTCAAACTTCTTTAAACGCTTATAATTGATTGGATCACTTTGTGCCTTACAGTTCTTTAGCTTAATAAAGTAGGCAGGCAGTTCAAATGTTATTGCAAAGTCTTATTGATAAGACACTTAAATGGCAACTTAACACGTTGACTGTTTACTGACTTGATTAACTTCGACTTCTCACCCCTTTGATATCCCCCCACAAACGTACTGCTAAATGTAACGTAAAGGGTGAAGAAAACTCTCCAAGCCTGGTTCATACTCAAAAACACACACAATGCCAGCAAAAATGTCAGGCATGTTTTGTTGGAATTTGTTTTCGTGCTTGCATATCTGGCGCTACAGGTGAGGCATTTTCTCATGCTCTAACCCGCTCAGTGGGAAGGTGTGTGAAGCTGCCTCGAGTACGAGAGCTTTCTGCAGAAGTTGTGGGAAGGTTTTTGATCGGCCCATTGGACCTGCGTGTCATCAAGGAAGAATTCAAAACATTTCATCAGACAGCTCATCAGCACTTGTGGCACTTTGGACAGTTTGGAATGGAAAGTACGGTGGCGATCATACACAGGTCACACGTTTTTTGTTTTTCTTGCATTGCTTTTTTTGTTGAAATCAGAAATAGAAAAGTTACCATCACAAGCTGCTCTGTATCCAGGGAGCAGAGAGCGGAAAGACAAAGCGGTGCGGAGCAGGGATCGGTATTTATGGCCCGCGGTGAGCTGGGCTCCATGCGAAATGTGTCACCTAAGCTCTAGAGGATGATGCTGAAACTGTGAAGCCGTTGGAAAGATGAGGTCTGTGACTGACCCTGCAAACAGTGCCACACACACACACACACACAATAAAGTACTGCTGGTGGAAGCTGTGGTTTGGTTTTGTCCCCAGTTTACGCCTGGCGTGAAAAGGAGGCCACGTGAGACCGTTGCCTCGTTTGAAGCGTCGTTGTGAACAGTGGAGGCAAAGAAGCAAACGCCGCTCGGTTTGCGTATCGTCTCAGCACTCTCGCCTCCTGAGCCACACGACGTTCCTGAAGAAGGGGGAGAATCATACCAGCCCGAATGCTTCATGTTTCTAAATGAGGACATGAGTGTTCGTGCCGCCTCGAGGGAAGGGAAGGGAAGGAGTGAAGAACAAGAAGGGATGACAGGTCCCTCTGTGCTACTGATCACATGCCTCCATAGCTGTTATCTAGCATACTGAGCTAATTTTGTTGCCACGGAGACAGCAACTGATGTAAACGTGGCCTGTCCTCAGGTCCCACCGGGTCATCGGCGTCCGGCGACGGGGTTACATAACCTTTTTCCGCCTCCTCAAATTGTTACCGTAAGTCGAAGCGAGTCCACGGCGAAGCCTTGACCCCCTCTTCCTCTGCCAGCCTTCCCACTGAAGCCCGGGGGTCAGAGTTCAGAGGAGCCACGTTAGTGAGGGAGCTCTACCGGGCCCCAGAGACCTAATGAAAACACATACCAGCGAATTAGCCTGCCAGCCGCCGGTTGGGCTAACATAAATATGAGAAGTTCAGCCGTGACCCGGGGAACGCAAACACTCCGAACCACTGGAACAAATAGGTCTTGTCATGACGCGGTCAGCAGACTCTCTCGCTGGGTCCGCTCCCAAAAAGTGTCAGAGATATGGATTTGATTGATGCGAAAGAGGTAATTCGATGGCTTTAACTAGCGCACTGGGCGGCGTGTTAAACGTCTTGGCGAGTTTGTATTTATGATTGCGGAGTGCAGAGACGTTCATAAGCGTCGGAGGCGATAAAGCGGAGGCCGTGGTCAATACACGCTATTAAGCTCTCTTACGACTCCCTTAGGTAAACGTGTGGGAGAGACAGACGGCCTTTTGTCCACATTCTCAAAGATGTCCTTTCTTCCCTCTCGTTTTTTGTCGCCCTTGGGCGTGTAATAAAAAGAGAGAGAGAGAGATAGAGAGCGAAAGGGTGTGTGTGTGTGTGTGTGGGGGGGGGGGGGGTCTCATTATGTAAGTGTTGTTGTTTTTTTTCCCCTTGACCTTGTGACACTGCCCTGTTGAATGGGCTGCCGGGCCTTTGCGAGTCCGCTCGGGGGCCCCGTGCAGCTATCTCAGGATCCACTGATAACATCCCAGACTGGTCCTTTCTACTTGGAGGAACACAACGACCTGTCTTCACCCCTCGCTTACAGCAGCGAAGAGGTCACGAATGAGGAGGAAGGCCATCATCCGGCACCGGTGACCGTCCCGCCGATGAGTTGCGCGCGCCCCTGTTAGATGGTGCTTTTGAGGCTCCGCCCGGTGAAATGTTTTTCAGTCCCCTCCCAGCGTTTTGAGCCGCCTCGTTGTGAATGAGATCACTCGCTAACGGTAGCTTTCAGCGGACAGAGCAGTATTTCGTGAGAATGACGCAGCCATTCATCTTTCTCAGGAAGTTTGCCTTGTTTACAAGACTGCGTGTGCGCCGTTGCACAACGGCAAACCATTACAGAGCCTGATTGCAAACCTGCTAAATTCTCTGTTTACGGTTCTCGGTTGTAAACCATTGTTTACGCAGAAAGAGGATTTGGTGTAATAAAGGGGTTCAGACTCAGAGGGCTACTCGGTAATCTCACCTCAGTCGATAAGTGTTCCCTGCCCTCTTTTTGGTTGTGCAATTTGTAATTAACAAGCAACTGATACTTTGGCAAAAAAGAAGAGCTCCGTGTCTGCACTGACAGACGCCTATTTGCTCTACTCGCTTGCGTGTTTTTCATCACTTACAGGGTTAGGGGAGGTGACGTCTGTATGTGACGTCACGCTTTCATGACCTCCACAAATGATCCGAGCCGTGGGGTGATGGCGGCGGTGCGACCTGTGACCTGTTTGCGGATGACCCTGGTGGAAGGCACCATACGAATGGAGCGGCGAAGGTCTGGCACCTCATAAAACCAAACAGCCCAACAGCTCCGGGCCGATTCGAATGCTTAACGCTTCCTTCCGTCTCTCTGCTGCTGCTGGTATTTTCTGCCCCATCAACTGCTGTGGTCGAGACAGAAAGAACAAACACCTCCTCTGTGGCCTGACGGAGGAGGAGGAGGAGGACCAGTGGGCTCCCAAATGCCGGTGCTGGAAGTCATTCCACTCGGGACAGCAGGATGACATGCAGGGCTGACGCTCGATATTTAAGGATCACTTCCTAATCCTTCCCTCAACAGAGAAAAACACCGTAGGAGGGATGAAAATAAGACATCAGAATCTCATTGCCTTGTTTGGAATCTAAAGACAACACAGGCCCGGAAGGAGAAGCCGTGTGTGGCCTCCATTTGGATTTCATTTCATTTTTTATGGGACATTGGCTTTAAAGTCAGAGCTTCTGATAGAACAGCCCTCCCATGATGTTTGGACAATAGTTCTCTCATGATTTTTTAATAAAGATAGGACAAAACAGGTGGTGTTAACCTTGTTTTTTCAATTGCAGCTCCACCCTGAGTCAATCTAGAAAAGAACCTTGAGGACAAACGGACCAAAGGGGAGCGCAGAGACTAAATAGACAAGGAGGGGAGGATGACGGCGGGGGACAGGTGACAGCAGGGTCCCATTAGCGACAGGTGAAACTCATCAGGACAATCACACACGTGGGAAACACCCAGAGGCGATGTTGAAATTCGCCCCCCCCCCCCTCCCAAAAAAAATGTAACCTCAGAGCACATAACAAATTGAGCTGGTGAACATGTTTTTCAACCTCTATTGATCTAATTATCTAATTGGTCTTGCAGCCATGTATGTCAAACCTCTGCTCCCAGGCTAACACACACACGCATGATGTGCATGTTTCAAATTAGCTAAAAACAACAGCCATGTTTTACACCACGTGTTCAAAAAAATCGGGGGAGCGGGGGTCAGTCCCCTTCGGCGTGTGAATATTTTCAAAAAAGAGCAAAACGTCCGGGTGTTAATCAAATTTGAACATCTTTTTTTTTTTGTTTCATCACTGCTGACCAGAAAACCCAACTGGCAAAAAGTGACATGAGGTTCAAGATAAAAGCAGAAGAAAGACCAGAGTGTGGCGACTGGTGCGCTTGTGTTTGCAAACCAAGCTGATTGCAGTGGAAATATTGAGTGTGAACTACACATCTTTCTCCTTCCCGCAAACAAGAAATAAATACCATCTTTTTCACCCATTTCTCTCCTGCCGGGTTGTAGCGACTGATTTGCTTTCTTCGAGCTCACGCTGTGTGGTTTGCTGCAGAGCGGCAGCACAAGAAGAGAAGGATGCAGCCCTCAGGTGGAGGCAGCGGAGGAGACGCGTTGCCACATCCTGCAACGTGACCTCCAAGACCGGAGAAATGCACAACTGCGGCTGAGCGCGCACGCCTCTGCTATAGACACTGTGTGTTGTGCAAGTTATTCTTGTTCACGTGTTCGAGATCGTCCTTTCTATCGGTCTCAGCGGAGAGAATACAGGCCCCGCGTCGTTGAGCTCGGTCTCGATGACTCCACATGGAAGAACTCTTCGAGTGGCTCGTCAAAGCACGTCGAGATTGGCCAAAATAGCAGCATGCAGATTTGGATATCGCGGCACCCCCGAATGCCACTGGGGTGTGGGCATTGACGGATGCAGCCAGGCTAAACCACGGACAGACGGACCAGCTTAGAAACTAAAAGGGCTTTCTCAGCTGTTGCCTCCGTCTCCGGTCTCCATCCCCCCCCCTCACAAACGCATCTTTGTCTCATTCACCCAACAGCACGGCTCCATTAACTGTGCTTACACATGCCAGCGTTATCCAGACAAAATCAACTTTGGGGAACTTTAAACGCTGAGACCTTCTTGGGCCTGATGAAATAACGCTGGCCAACACACTCGTGCACCCGTGGCCGTCCATCATAAGCTCATCCGTGTGGGTTGGTTGCCAAAACAAATGACTTGTTGTCTCAGTTGTCGCTTAGTGACATTGGGAAAATACGTATCTATTGCGGTCTGATTTCCCAGTGACCTCAGCTAAAAATCATTTTTCACACCTTTCTGAGAGTAACGAGCATGCAGGAATATACTGTTGGCGGCATGCACGTGAAAGAGGGAAGACATGCCAGTGGGTCGAAGAAGAATCAGATGTGAAACAGATAAAATGTGGAAGCTGAGAAATTCATTTGGAATGTCTGACTGAGGATAGAAAATGGAGACATTTTTTTTATTTCAACTGGCAGCCATGCATGCGAGGTAGGAGAACGTGGACTGGTAAGTATTAAGAAACAGGGTAGTGTTAGTCTGGCCGACAGATACACCAGTGAGAAAATAACAAGTCAGGAAACAAAGATAAACTGAAAACGGTAGTGAAGACACCAGGAAAAACAAGCACACACAAGAGGAATGCCTTGCTCTCATTTCCATTCTATTTGTTGTGGCTGGCTTGCCAAGGGAATTTCCTGATGATCTTATAAAAATGGGTTTGTTTCATGCAAGGAAATATCCACAGCTGTTGGAGAATGCGCACAGACACACAATGCAACTGTTGGAACAAAATGTTAATTGATTTTAAATAAGCCGCACTAAGATCTCTGCTGCTTGGAAAAGAAAGTTTTGCACTTAAACCGGCAGCCTTCGTTAAATCACCACGGGCCGCATACTCAGCCAGCAACAGCAGGTAGAGCCGACCATATGTCATCTGAGGCGTGGCGGGGGTCAAAGGTCGGCCAACTACTAATGACGAGCGTGCTGCTCGGGTGCTCTGTTTTTGTTTGCGTAGCCGTGGTGACAGTGCAACAAGCTGCACACGCACTTCCCATCTGCATCGCCACGTCATCAACTGGCCACAAGCTCAGAAATAAGTAAAATATTTGATATGAAAGAATATACTACGAAGCTCTTTGGCCAGTTATGTTTTGTTTTTAATCATCGACCGGCTAGAGTTTCATCACTTCAGATGCTGTAAAGACTTCTATTCCCTTGAGAGCGGATGTGTGTACGTGTGGAAGGAGGAGTTCGCTTCAGACCATAGCCAAGTAGATGTTTAAAGAGGCTATCCTCGGCCTTTTATCGGCACCACCACAAGGCCATTTGGAGAGCTTCGCGGTTTCGGGTTTATGGAAAGCTCTCAACTTAAAATAAGATGGACAACTACAATCCAAACAGAAATATAGAAATAGAGATTTTGTGAGGGAAAAACCACACAGGGTGCAAAGGTCTTTATGAACTAAAAGGTCACGGGTGTGATACTCACTGCGATAGTCCACTGCGTATTAATCAATGCAAACCAGTTGACTCCAGACCCGTGACTTTGTGCTTTTCGCAGTCGTGTGATTTGCGTTTGACTATGTTTTTGTCGGTGTTTTGTGTTTGTAATCAGCAGGCAGCTTTCTCTGTCACTATGTGGCCCATTGTGACTCGCAGTAGGGAGGAGGGGGGCAATTGGGTCAAAGGTCAGACGACGGTTATAACCTTCTCCTTTGGAGCAACTGTCACACTTCACAGCCACTCTTTTATTCACACTGTGAACAGGTGCACCACGTAATGCTTTTTGTCTTTGTGCATAAAAGAACAGTTTAACCGTTTTGGGATGAGAAGATTAGACCGCACTCACCTCTCCACTACAGTAGTCTGTAGCCGGTTAGCTTAGCTTAAATCCTGGAAACAACCTGGCAACCGCTCATGGCCAATATGTGGAGGACATAAAACTGCTAATTGTCATTTTTAGACAGCAGGGGAAGTTCTTAACCCTTTGGCATCCGGCTCTGGGTCCATCGGATCCAGTTTATTATTAATATACAGAAGGTGTTACAGCTGTATTTAACATGCATAGCCTTGGCTATGAAAAACCTAATTGAGGACCACTTCATTAATGGTGGTTCACCAAAATTGGAAATGTAATAACATTTCACAATATAGCACCCAGATGCAGGAGCTCGAGACAGGCCGAGCAGAACGAATGGCCCCCCAACAATTTATTTATGTAGTCAATTTCACAGACCCTTTGGTAATGACATTTACTGTGTGCACATATTCGGAAATCTATCTTCTATCATTTATTTTTGTTGTCGCCATTTGTCCTGCAAATGTTAAATGTCAACTGCTGTACCTAGTTTTGTTTCCTTTCACGCAGTAAGAAAGCGAATTGTCCAGGCGATCATGTTGTTGCTCATTTATTTAGATAGAATCCACCAAAAACACATACAATGAAGCAGGAGATGAAACCATGAGAAGGAAGGCTAAGACCTTCTTCTTTTCCACAGAATCATTGATCTAATTTTGTTAATTGCTACACACAAACCTGTTACTGTGTTTTGTTCCCATTCAAACAAAAAAATACTTCTTCAGCCTTCAGTAAATCAAGAGGCCACAACCCATGATCTTAAACAAATGTTCCCCCCATAATTTCAGCTCTGTTCTTACTTTTTTTAGTTATTTAGCTTTTATCCGTACGAGACCTCCCAAGGAGACACCTAGACTTGAGTGCACCCTCACATGTGTCCGTCACATGGCTGTGACTTACAGCTCACGTCGTCCATGCGTCCCTCCGGGCCTCCCTGTTTAAACCGCCCTCTTCCTCACACCTCTCAGATCACAAATCAGCTGCCAGCTGCCGATGAATCAAACATTGCTCTACTGCGAACTCTCTCTTCCAACGGAGGTGAGCGCTCCAGATACTGAATCTGTGGGAGTAAAATGTTGTTGTCTTCAAATGACAGAGAGCTGGAGGGTGTGCAGTTTACAGACACCCGGTGCAAGACCCCGAAACGCCGCCAAACAAAGTCAAAGGCCCCATCGGTGAAGATTCTACCTTCTCCCGGATCAATTACAACTGTTTGTCTGGGATCCTGCTGCATTAATGATGTTGGGTACTCATGTGTTGGGTCACAACGCCTCTACGTCTTTGTCTTCATTCATATTATTTGTTATTGACAAGGGCTCCTCGTGTTAACAAACAGCCGCTGAATCGCTCCTTTGTCTCTCATCTTGTTCCACCGTCGTCTCTGCGGGACGAGCTTATTCGCCCCCCCGAGCTCCGCGAGCACGTTTCTCACGCCCCTCACTCCAGCCCCAGAAGGGACAGGACGCCGTCGAGCTGTGCCGCGTCTCGTGAGCCGTGTCCCGTGAGCGTAGCGATGGCGATGTGCAGGGACGGCAGGAATGCAGCACCCAGATGCTGGAACTCGAGGAATCCCCCCCCCCCCCCCCCCCCAACCCGCTAACGCAAAGCCAGACTGGAGGAATCTGCTGCCACATCAATGTTAAACCAGACAAGACTCATATTGAGACTACAGATCTCTTCATTGTTTAAACCCACATCGAGGCCTTTTTTTTTTTAACATGACGACATTGTGGTGTGAGCGTCATTCACACCACAATGTCTTCATTACTAAAGAAATGCTGTTTAAATAAAGTTCTTGTTCAACGATGGTCATTTTGGATGCGATGTGATTTTCCCGTCGGTGGTTAGTCTGTGCAAAACTTTCACGATCAAGCAGAGGAAAGAAGAAAAGCTCCCATGCTAAGGTCTGTCATCTCGCTCATGTGAGAGCTCTCCAGCACCTTTGATGTCATCTCCCCTTGGTCTTTCCAAGTTGAACGTTAATGAGGAGAACAGCACATGTCCACTGCAGTAGGTGATCCGAGGCCCTGATCAAAGAGGCCGGGGACACATCAGTCATGTGATCCAGCCGAGTGCACTGTGAGGCTTGGACAGCCAAGAACATTTGCGAATTAAATCAGTTAGAAGCTTTCGATGATGAGGCCCAGGGGTGTGCATCCTTAATGCTGCTAGACGCTTAAAGTCCAGGAAAAATACATTCACGCATGTATTTAAATTAAGTTATTCTCGAAAATGATTTTCTACAGTGTTTGCCAGCAGAACTACAAGGTATTGTCAAGCCTTGGTCTGATCGAATAGTAACTTTACCAAGTGCGATTTAACACCACATTGATAAAGATGAAAATCGTGCTTTCCGACCTTCCAAACAATCGCTGTCTGGTTGGGCTCTCTTCTTTAGTTTAAGATGATAGTGGGTTTTTTAGCAGTTCTACCAGTTTTCCTCCTTTTCCTTTTCAATGAATCATCACATAACCTTAAATGGGGCCAGACCCTTTTAGGTTGGCAACCACTTTATTAAGCCACATAACGGTGTAATGTAAGTCAAGCCATCTCCACATGGAGCACCATGTAGGGAAAATACTTTGATACTGTAAGTACATTTAGTAGCGCAGAACCTTTACTTGTTATTGAGTATTTCTACATCACTTTTACGTAAGAAAATGAGTAGCGGCTGTGCAGCAGAAAACAAGTTAACTGGTCAAACTGTCGAGCCTTAAAAGCCCTAAAAAAAAGCATTAAGAGGATTTCTGACGCTAATGAAGCCATCTGTTATAACCTATAAACACTGTGTGGCCTACACAAACCCCACAAGTCCAGAAAGAAAAGTGTTATTGACTGTCTCGGTTTCACTGTAAGTGGAAGGGCGTGGAGGACATGTGCTCAGACGCACTAATCCTTTCACCTTCCCCGAAAACGAGCCGTAAACAGGTCAGGAATGTGAAGGTGAGTTCATTTAGTTTGGTTGAGTGGAAAACAAAAGGGAGCTGGAATGCTGTTGAGAGTCAAACATGACCCATGTGCTCTGCATGTTATCTATATTAGATATAGGTGACATGTAATAATATAGCATCTATATTATGGCATCTAATAATACAGATATTATTATTATGTATCTAATAATACAGATATTATTAGATGCCATGGCCCTCCCCTTATGCGGGCCCACTCCTAAAGTTCTCGGGTTAGGAGAAGCCATGGAAATAAAAACCCACCTCTTATGTAACCGGCGTCTAATAGTCGTGCGTCTGGGTTTCTCTCCTCCGCTAACGTTATCTGCTTCAGCCGCAGAACGTTTGCTTAAACCCAAATTATAGGCCGAAAAAAGGTCTTCTATGATATTTACTAAGCGGCTGGGAGACTTCTTCCAGAGGGATCGTGCAGGACGGCAGGTTTTCACAGAGCTTTTTATTGACCTTTGCTCTGTCATCTCATAAATGCGGGACGGATTCTACTGCTGTCCAAGGGTCTCTGAGAAATTCGCCAGCGTGTCGCCGCGACCTCTTCTTCTATCTCAGTCTGTCAGGGGACAGATTAATGGTCCAAGAGGAGGAAGACCGATGGACATTAGTGATAAATCGAAGGGCCACTGACATTACAAAAGGGGGGGGGGGGGGGGGGGGTGATGTGTGATTAGCACGTAGCACCGTTTACAGTAAAGCACAAGCACACTTTAAGGACTTGGCTCCTGGTTTCGGTAATTTGATGTGAAGGAAATGATGTTGAGAAGCGATAAGACCCGGATGGAATGTTTTCTATCTGCATCTGTGGCCGGTTTGTTTCGGGAGCCTGCGGAGAAAAATAACATGATCCACTGTTTATTTGGAAAATAAAGTTTGGATAATAAATAACTCCCTTTTAGTGAGAAGGGAGCCAAAAGCGTTCTAGATTTGAAGAGGCGTATTATTCTTCTCTTTAATTTGATATTTTTATGAGAATTTAAGTTATCTGACTGTACTTAATTTATGTAGCACAACATTATTAGCACTTTTTTTTCTGTTTATGGAGCCAACATTGAAGGGGAATTTGACGTCTTGTCAATGTTACATAGCCATGAGGTCATCTCAAAGAAGCAGGTTACAGTCAAAATGTCAAGCTTCCAGCTTAAAGAAATAACAGACAAATAAAAATAACCGTAATGTAGTAGAGGAGGCATGAAACCAAAGCTCTGAAGAATTGGCATCAGAAAATCTATTTCATATTGAACAACGTAAACATGTCAGTTATTATCACGTGACGTTCTGCTACAAAAATGTCCTGTGCTCATTAATCTTCCTCCATTATCATCTATCCACAGAATAATTGACAGGATTTACAACGGAAACCAAGCCGACGTGTCACCCAGAAACTGACAGGACGCATTTATGAGATTCAAGGGGTTGTTTTTAGAACAGGGCACGGCAATCTCCGTTTCAGTTTTTGTTTTTAAACACAAACAGCCACCGAGGCGACCAATGAGAACGCCACAATGGCGGAAAACAACAATGACAGCTATGTCAGAAATGACGACAGGTGACATTTCTTTCTATTCAGGAGTGTGAGAGAAGTTGTTGAAGTGATCACGAGGATTAACTGTGGGATGGGCCTTCGGGGGGATCGCGTGCCACAGGTGTAAAATGTTATGTCGTTGTGTTCTTCGCTCCTGGCAACCGAAGACGAGGCAGTGCTAATAAATACTGTACTTTGGTGCCGGAGGAAATGCGCCGTGTTCTTGTTCTTTTCTCGAGGAGGCATCTTTTGACAGGCTGCCCCGCGAGCTTTCACTGCAGCTTCCTTTTTTAAACCGCGAGCTTCTGCAAGCTGATGAGACAGGTGGGATGTCGTAGCGCGGCAGAAAACAAAATGAGAGAGCTTCAGCAAAAGAGACACACTGATGGTCCATTGCGTGACTGCAAAATGCAAAAGCAAAACAAAAAAAAAAATGCAAATGTTTTCATTTCAACATGTGCTGTGGTGTTTATGTTCTGCAGACAAGGTTTGGTCTGGTCACTTACTTCCATGCGTGCTCACACAATGCCTTGTGTTTTGTCTACACACTCAGTGACAGTTGACCCCGATGTAAACAGCCGGTATCCTGGTAACCGGGTGGTGGGCAAGAATGTGCAAAGGAAAGCATCATTTTTAAACAATTATGGGGGGAAAAAAAAGAAAGAGAGACGGTGAAGACACAGGAAGATGAGAAGGAGGCGTTTGGCGTGAGAACCACGCCAAGTGTCAGTGGAAGTGCCAAAACATTTACTGACGAGAGCTGTTTATACGTGACTGCGGGTAAATACCAGCATGGCTGAGTCACTTGCCGTGCCCTGACACACACCACTCATCTCTTCATTCCTTTTCACAGGTGAGGTGCTGATGCATGCAGTGGCTGGCAGTCTCCACCTGCTGCGCCTGCAGCAATGAAAGTCGGGGGAAGATATAAAACATTGGAATGTGTGTGATTGGACAACTTCACAGTAAAAAAAAAAAGGGTAATCGTACAGCCACACGATATTCATATTTCTGATGATGTTCACAGTTTTGCCGCTTCCGTCTCCTTTGAGATCCGAACGTTGAGCCCCTGAAGCTGCCCTTTGCCGCCGCGGCCGTCTCCAATTGAATCCTCTCAGCCAGAGCAGAGATTTGACCCGGCGTACCTCTGCTGATAACATCTGCACTTCTGCACAATCTGAACTTTCCCGTATTTGTTCTCCGACCAGCTGCATCTTGCAGCGGAACAGGGCCCCCGATACGTATCTCAGATACGTTTCACACACACCTTTGTGCCGACGGACCGAACAAAAGTCACCACAATGGTGCAGCTGCAGGGGGAATGCATGTGCACTGGAACCGTCCCGCGCTGACCTCCGGCCTCGGCCATGAGTACAACAGAGTCAGCGCTCTGAGCTAAATACAGTCGATTCTAGTGCTTGAATGCCGAGAAAGGAGCAGGAACAGGATGTCCCCAATCGAAACGAGGAGAAAGAATGCGTAGACTCAAGACGGACGGGCAGTTTCCCATGACACAATCATTGCTACTTCCTGGAGCTGCGAGGTTTCGTACACAAACAGGTCGTGTGGAATGTGGACCCCGGCAGGTCGGCCGATGGACCTGAGGGTGAGAGCTGGCGTAACAGCTACGTGTCCAGCAGGCAACCATTAACCCCGCGTCCCGCCCGCCAACAAACTCTGGCAAACACGCGTGTGTGTAAAACGCAATGCCTTCATCCCCTCTCACGACCTGACTTGAGTGACCTTTGACCTTGCTCGCGGACGAACCCCTCCCTCTGGGCCAGAGCAAGACTGTGATGCTGTTGCACTTGAGATATGGATGACCAAGCAGGATTTGTTGTATCTCCGTCTTTGTGGGTCACTATAAATGATGGTCCTGCAGCTTTTTTGTTACTGGTAGATTTAAACAGATCGCATTTCTCTAAATAACAATAAGGAGGAAGAACACTTTGACTGGGGAGATAATAAACAAGTTGTAGCTCGTCAATGTAAATGTAAATTGTGTTCCATATATTTTACATTTAAAACACGCTGATTCCGCTTCTGTTTCAGTGTGGTAATACTTTTCATACATCCTCTCCTGTTTCAGCCCTAATTATTTTACCATCCCACTTCCTACATCGTTGCCTCGTTGCATTTCTCAGGCTCTCTCTTTTTATTGAAGTAAAGCTGTAATTTGCCACATCTCTCATCGAGAGGTGGTTCAGAAGTACCTTAGCTTACAACTCTTTCATTTGCGTTTTTATCATCCTGGATTCAATTCTCGGAGGAGGGAATTATTTCGGGTCCCTGCTGCCCTGAAGGCTGGATGTGTTTCACGGAACAGGGGAGACTTTGTATTTTTTCGTTTTTTACCACATATCCATGCAACATCTGTTATAACAATGCTATTCTGCAGCATACGTAAGCAAATATCTTCATTCAAACAGTCCACTTTGGACATTTACCATACCAGTGAGCAAAGAGCACACATGCAAAAGAGGAACATGAGGTCTGGAGAGTATGTAAATGTCAGTAATAATGCAAAAGAAACACGGCTACAGAGTTTCATGAAATATAGTTGGAAGAATATAGAAGAACATTTAATGTATTTAATAAGTTTAGAAGAGAGGCAAGAAACGGTCACCGACATGTTAACTCAAGTCCATCAGATGCAGACGCATATTTATAATCATAAAATCTGTCCAGACCAAAGAACAGAAGACAAAACCTCTCTGAATTATGGAGAGGGATTTGTTTGATAATGTGAAGGCTGGGATATGAGTCATGAATCCAAACATTACATTTCTGTCGTCTATATACTTATTGTTATGTGCAGGACTTTCATATTTTCGCTTTCAGACAACAGTTACAAGCATAACTTTGAGCTATTTCCATTCATTTTGGGAATGGATTTATTGTACTTTTAGCTTACAGTTGCTATTTTTTTACACCCGTCATCACTAAGAAATGCATTGAAATTGGGTTGTCTACATTACAAGATGCTGTACCGCACAGTAAATACTTGGTTCAGATAAGACATACTGTGTGTTACTCTGAAGTCAATGAGGAGATTTATTTTCATCCTCTGCATCAAAGGGTGCGCTCCCTTCCTCTCTAACCTTGGCCGGTACTGTATTGGCTGATAACAATGAATGATTGACCTCTTTCTAGATAAAGAAGAACTTATGTGATGCCATCGGCCTCAAAGGGCCCATAAACTGTTTCATCTTGTACCTAAAAAAAAACACAGGCAAACACAGACTGAGAAAAGATTTGCATTTTCAGGTTCACCACATCTTCTGTTCTGTTTCACTTCTGCTTGTCACTGACATCCTGTTGTGCTCGTGCACACCTTGTGCTGTGTCTGCAGCGAGCACTCGTTGCTTGTGTCTGTCCCGCAGAAGCACTGCAGGAGCCGACCCCGGAGAGCTGTTATGGAACAGTAGCAGCTATCTTATTTGCAGTCACAGGGCAGAATCCGTGACTCCCTCTGCCTCTCGCATTTCCAACACATTCCAGGAAAACACTTTCTCCCCCAAAATCACACACAGCTGTGCACGTGGGATGCAAGGTCTTCAGAAGTCTGTTTGCATTTGGGTTGTGTCGGCCAATCTTGTCCAGGAGGTGTTTTAAAAGCTTTTCCAGACCACTGTGCACCTCCCTTTTCGATCTGCTCTTGGTAATTGCTGGGCCATGGGGAGACGATGGACGCATGCAGGAGCAAGCTCCCTACTGACTGTGAGCCAAGGCCTGCAGTATCCTGCCCGGGTGGATGCAGAGAAAGCTAATGGAGGAAGTGAAGCCGGGACTTGAGTTGAGTTTTGTTACTGCAGTTAAAGCAACATAAACGTGCACTTCTCCTAAAACCAGCACAAAGCTGCATATGCACACAAGTCTCAGGACCTTGAGCAAGATTTTAGTCAAAAATAACAGATGGGTGCACACAGGATTCCATAAAAGCAGCTCAAACTGAGTAACGTCTGAGGTCAGACGGTTCAAGATTTTGAACAATGCAAGGGAGTCGTAGATCTATGAGGCCCTGCTGTTATCTGTCCCACAGACTCTGGGACAGCAGCCAAGCTGATGCCATCTCCAGAGGAGGAACGCTGCTAAATGGCAGGAAATTCCTACTTGGTTTGCTCTCATAAGCAATAGAAATTCTTTCAAATGAGGCTGCTGAAATGTTGTACAAATATGCAAGTTCTTTTGACCGGTAGAAGTATGCCCGTGGGACGGAATTCAGCTTAAAGGCAGAAACAAGGGAGACGCGCATACAAGAAGAAGAAGATAGGAGAGGACTGTGAAGTAGAATTAAGTCAAATGTCATATTTATTACTTACATACTTATTTAACGCTCTATTACGGGATATTTCCTCAGAATTCGCACTGAAACACAGCACTGTCCAGTTTTAAACCTTTTGATCAGAAGCAATGTCCGTCTATGGTTCTGCTGGACTTAACACAAGCTGTGATGTAAGATTTGATTTGGTTTGTTTGAGGAGTGAAAACTGCGTGTAATGGCATCAAATTGTGACAAAACGTGTTTGACACTTACTGCTCCGAACTTGCATGATGGATCCATGCTGACTAACAGACACTTCTCAATGTGAAACGGGCCATGTCTCCTCTTAGTTTCCTGTCGCTACATTGAACAAAATCTCAGTCGAGCATGAGTGTATCCGGATGCTGTTAGCTTGAGTTGTGATTTTAGCAGTAAATCACTCTAAATGGCCAATAAACCTTACATCGGATATTTCTACCAATGCCTGACCCCAAGGTAACGGCAATGGAAAGGTCCGCTTCACCACTACTAATAATTAATAACTGTAAAATACATCATTAAAAAAAAAAATGCTAATGGCGAATAAGCCATTCGGCTGTTTCCTATTTCTATAGATGAGCGTGGTTCTCACATTTCACGCGGTACGTGGAGGCACTGCAGGGGGTACAAGTGAGATTTTTTATTTATTTAAAATGAGCCATAAAACAATTTTTAGGGGGTACACAACTGAAAGAAATATCAATAAAAGATCACTACAAAAAGATTGAGAACCACTGGATTAGATGATATCTATCAACTTCTGACCAGCAAGATCTGTACTTTATTGGAATAAAATATTATACTCTGATTGAGCCACACACTACGTCAACACCCCATCGTGCACTTAAAAAAGCAAATACCAACTCTTGTGTGAGATGTTGATCCCAAGATAACAATTTCCCTCCCAGGAAATTGTTATCTTGGGATCTCATCAGAGATGAGAGAGATGAGAATGATCCTCATAAACCCCTTGAGCTCAAACCCATTGTGCTCCCACACTATCATGACGCTTTGCTGCCTCCTGGTGCTTATACGAGGTGCAATTTGAATAAGTCCATGGTGTTTCTGCCGATGACTCTGTAGTTATTCCCAAAAGTTAAAGCCTTATTAAAATAAGTCAGATTCTCAGCATCTCCAAGAAGAACCACGTTCAACATACACTCTCACCATCGACCATTTATGTTGTCCGCAAGCCCCCCCCCCACCATGGCTCTAATGTTTCCCACGCGTCTCAATAGAAAAACAAAATCCACCACACCAACAAGGACATGTGAAAAGACGGGAGGACTCCAGGTGGCAGATAAAATGTTTACGATTAACTGGCCTTGTGATAGAGAAATATGTGAAAACACCGAGAAGCGGAGCTTCCTCACGGCTCTCCATCTTACCCTCCGCACTCCAGCTGCTCGCTCCTGAAGCAGACACTTGGTGGTTCCATGGACAAGAAGGTGGTGCTGATCACAGGCTGCTCCTCGGGAATCGGTCTCAGCCTGGCTGTCCGGTTGGCCTCCGACCCCGACAAAGCATTCAAAGGTAACCGCTACCTCTGGCTTTCATTTCTTTCCTTGTCCTGCGTGTGGAGCAGTTCATGTTCTATGAGATGCTGCATGTGCTGAAAAGCTCCTGAAAGTTATTAAAAACTAAACTCTTTCAAGCGTGTGAAGACGTGCCACTCAATGCTTTCCGTGTAGTGTACGCCACGATGAGGAACCTGGCCAAGCAGGAGCGTCTATTAGAGTGTGTGAAAAGCCTGCACAAGGACACCTTGGACATACTCCAGATGGACGTCACCGGCCGGCAGTCCATCCTGGATGCGAGGGACAGGGTTGTGGAGAAACGGGTGGACATTCTGGGTATGCTCCTGTGTCGCCGCGTTCTGGCTCAGATTGCATTTGAGATTTGTGTGTGTGTGTTAACGGGCTCGCCCTGGCCGCTCACAGTGTGCAATGCCGGAGTGGGTTTGATGGGGCCGCTGGAGGCGCAGTCCCTGGACTCGATGAGGCAGATTGTGGAGGTCAACCTCTTCGGTACCATCCAGGCCATCCAGGCTTTCCTGCCGGGCATGAAGGCTCAGGGCCGAGGCCGCATTCTGGTCACCGGGAGCACCGGAGGGCTTCAAGGTGAGTTTGAGCGCAGGGCGGTGGAACCGGCCCACGTGCGCAGCTTTCCCCAATGAATCCCAAGAACACATCGCCGATGGTGCTTGCTGGAGTGCAGGAAGTTGCCAAAACAAACCGTGTCCCCGCTTCACGGCCTCTTGCAGGTCTCCCCTTCAACGAGGTGTACTGCGCCAGTAAATTTGCTATAGAGGGAGCTTGTGAGAGTTTGGCTGTCCTCTTGCAACACTTCAACATCCAGTGAGTTTTAACGTTTGTTTCGCGTGCCTTTCTTTTCCTCAGTTTAGCGGCCGTTGACCAAAAAAAACCTGTGTGCTTCAACCCCGCAGTGTGAGCCTAATCGAGTGCGGCCCGGTCAACACCGACTTCTTGGTGAACCTGCAGAGGGCCGAGCTCGGGGATTCGTCTCTCCAGCAGGTCGACGGCCTCACCCTCAGCCTCTATGAGAAATACCTGCAGCACTGCGGCTCTGTTTTCCAAAACGCAGCGCAGGACACTGACGACATTGTGAAGGTTTGATAAGAAAGACAAGACAGATAAGATCGGCTTGTACAGAGATCGATCAGTGCAGAGGAAAGTCGTAGTTGTGAAGCGGTTGTTGTCGTAGGAAAAAGTGCAAATAAAGGAGAGTGAGACTCAATAAATAGAAAATGCAAAATGCACACAATCCCAAAAACCTAAACAAAGTTAATGGTAAAGCTCATGGGTTACATCTATAATTACCTCTTCTAGGTCATGGCTGCATTGCATTTCACAAGTGCTCTAAAAGCACCGTGAAATACGATATAATTCGTATATTAAGAAATTGTACTTGTATCTGATTTTGCATAAAAACTTTCACCATTTATCTTTAGCTACTTTGAAGGAGGCTCAGAATGTTTGAGTTAATCACAGCAATTTGGTGTGTCACTGCGACATTTGACCTTTGGCATGTTTGTTTTTGTCCCCAAGGTGTTTTTGGAGGCCATCCGGTCCGCCAGCCCGGCGTTCAGATACTTCACCGGGGGAGGGGTGCCACCTCTCATCAAACTGAAGGTCACACATCCAGACGGCTCGCGGTACATCAGTGCTTTGAGCAAAATCATGTTCTCAGCTGAGGAACAATAATTTTGCTTTGTTTTCAATCCAGCTGCCGCTTGCTCTTCCCTTTCTTTGTGTCAACATCTTCACTATTCCAGTTACTATTTCCCGGAAGGAGGTTGACACATCGTGACTCACTGGTTGCTCTCAGGGTTCGGTTTAGTGAGTTCAGTAAAGTTCACTTGGAGCGACTCCCTGTTTCTATTTTTGTAAGTCGGTTATCTAAAGTTATGTTCCTTATCACAAAGTGACATAAAAATATATCATTATTTTGGTTGATATTTGAAAAGGGTTACATTTTGAGTGCGTTCCTATCTTTCGACAGTTTTCTTGCCATAGTTGCCATACTCCCTCATGCAACAGGAACAACTCACTCACTAATTTCTCTTCTTGTCTTCTGGGTGGTTTGCCTTAAAATACATCTTGAGGGTTAGTGAGTAAAGAAATGTCTTTCTGAGTAGTAAAGAGGAAGCTCAGCTCCGTCGGTTTGGCTTTTGAAAGTAAACAAGGGCCAGCTGAAACAGCAGCACAACCTGTGTATTGCAATGTAATGTGTAACTGTATTAATTGTTAGCTTGATTCTATGGCTACACATACGGTTTCTGGCTTTTGATGGCATCTCCGAGGTTCTTATATTCCGCCCTAATCAAGTGCCTTTTATTAGAGTCTGAAGCTGCTGAAATGAATCCTGCTGTACCTGTTTGGACTGTGTAGTAGATTAAATGCCTCTTACAGCCTGCAGTGTATTATGCAAAACAAAGGGTGTTGAGAGCTGATGCATTAAAATGAAATGTAATTCACTATTATGGTGTAAATCGCTGCTGCTGATAGAATTGCTACTCAGCTTTACGCAGTTAATTTGATTGTAAATGATCTTGATTACTCTGTAGCACTAAAGTCCAAGAGTCATGTGCTTGCATATTCAACTTTGGTCGAAACCTATCAAAGCCACGTCAACCCATGAGTCAAATATTTTCACAGATGCAATCACAAGTCTATCATAATTGACCTATTTTCCACCGTAACTATTTTTTGGGAGTGTCAGTCTAAATTGTCCCTCTCGGAGTATGAATTTTATATCAGTTCCATACTGTTGACTTGTGCGATCCGCAATGACAATGCGTATGAACTTTTTAAATTAGAAATTATGGAAACGAGTAACATATATGTTAATAGTGTGTGTAACAAAAAATAAATAAAAACTTAAAACACAAAATGTGCGTGTCCGTCCTCTCACCCGCGCGCCAATTCGCGAATAAACGGGTTTAAGGTTTAAAGGGCACCGGCTCTCTGATTGGCTAAGAGCCTCCAGTGACGTCACCGCCGTCTTCATCATCTGGGACAAGTGGAGCAGGTCTCCCGGCCGTCACACAGCCGGGGTCCGCCGCGGGGTTTGGAAGCACGGAAGTCTCGGTCTTCGCACGACACAAACTCCGCCATGGCCAGAAGAACGAGCCCCATGCTCCTCAGGGGGCTGCTGGAGACTTCCAAAGCCGTCTGCCCCAAAGCCGTCTGCCCCAAAGCCGTCTGCCCCAAAGCCGTGAGGGGGAACCGAGCCACAGCCCAGGTCGTGTGAGTAAAACAACCCCCACCCCAAAAAAACGGTCAATTCCGGCGCAGACGAGGCGTGACGTCTCGTCGGCTAAAGAAAAAACAACTAAGGGCGGTGTTAAACTTGCTATTTCGTTATCATTTCCGGAGCTAACGTTAGTTGGTCGTGGGTGGTGCGTGGGAGGGGGGGTCACGGGTCAGCGGGTTAACCCGCAGTCATGGCAACCGGGCCGGCTCTTCCTCTCGTGGCAGTAAGTTTCCACGGTGAAGAGCCAGCTGGGTGGCCGATGGGGAGGGGGGTAAACATCCGTCTTCTTTACGGAGTTCACAACTGAAATAGCAAGTTGTGTCAGATGAATACTGTTATACGTGCTTGTGTTTTATTTTTTTTATTTTTATTATTGATTAAAAAAAATAAATATATATATATATATATATATTATAATTATTTTACATATCTTCCCCTTCAGACCCCTGTGGGGCTCCTGTGGGGCCCTGACAGCCAGCCTGCCCGTCTGCCCGGTGGTTCCCTTCGGCCCCCCCAACCGCAGCTTCGTCAACCTGGCTTTCCCCAGCAGCGCGCGCAGGGTAGAGTACACCGAGTGCAGGACATTAGGGTGAGTGAGCACCCCTATCCCGTGTGTGTGTGGGGCCACCGGAATAAGAACATGATCGCGCACCAGATCTAAACAAGTCGAGGATCTGCTGCTTGGCTCTTGTCTTTTTATACTAAATACACTCTGCTGATGGACGAACAAACCATTTGAAGATGCTGCTTTGGGCTCTTGAGAAATTGTTTTAGGTAATTAATCAACAAAAGGATTACTTGAGAAAATCTGACTTTGCATTAGATTCACAATAAAGATAATTGATAATTCAAGAATAAGATTTAATTTCTCCAAGAATGGTAGTGAAAATAGAACGTCAGCGTTTAAAATATAATTTTTTTTAAATGCAGTTCTTTAGAACCGGTCTCATCTGCTGTGACTGTGTGCAGGTATTCTCCGGAGCAGATGTACAACGTGGTGGTTGATGTGGACCAGTACCAGCACTTTGTTCCCTGGTGCAAGAAGTCTCGGGCCACAAGGGGACAAAGCGGTGTCGTCCGGGCGTACCTCGAGATAGGTTTCCCCCCCGTGGTGGAGCGCTACACCTCCGAGGTCACCGTCGTGCCAAACCACCAAGTCAGGGTAAGTGGTGCTGCCTGGAAAAACCACCATAACTAACTATTCCTTTTCTCAGACGGTGTACTTTGACCCAGGTTATTGCCTTTTTATTTTGTACCAGGCCGTGTGTACTGACGGATCCCTCTTCAGCCATCTTGAGACTATTTGGAAGTTTGCCCCTGGGGACAAGGACGAGGACCTCCCGGCCTCCTGCAAAGTGAATTTCTATGTAAGTGTGTAAAATGAGAAATTGATAGCTCGCCCAAAGCGTCTTGAGCACTCGCAGTAATTTGACTTGGAATTAATACTAGTCTGCAATGAATGTAAAAAAGCATCGACATTTATATTATAAACAAACCCACCGGTAGAAATTGAGTAACTCCCATTTAGGAGATCAGGTCGACTGTTTTAATTTGAGACTAACTCCAGGTCTTTGCTCGTGTGCTATGAGACCGTATTACTGGCGTCCTAGGAGGCTTGTAATCGCTGTCAGGGCAGAGAACCTGTCAATGGAGCTGACGAACCTCAGGGTCAACCAGGAAGTAGTTTGATTTCAGCAGGACATGTTGAACCAAGTGAATAACTCCTTAACTTGCGCTCCCTCTCTCTCCTGTAGGTGTCCTTTGAGTTCAAGTCTCTTTTGCACTCTCAGCTGGCCAGCGTCTTCTTTGACGAAGTGGTTAAACAGATGGTCAGTGCCTTTGAGTCGCGAGCGGCGGCGCTTTACAGGAACCGTCAGGAAGCGCCGTTGAAGAGACGGTCCACATGAGGCCTCCACGTTCCCCATAACCTGTAATCTAACCGATCTACCTCCTACCGACACCGAACCAGGAAGCTGGTGCCTCTTTTTGCACACGACCTTTTCTTACACTTGAGTTGACATACACATTTAATATACTGCTGTTTTATTTATAATCCAAACTAATTTATTTGCATGTACATATTTAGTTACTTGTAGGTCAGGAATACATTCATATTTTCAATATTGTATTGTTCCTTAGCTCAACACTGAAACATCTTAAAAGATTGAGTTATTTGTAACTCAACTTTTATTTTGGTGAAATAAAACTTATTTTTCAACATCTATATCCAGGCGTCATTTATTGAATTTACTTTTTTACAAGTCAGAATGTCCAGTGTGGAGCATATCAGTATCTGCTTATTGTTTATGTAAGATACTGCTTAGTTTACATCTTTTCAGCCAAAAAACATGACTGGAATCCTGGTAACGTGACCTAAAACCAAAACTGGATTCAAGTCCTGTTTATGCAGAGACACAGATAACGTCACGTCCCAGTACTTGTCATGATAGTTTCAATGACCCCTGACCTTAGGTAAGGGAGTATCTGCTCCCCATTCAGTCCAGGGACGGTTGGTTTTGGAAACCCAACTTTAAGTTGATTTACATTGGCTGAATACAGGTCGGTTTCTCAAAGGGGATTGATGCATGAAGGTGTGACGTCACACAGGGCTGGCCCTGGTCTCAAATGGCACCAAAAGGTTTGTCGCAGAGGTGTTCTTGTCAGAGCTAGGAGTATACTTCCACACTAACCTTCATTGATCAGCGTTAACAGTGATGTATTGAATCAGTTCACGAAAATCTTCAAATAAAATATGCTGGTCTTTTTATTTTAATGAGTATAAATATAACCGTAATATTTATAATGAGTGGGAAGGCTCTCTGGGTCCTTTATGAAGCATTTCCATAAGTCAGCATCTACTGCTGGCTTTTCCCAAGGGAATTACCCACAAACCATTGCAATGTGAGATAAAAAAAAGTGAATGCAATGAAGATGAAAAAAGGTAGGACACATGTGATATTCATTAGAGTAAAGATGGAACAGAAATGATTAAGTCAGATATTTACTAATTCAACATTTTATTTGGTCATTTATGCTGTTGACAAGGTTAAAACATTTAAAATGAACTCATGAGAGCCTGGAAGACATTCAAATAAGAGTAAAACTTACAAAATACCGATAATTGTACACCAAATTTCTTGACATTGTCACGGAGACGTGAACAGAGCCGGACACTCTTCTGCAAGTGATGACACTCCGTCCCAGAGGGATCTGGATCCAAGTTCAATAATCTGAGGTTTTATAACCCACCATCTTTGTGCTCTATCAGTAATGTTTTATAACGTCATGTCTGAAGGCAGTTTGTAAACTTGGACTTCACAGTAAACGCTTTGTTTAAATCCCTTGTGGAGTTTACAGTTTAACTATTAATGCAGCCGTTTTATAACCAGCCGTTTCCTGAAACTGGTGCCTGTTTTTTCACACTACCTTGTGAGGTAAAAAAAAAAAAAAAGGGGGGACGTTTGACTAAAGAAGAAACCTATTCTATGCCCCACCACCTACAACTCGACTAGTGGTTTTCTGCTCTACGTGATCCGCACGGTGCTTTTGCAGCAAAAAAAGCTCACGTTTTATATACACCGCTAAAAAGGTGCAATCTGAAAAGTATTTACACAACCGTGTTAGGATTTTCCCCCCTTCACAACTTCCAACCCAGCTTTCACTTTAAATGTATATTTCACACCCGTACAGTACGTGACTGTCATTTATACAAAGATCACAGAACGTTTGATGACTTCATTAATCGCGTGTTGACATGGTAAAATGAACAAAAACCATGGTCCAAAAAAAACAAACAGTAATTCACCTTGAAATATGTTATGCATCGTGAAAAATATTTAGAAACAAAGCCAAAATAATGTGCCTTCCAATGGACAAAATTAATCAAGTTTATTTAGGGATGCCTTTATATTTTGATAATATTTTGATGACAAAGAGGCTTAAAGCAAGCTGCTGTTTTACAGATTTCCCCCATCAATAGTTCAGGTGGCTTGAAAGTACAAATGTCACCCAGACACACATTGTCCTCTGTCTCTGTGTAGACAACATCATCTGTAGCTACAACAGCAATGCAGACCTCTAGCTCATTATCGTTGCCCCAACCATGAAAACAAACAGGAATGGTTCTCGGGACGATTTTAAAAGCTCTACTAAAAATGTACAAACAGTCATTGTTTACATTTTTCTCTCGGAAACAAAAAAAGAATTTAAATTTAAAAAAAAAAAAGGATATCTACTGTATTTTTAACCAACAAGAAATGCCATTTCAGATCTTTACTATATGGCTCAAACAATGTGATCTCAGGCCTGCTGGCTCGGCCCCTTCATGTTTCCAGTTGAAAGGTTTGTAGCTGAGCCTTTATATCGTTCACTCGTAGGCCAAAGTAAAAGAAATGGTGGACTTTGAATCGTGTAGGACAACCATACCGTAGTCCCATCAGGGAATGACAACCTTAAAAAAATGCTTGGAGTAGCTCTGTAATAATATTGTAAAATATCAACACATGTAAAATACATTCAGTTTAGTCCCCATTTGTGTTAAAATGTCAATGTACAATCAAACCTTAAGACACCCTAAAACAATTGGTTTATACTTTTCCTTTCTGCAGGGAGAAGTTCTGATGGGTCTACCTCTGAACCACGAGTTTGGCTGAGCAGGACGCCTCCCCGTGGTCATTGATGGCTCTACATGTGTACACGTTGCCGTCCTCTGGGCCAACTCGGGCCAAGACCAGAGTGCAGCAGCCATCTTCCTCGTACTCTATCTGCGCAGTGGGGGACTCCTCCACGGGCTCGTCACCACACAGCCAAACCACCTCTGGGTCAGGATATCCTGCCGGGGGGAGGTGGAGGGGTGAGGGGCCGAATTAAACACAGCGGAACCTCCGAAATGAACCACGTTGCGTCTATGAACCACGTCTAGATGAAAGTTTCCTTTTACAGAATGTTGTGAACATATGGTCTAATAACATATGGTCTAATAGTGTCATATTTGAGGTATGTGCCCGCAAATATTACCCTCGAGGCTTAATGTTTTTCTCTCCAGTCACTGCTCTACAACAAAAGGAAACTTAAAATAAGACAAATTGAAGTCGCGTGTACCTGTGAGGTGACAGGAGAGACGGGCCCTGGAGCCGCGGCCCACCGTCTGGTCCGCCAGGCTCTGGGTGAAGTGGGGTGGGCCTTGCATCTTGAGCTCCAGAGACTGCAGGGCATGCTTTGCCTCCGGGCTGAGGGGGGAGTCTAGGACATGGATGGAGGGGGTGGAGGGGGGAGGGGGGAGAAACCCGTCACAGCAACGGCAAACAAAAAGGTCTGGATAAGACGACGATAGAAGAAAGTGAGCGTCTCACCTGCTCTTGGGCTTGTAGGAGATCCAGAGGCAGAACTTTCAGCTCTGGACAGCAGAGCCATTCTCTTAAGGGCCAACAAGGCCTTACCTGCTTTCTATGTGAAAAAGAAAAAAGGTCAAGTACAAAACCACTCCTCCAACTCCAAGACGAGCATTCGAAGTACTGCGCTGAGGTGTCACCTTCCACTTCTGTCTGGCTAAAAACCTCTTCAGTCTGTCCTTGGAGAGACTCCTGCTGGTGGCCTCATCTCCAGGCTCAAACGCCATCCAAGGGTGGGCGAGTGCCTCCTCAGAGGACATCCTCCGCCTGGGGGAACACGCGGCGCGTTAAATGTTGGGTCCGAGCGGAGAAGGTGCTCTCCAGTCAGTGGTGTGTCACTGTGTGACAAATCACCTGGTGTCTTTGTGGAGCAGGGAGCTGATGAAATGTTTGGCCTGGTCTGTAATCTCCTCAAAGCTCTCGTCAAACTCCCACTCGGCAGCCGTGACCAGGGCGAGGGTCTCCGCGTCGTTGTTGCCCTGGAACGGAGACTCGCCGCTCAGCCTGAGGACGCGAGAACGAGGAGGTGGCTACGTTAGATGTCTTTCGACCTACGGACACTAGGTGGCGTTAAAAAGTCTGAAACACTCAAAGAAAGCAGTTGAGCCATCATGCGACCACTAGCTCAGGTATATCAGAATATTATGGGGACACGGCCCTCAAAATTCAGGAAATCCAGGCTACTCAAGAAGGGTACGGTTTTCTTTGAGTGCCAAAATGTCCGATTATAATTAAAAGAGAGGGATAAGACGCACAGAATGACAAATACAAGTATTTATAACCGTTTTAAAAGTGGTTATCAGGGGGTAGTTATTCAAAATTATTGGAAAAAAATACAATGACTATGCATGACAATTACAAATTAAATTGCTAAAAGAATAACGCTACATCTTGAGAGATACTTATTGTTGGAAAGCAACCTGCCTGTTTCAGGCCAAAGGAGTTTAAATCAGCACCTTAAACAGGTTTAGTCTAAAAAAGTAGCTTGCGAGTGTTTTACGGGCCGGCGCCACTCACAATATGTAGCAGATGACTCCGATGCTCCACATGTCAGTGGTGAAGAACACGGGCTCGTAGTTGATCACTTCCGGGGCCACAAACTCGGGAGTCCCATGCATCACCTTGAGGGGCGTGTTGCTGTCTGTCAAACATAAATCACCCGATTACCTCCTAGGAAAATTCACTAGAAATACAAGCGAACATCCAGGGAGTCTCATTTCTCACACACACACACACACACACACACACACACACACACACACACACACACACACACACACACACACACACACACACACACACACACACACACACACACACACACACACACACACACACACACACACACACACACACACACAGAGCCTGGAGGCCAATCCGAAGTCGATGATCTTTATGGAAGTGCCGGTGGTGTCGACGCACACGATGTTTTCAGGTTTGAGGTCCAGGTGGACGATGCTCTGCTTATGCATGAAGGAGATCCCCTCCAGGATCTGATGCATGTAGCTCACGCTGGCGGACTCCGTGTGCTCGAAGTTGTCGTCGACGATGCGCTCAAACAGCTCACCACCCGCGATACTACGGGCAGACGGAACAGGGGGGGGCAAACATTTATCTGCATGCAACCAAAACACACTTTTTGCGGGATTTCCGCGCCCCCCCACAAAAAAAACGTCCACGACCAGACTCACAACTCCATGACCATGACCATCTCCGGGCTGTGGTCGTACGCTGCCAGGCACTGGACTAGTTTGGGGTGGTGGAGGTGGTTCATCAGCTCGATCTCTTTGCGGGCCGCCTCCCTCTCCTTGGCCCGTCGTCCTTTGTAGAACTTCCCTGCGTTGACGCGCCCCGTCTCTTTGTGGGTGAGCTTATACACCAGGCCGAACTTTCCCCTAATAAAAGACGTACGTTTATAATAGAATACGATGATTAATAATAATAATCTTCCATTTGGGACCTAGGATCATAATCCTTCATCTGTGGAAGTGACAGATGAACTTTCACTTCCACAGATGTGTTTATTCAGAGGAGCTGTGCCTCGACTTGCATGGATTCTTATCCTCCTTGACACTTGAAACCCGCACATTCCAGATTTCTTATTAGGGAATGTCAAGCTCATTTTTTTCATCATCGTTTCTGAAGAAACAGCTTTTATTTCTTTAAAGCAATTGCAAATGTTCGTTCCCGACAGCCACTCACATTCCCAGTCTCTCCTGCAAACTGTAGTGATCTGTGACCTTTTGCGTGGAGTTAATAGCTACAGAGGAATACGCTTGCTGGGGGCCTTCTTCTTCAGCTTTGGGTTTTTCTACACCTATATAAAAAAAATTAAAAAAAGGCACAGCTGTAATACAAAGCTTGTTCTCGGATTTTGCAGCATCAGTGACCCGTGTTGCCTCACCTTTCCCCTCCATCGTGACCTCTGGCGACTCTGGTCCCGGCTCGCTGGCTCCCACTGCGTTGTAGGCCCTCACTCTGAAACTGTAGCTCCGACGAGGCTGCAGCCCGGAGGACACTCTGTACGAGGTGCTCTCGCACTGGCCGGTGAGCTCGCTCCAACCTCCGGACTCCCTCTTCGCCTCGACCACGTAGCCCAGGACGGCGCTGCCGCCGTCGTAGCAGGGGCCGGACCAGGACAGCACGAGGCCGTGGGCAGATTCCACGCAGACCACTGGGCAGGAGGCCGGAGGCTGAGGCCTCTCTGGGGTGAGATGATAAGCGCGTTGACGGGGAGTCAAAAAACTCGAAACTTCATTCATGATCAAAGCGCAGCAGAGTTGGTGTCTCGGGCCTCACCGATGACAGCGAGGGTGAGCGTGTGTTCTACCGAGCTCCTGCGGTCCTTCGCCACGACGGCGTAGCGGCCCGTGTGCTCCGGTTTAGCCTCGGCTATGACCAGCGTGGTGCTCCCGTCGGTGCTTTCTGTCCACACCTCCGGGCCATCCACGATCTACACAGACAGAGAGGGAGGTTAACACAGAGAGAAACAAAGAGGAAATCGCACAAAGAAAGTACTTTAAAAAAAAGGAACACCTGTTCTTTGTGTCTGATCCAACACGACGCCACGGGGGGGCGGCCGGCGAAAAAACACGTCACTCGTGCGCTTTGTCCAACCGTCACTTCAAAGTGCTGCGGAGGGTTTTTGAAGTGCAACGCAAGCCCTGCAAAACAAAACAAGCACACATTGAGCGGTTTGACACTTGTTACTGTACTAAGACCTAAAAACAGCAGAGTGGAAGGAAACCATCCGTTGTGCAAGTGTGAGATAAAAGACAGAAGTAGTTCTGTGGGATTACGTACAGTGTGTGGTCAGTTAGGACTGTACTCCCTTCCCCGAAGACCCTTATAATTATAGCATACAGCAGGCCAAGTGCATCAGCTCAGGCGCATGCAAAACATGGATGACCTACTGCAGACAAGAACAACCAGTCCTTGTTTGATCGAGTGTGTTAACCAATGTTAATCAAGTGCACCTGTAGCACACCAGCTATTTACTTGAGCAAATGTCCCAAAGGGAAATAACGCACATTTGAAGTCTGTGTTCTTGTAATCTATCGTCATCGTGCATTTACATTGGTAGGGAAAACTACATCTGAGAGCTGGAGTCAATATCAACCCTCGAGCTATCAATATTCAAATACTGTGGTATCAGGATGGGGAATTTGACTATAGACAATCTGTTAACTTTTAGTTAAAAAGTTAACTTTTCAAAAGTCTTTACAGTTTACCTTCTTACAGAGTGGCTAAATGATTGCCTCCCCAGCTCTAGACATCCAGTATATCGCGATTCATAAAACCACAATGAGCAGTATTACATGTCCAGAGCAGACTTGATATAATCCGTTCTGTTTATTGTTGCAGCCTACACCCTAAAGTTCCCTGGTACAGCACAATAGCTTAGAGCCAGACAACATTGTATCAGGAACAAAGGTGAAAGAAAAGAGGGAGAAAGGTGTAGCACCACAGAAAAGCACAGCAGAGCCAGAAGTGCCAGAAGCAACCCAAAACACACAAAAATAGAATGGCAAATAAGACTAACAAGCAGAAGTCAGCAGGGAATGATGAACGAATGATGAGAAACAAAGCGGGCGACAGGTGCACGGCTCGGTCATCCGCTAGAGGTGGTGGGAAAGGAGACCGGTTTCTCTCACCTGACTCAGAGTTGGCTCTCTTCTTTGGGATGACTTCTGCAGAGACGGGGGGGGAAGCACAGGTAGGCTTTATTGTGAAAGGGGCGGGGCTCGGCCCTTCTGTTCTACGGCTATCGGTCGACAGACTCGGCAGGTTTTTCTGCGCCGTGCGCCGTCACCGCCCTACATGGCGTTTCGCTTGGGAGCGAGAGGCTCCAGTGGGTGGATCACTGCTGTGGACGACCCGCTTAGTCCCTGAATGGTCGTCATGGGAACCAATCAGACGCCAGAGGGAAATGATGCCTTTTCTGTATGTATTAATGCAACATGCATGTCCTGAAGACATTTCCTGGTGCATCGACTCGTGTGTAGGGAGGTCAAGGAAGTGGCAATGCAAGTTGTTGGTAATTTGACTAGGAAGATGTTAAAGCGCTTTGTGTTTATGCTTTGAGCATTTAAAAAGGAATACCTCTTGGAGATGAGACTGGGCTGAGCTTATCAGAGCCCGGTGGGGAAGCGCAAACGGATCCTTTGAACTTCTGCAGCCTGTCTTTGGGAGACGGCGGGGACCTCCCATTCCCCACAAAGCTCTTGAAAGCAGAAGTCTGGCCAGATGAGACCGGATTCTGCACACTGCAGATAGTTTCAAAGTCTGGATCCAATGTCGGAAAGAGGAACAGAAATGAAACGCCGACTTATTGACATTGAGCGTTCGTTAATTGAGCATTAACAAACAATTAATATTTTATTGAATGTGGAACCAGGCAACTTTGCTGTAATCATTATCAAACTTGTGGCCCCCGCCTCTCTCCCTCACCTCTGACGAACACGGCGGCGCAGCAGGACGTCTTCCCCGCGCCGTTCTCCGCCAGGCAGGTGTAGGCGCCGGCGTCCTCCGGCAAGCATTCCCTCACGGCGAAACTCGTCTCCCTGCCGTTGAAAGATGGAATCCCAAAACGGGCCACTTCACCTGCCCATAGGAGCAAACAAGCACACTAGAAACCCTCTCATCGGCTGACTTGTTTTAACTGGTTGGTTTAAAAAACAACAACAACAAAACAGTGTTGACCTAATGTGAATCGTCCCAGCTCACCATTGTGTAACCACGACACTTTGATGGGCTGACTCCCGGCGAGAACCCCCCGCAGCGTGACGTCATTTCCTTCGTCCACGCAGCAGTCCTGCAGCGGCTCTATGAAGACGGGGGCCTCCAGACGTCTGGGAGCGGAGAGGTCGGCAGAGCCTGGATGCGGAGGTGGTGATATGTGCAAGAAAAAAAGACTTATTACTGCATCTGAAGCCCCCTCCCCAACCACCCCTTTTATTTCTGTCCTCAGTACAGACTTGCAATGCAAAGTTGGACCACAAACAAGTGTGTTTACAAGACTGCGCACACTGAACTTCTGTTTCCTGACACTGAGGTCTTTGAACTCGCGTTAAATGGAAGTGACACCTGCTAGAAGTGAGAGATGAAAATGGCACCAGAGTTTGTTCCACGCTCTCATCTACGACAGCTCACACCGCTTCAACCTATTATTTAAACTCTTTCTTATAAATATCACATAAATTCTGGCCATCATTGCCCATAAAATGCTCAATGACATAATTGATTTTTTTGCATGTTGTTTTTAAATGCAGAAATGAAACCAGAGCCGGATCCGGGCTGGAAGCCTGGAGATTTCCAGGAACCACAAGCCCCCAGGAGAGCCCGAGTACGTCAGAAACCATTCGCAGCGCTGCAGGCTGACCGGCGCTGACCCTCACCCTGAGGGGCCGCGTAATTACAAGCACCCACATTCCAGCCAGGGATAAAACACACCTGGAACAAAGGACAAAATCAGGCAAGCTGATCTTGTGGCATGCAGCGGGACGAGCCTGCTCCCCCCCCACCCCACCCCATAAGATAGATAGAGATAGCGTTTAAAACGGTCCCGAGGAGTTAGATGAAATTCTTTTGTAATGGGGCTCTGGTCTGTTTTTGTGACTTTGCTAACTGTTAACCTCTGTTAAGTGTCTCAAACGTGACCGGCTGCAGTAGCGCCATTGACGGATGAGTAGTCGTGGGTTTTACCGTCAACCTTTAGCCAGCGTTTACAAGTCTATATACCGCACACGCCCGTGAGGCAGATTATCACACCCTCCACACATCGCTCTTAGACCTTCTTTTTTTTAACCTTAACGCTTTTTTTTTTTTTAACAAGTCCCTGAAATACATACAAGTCGGGGGTTAAAAACCTTTTACCGGGTCTGAACACAATTGAAAACAATGCAGCACCGAGGACGAGCACACGTTTTATCAGTTCCAGATGATTTGAAATGTAAGAAGATTTTCATCTGATAGACGTGTGTGCGTGTGCGTGATATCTGCTAGATATGTTTGTGTGTGAGATGTTGGCAAGGCCACAATTCACAGAGTTTCAAACTAACCCTTTCAGTTTCACAGAAACCCACCAAAACTGTTTCACAAGTACAAAGATTATGCAAAATGAGTGGTGATGTGCAGTTAAGCTTTTAGAGCTAGAACGATCACGTTCCGTTAGATGTGAAAATAAAATAAATAAATAAAGTGTTTGGTTTCGGTTTCAACAATAAAGCCTCAAACATCTCCAGACTCGTCTGCTCGACACGTTACATTCTACAGGAGGAGGCTCCCGGCAACAGTCGTCCCACATGCTCAGACCTCCTGCAGCTCTCACCATGTGCGGCAGCACGTCCGTCGCTGGTGTCAACCGTTCCCGGCCGGTTCCCACCCGGTGCTCCCGGTGCTCTGTGCGGCTTGATGTGCATCCTGAAGGTTGACACATGACGCGTTTGGCTGCTCTCGCCGTTCATGTCGCCGCGGGTGGTGGTGGGGGGGGAAACACAGAAACGGCCTCTGTGCGTACGGAACAAACAAAAACAATTCACGCAGTCATTTGCCAAGCCGGTTATCACACTTCCTTCCTTCCTTCGGTCACTGCTGCGCGCCTCCTTCTCAGCACTCGCCCCCCCCCCCTGCAGAGAGCCGCTGCACCTCTGCCTTCACTCCCCCTTCTGTGCACATGTTCAAACTCTGCCTTCTCACCCTCCTCTTATCTACGCTAACTCCACCTACCACAAATTCACTTTCTCTTTGGCCTTCTCGGGCGGGGCGGCCATCTCCTTCTCCCCCCCTAAAGACGCTGTGGTGACAGACCCCCCCCCCCCCGACCCTTGACCCTCAACCAAAACTGCTCCGGTCTCCTGCCTTTATTACAAAGGCTAAAAAGGTGCACACACGCAAACAAACCTGGAGAGACAAAGCGGGAGAAAGGGAGGGGACTCATCCACCCACCCACGCAGCCAAAGGTCATATTGTGTTTTGTTTATCGATTGCCGTTCGCCCACTCACTTATCAATGCTGCAATTGACCTTTGTGATGCCGGCGACTCAAACCGCTTGTCACGCCCGTGGATTCAAGACAAAAAACAAGAAGAAAAAAAAAAAAAAAGCACTCGCTGTGAATGACAGGCTCATAAGTGCTACACTTGGCCTTAAGTGTGAGCGCCAATACGAGTCACTCACACACACACACCGTTCCCCGGGTAACAGCGTGACTTTCACAGATTCACCCGATGCCATGGTAACCGGCGATGTCTGGTGAGAGGCCTGTCGTCGTTCCCACGGTGAACGCATGAATACGTTCGGCACAACATGTCGCACAAGCTGCGCTCTCCGCGCTGGGGGTGAAGTCCCAACCGGGAGAAATATCAGCGAAGGCGACGGAGGCCCGCTGATGTGATTACAACGCCCGGCCTGTTCCCCCTGCGTTCCCATGCCTGACCCCTGAATTCCACATCAGTGACCACACAGAAAAGCACTGCGAGGGGCTTGTTTTAGTTTCTGTGAGGGAAGAAATTCCTAGAAATCAAACATTTACCAAAAGGCCGCGCACACACACACACACACACACACAAACAATTGTCAGGTCATTGGGATGATGTAGCTTAGCGTTCAATCAGTGTTATTGGGTTGCTTTTCCAAAGTAGCAGAGGTCGTAGATCATGTTTCAGGTAAGTCCCAAAGTGTCCGGGCCCTGACACTGTTAAATATCACGTCACTGTTCTGAGATAAGTATGAACCCAGAAATGGGGTGAAACCACTGGAATTCACTGAAACTTCACTGTGAGGGTTAAAAAAAAAAAAAGAAAGACAACATCACATATTTACTCAACAGGTCACCACGGTCAAGTGAGACAGCTCATAACCCCCCCCCCCCTCATTTACTGGAGACTGACATCCTCTCCACTTTGTGTGGGATCAGCATGCAGCCGCAGGCTCCAGACTGACTGAAAATAATCAGGGCTGCGAAGGGGCCCTCCAGGCGAGGTAAATAATAATTTTGATATTTTGCATGTCTCACAGTATAAAAAACTAAATGAGCGCACGGGATGTGCTGCACATCGCATCAGACCCCTCGTAGAATTGGATCGGACTCAAGCTTACGATAAAACGGAGATAAAACCCAGAGAACGTGAGGTCTGCAGAGCTGCTCAGCAACCAGAGACGGGGACAAAATGCTGCATCTCTGCCACAGAGCCCAGGGCCTACAGGAGCATTACTAATGAAACGTAGTCATGGGGCCCCTTACGACACACAAAACAGGCTAAAGCAGGAGGGGACATGGGGACTGACTAATTTATTACCACCCCCCCCCCCCTTCAGCCAGTCGATGGTATGCGTGCAGGTAGTTTGGTCTGCTCGCTCCGTCCTTGCACTCTGCATGTGGACCATTCACAGCTGAGAGTCCTTAATCGGAGCACGGGGGGGTGTAGATGTAGACTGGAGATAGTCGCAGCAGACTGAAGGAAGGAGTCAAGACAATGCAATGGAATTTCGGCAGAGCTTTCAAAAAAAAAGAAGAAAAAAGGCAGTCGCAACAAACATGAGCGGACATGAAATGGCGACGTTAAAAAAATTAAAAAAAAAAAAAAAAGGTAGTCATTCATTTTTCAGATAACTATCAAGACTGGGAGAAATAATCTGAATTCTTATGTTCAAAGCAGGTTTATCCCATGTTGATTCAGTACACATGGCAAGCGAGGTACACAACACAATTTAGAAAGTTGGGTTCATTTGGGCAGCCTTTTAGTTTCTGATTAGTTATTTGTTCTGTTGTTTCCCCATTTAGCTTGTTACATATCTAAAGATAGATATCTAAAGAACACACAATTGAATAAAAGCCTGAAAAAAATGACACGAATGTATCAACTGCTAAATAGATATTAATTTAGTTGAAAAGTGGGTGAAATTAGATCCAATCATAAATAAGGTTGAGGAAAGTAATTTAATAAGTTTATGATGAATGATGTGAATATTTATGGCATTATCAATTTTGAATTGCAAATCAGCATTCTCTAATATGACATATCTAAAAGTAAATCCTTTAAAACAAACAGGTGGGAAAATGTGTTCCCCAGGTTAAACCTCTTGAGGCCCACATTTGGAGTTTGGTTACATAAATGAAAGACCAAATATTTTATTTGACTCGACTTGAACGACCTAACTTCACTAGTAGCGGTGGATATTGTGACCTAAAAACACAACATCTCAACAGAAAGACAACAGATTTTTTCTGCACATTTGTAGCTGGAACCCTCATCTAACCAGAGCCAATGAACATCAACAACAGAAATGTTTTTTCTACAAAAGACGGCATACTAAGTTGTGAAATTCCCCTTACCTTAAACACTAGTGTCAACTCAAGGCCCCCCACGCCATTTTATACGACCCGCGACGGCTCTAAGCGCACATGATTGGCTCAAATAAGGTCCATTCTAATTTAAAGCGCACATTGCCCATAAACTACATCTCCCACAATGCACTTCACTTGTTTTTTAGCCGTGAAGTGACATCTCGCGAGTCCCACCGGCAGAGTGCGGTGTGCCGATTTTCTGACGAGGGGAGATTATAAATATCGATTCCATAATGTCCAAGAGAAAAGTTTAGAAAAAGGAATAAAAAGTAATAAACGATGGGAGAGAGAAGATATGTTCGTACTACGAGGAGACAAACCGGTGTGTATTTCGTTTCATGAGTACGTTTAGGCGGTGAAGGAGTACAATTTACGTTGGCCTTTTGACACCAAACATGGAGCTAGTTATGCTAAATATACCCTTCACGAAAAACAATTATCCAACTATTAAAGGCAAACTAGTTTTTTTACTATTGTGTGGGAATAATAAAATGTCCCTTATCTCACCGCACAATACAGAAGTATCACAGCACACGTAAACTTTGAGCCCATTGAGGTCCCAACTGGACCGCGACAATCCGTTTGTCAGAGCATCTCGGCTTCCGTAATCGGTGCTTTCCTTCGCGTTCGGCCTGCTTACCAAAGTGAGCCGCTTAATCAATGATTTTGATCGGTGCACTCTGGCTTTGCTACCTTCACCAAATCCTTTCACAGGCCAACACCATCAGGGCACAATGTCACCTTCAGATGGAGCGCGCGAAGTTCCCCGGATGTCGTCCGCTGTCTTGATGCCACAGCGCCGACGTCACGCTGGTCGTGTTCTGTTTACTTTCATGTATGTAATTCAACAGTCGTGCTTACATTCTGTTTTTTCAAGTTAATTTAATTTTGTATCGCCCCAAATATTGCTTTATTGTCTGTATGGAATATCACCTGTCTCGAAACCCTCACATCAGCACAAGAAAAACCCTTTAATGGGGAGAAAAGGTTTTGTGCTTGTTATTTTAATGATCAATGGATGAGGATGTGGTGTTTCAGGTTGAGGAGGAATCTGGTTGGTGTGTTCTGGCCATATCGACGTCACCCTTGTTACACTTGTAACTTCAACATTGTAAGTTTGAGACAGCTTGATACTTAATAATAAAACAAATTAAAAATCTGACTGTGTATTAGATTTTGGCCCACTACTCTGCTGATCCTGGTTGGTCAGCAGTGCTGTCAATCTAATGTTGCTTGGGAGTTGCTCTAATGATTCCAACGAGGTGTCAATCACGCTAATCGACCAACTCGTCACTGAGAAGTAGCCTGCTAACTGACTGATTTTGTGTAGACTTTCTTGGATTCTTCATTTATTATTTAATGGTAGAAGTCTGGTTTATTTATTTTTTTTAAATCAACCATTGCAGAGAGAATGTTAACATATTGTGCTATAATCTGCTAGAGGTTTAGAGCTATAATATTATAAATCCAACAAGATAATCATCCTGAAAGTGCTTTTTATTTGAGGCCAACCTGAAACCAGTGCAATGTGCCACCTTCATTGACTTCTAACCTGCAACATACATAATTGATGCTAATGTTTAACAAGCCAGTGTGAAAATCAGGTAGGCTTCTCCAACGGGGCAGAGAATAAAACCTAATCAACCATCCAGCAAACAAAGCAGTCAAAGGGTCAAACAAGAAAACCTAATGCCCAATTTACATGAATTATCCATGCAAGCTGAGCTGATTACTTCTTCAGTGGACCAAGAAAGCAGACACCAGCTCCACCTAGAGGACGTCTGTGTGCATGCACGCATTAGATCGCTTCCTCAACCTGTTGCCCAAATGTGTCCCGCTGTGAACTCTTGTGATCTCACTAACATAATTACCTTGTTTTCAGCTCAAAACATTGCCAAATCGGACCCGGATGGTTCATTTATTTAATGATGACACGATTAGCTCGACATATTCAGACGGTAAGTCAGAGCCTGCGTTCATTAAAAGTCTCGTAGTTCAGCCTGCTAAGAATTTTCACGCAATTGTTTTCCCAGTAATGTGAAAGCTTTGGTAACTGTTTCTTATTCAAACTGCTTACTGAAACTTCTTTAAGTTGTCTGAATTGACATTTAATAGTTAACTTAATTGACAAGTTTGAAAGAACTATACTAAAGCTTACTCTTACCATGATACCAGTTGTTTTACTGTGATCTGTGATCTTTATCAGCTTAAAATGACTTGAGTTACTTCCCTGAGAAATCTAGTGCCAATTGGTTTCCTTACTCTCTATTTAAGTCTTATTCATATGTCACAGCGTGGTGCTTCTGTGGTCGAGTGGCCCATTGTAAAAGGAAAAGACACGGATGGGGTGCGTGGAGCATCCGCGGTGAATGGCGTCTCTTCTTAATCCCAGGTCTTCCCAGTTGAAGATCCTTCAGTATTTTGGGAGCTGGACCTCTGCTCGACCCCACCACTCCCTGCGAATCCATAAATACCCACCGAACCCGCTCGCCCCCCCCCTCCGCTCTCATGCACACGGTTTCCCTCCCTCTCTCCAGCTTTACTTATCTAAATGCTGCTGTGGCAAGTGGCATTAATAAAGTAACTATCTGTCTTAACGTAGCGTCTCAATGGGTTCAGGCATCATTTACCATCCGGGCAACACAGAGTTCGAGCCTTGCATCTGAATGTTTACCGGTAATAAATCTGTTAAAGCTTCCATCTGCTGGTGTGGTCCTTGTTTGTGAATATTAGTACTAGTGGTGCTTAATAGCAGACCAACATGTATGTATTTTGCACTTTAATATAAATCCAAATTTGAATGCATGACTTTTACGTGCTGTATTGCTGCTTTTGGCATCAGTCGGTACCACTACTTCTTCCACCCCTGCACCGCATGTACACGTTCCATTCCCACTTTCCCGACCAGCTCTTCAAGTTGTGGCTTGAAGAACTTTTATAAGGCATAAAAACACACACGTTACTTTTAGGAGTGAATGTTATGAGGTGCTGTGAAAAATGTAACACTCTGGAAAGGTTCCTGTTTTGGATGTAGTCGATATCCACTGTGTGTCCTAGAGAGCGCGTGTCGTAGCAGTAAATGGAAACAGCAGGGGTCGTTGTTCACCTTAACAATATTAACGCCATCTTAAAGTGTCATCGGATCTTTGACTGAAATGTTTGATTCCAGAGCGCAGTCTCAGTTCATGTCACATAGTCTGTGTCTTTACATTGTGCTAGAAGTACACACTTCCTGAAACACAACTCCCCCTCAGTCAGCACTTCAGGGAGATTTTTCCTTCTCTTTTTTTTTTTTTACAGTTTCACTTCCCTGCTGCTGAAAGAGCAAATGAGCTCTGTGAAGGTGTCTTGAAAAACGCCAACCCTGTTGTGCAAAAAACGAGCTGTTGTTTGCTGCTCTGGTGACTTCACACATTGACCGTGACCCCTCCGGCCCAGCAGCCCATTTGGGCCTCCCAAGCCGCCGGCTCGACATACGTCCAGGGGGGGCCAAGAAACACAGGATGTGAAGGAAAAACCCCTGAATACCTCTGAAGGGAATCACTAATGACCGCTGGCTTTACTGCTATTTCATATTCCCATTCAATCTAGTTTGCATCTAGTTTCTCGGACGTTTGTGGTTCGTTGTGCAGTTATGCACATTAGCTCTACGTTCTTTGATTCAACTCTTGAAAATACCAGAGACATTAGACGGACAAAAAGCAACCCGCCCAAATAACCGCCCCGGCCCTCTGATACGTTAGTGAGCAGGCTTGGCAGTACTTCTTTTCCCCGAGCGGGTGCATTGGTGAGTCGACGTGCGTTTAACTCCCACCTTCGCTGTGAGGCCTCTCCGCCGCTGTGCTGTCGGCGAGGGCCCATGTGGAAGCGATTAGGGCCGTGCAGAGAGGGAAATTACAGAGTGGAACCTACTCAACTGGAGCCCTCCTAAACCGCTCGCTCACTCACTCGGCTTTGGACGTCCACGGACCCGAGCTTCAGAAGGCACATGGAGCTGAGTGAGCACAAACAGACACAGAGGGACGGATAGACACACACACACACACACATTTTGCCTGAGGCTGTGCGTTTTCCACTGCCGGCTCTGTTGGGACAAGGCCGCAGTGTGCCTCCCTCGCTCTCCTGGACGGGAGAGGGGCTGTAAATTCCTCAGAAAGTGCTGTTAGGAGCGCCTCCATTAAAACACGTGGTGGTGAGGGGGGAGACGGGGGGCGGTGCTCGCCAGAGAGGAGCCAACTCAGTAAGTCATCGCCGAAAGCCTGAGGCCTCCGCTGGGGCCAAACGGGACGGCGTAGTGCACACCTATGCTCGGGTGGAGGCGGTGAGGTGGGCTGCAGGGGGTTGATTGGCTCGTAGATTAAAAGCTCCACGATCACCTGCACAGGTGTTTCGTTGGGAGGGTGTTTGGACTCCAGCCCCCTGCTGCACATGAACAAAGTGGATCGAACAGTGCTGGATTCTTTTTCACACTGCTCAGGATGTGGGGAGTTGCAGGTCGAATTGCAGGTCCGTGAGTTTCAAAAACAAAATACAACAAAGGCGGTATTGTATCTGCTGATGTAGTCTATGTGCAGGAGTCAAACAATGACAGAATGTGTCACACTAAGTAGACAACTCACTCTAGATGACATGGATGAAACCCGACGCGCTGGGCAGAATGCTTTTGGGCTGTCACTGTGTTCATACTGTGAAACAGGATCCATCTCTGCAGCTTTGTGTGTCTGAGAACCGCAGACATTGTCATACCAAACCTTTGTGTAGGACGATACACCCCGGTAACATTATTTCAACTTGTGAGAGCTTGTCTGGTTTCCACGGCTCCTCAGCTCGAACCTAATAAACCACCATTGGAGCTTCCAAAAACTCTCAAGTTATAAAATAAAACCCGGGATTTAAACCCCTTCAGACACCTCGTCCCTCCTCGTGTTGTCGTTTGCTAAACTTCTGCGGCGCCGTCGCCCCCAGAGGTTTACGAGAGTGACCCGCTTGTGTACGCGCTGCGGTGTCTGGATGCACGGTAACCGCTCCCTCCCCTCCGCGCACGTCCAAGCCCGTTATTATCCCAGGCGCGATGCGGGCCTCTCAAAATATCTGTCACGCAGCTGTCTGCACCTCTCTGGAGAGGCTCTGGGGCACTCCCTCGCCCTGCAGGACAAGGGGGGGGGGGGGCAAATAAACCCCTCTGACATGGCACAGTTAGCCCTCCGCCGCTGTTTGTTTTCTTGTCAAAGCCACCCCTGAGTGGTCTGCGACCTTTCGACCAATAAAAAAATCCCAGACAAATGGCGTGCGTGAGGCATGAAGAGCAGCCACCAAGTTAAGACGCTTCACCGGGCTCCTTTCCGCTATCTCCATTATCTCTGCTTCTAGCAGCGAGGCCCGCATGTTGGCCTGGTTATTTCGGCAATGAGGTATGAAAGGCTGTGTTTATGGATGTGAAGGCAGCTGGACGTCTTGTAAAGGCACGTTTGCGAGCCTAAAAAGGGGACCGCGAGGACACGGCACCCGCAGCGATAAATGAAATCTTGAAAACAAGAGCAAACCGCCCGCCGGGTGTACATGAATGAAGGAAAGGGGGATTTGAGCGGAGGCAAGGTTTTCAGTGATCCTGCCCTCCGTCACCACTCACAGCGGTCGCCTCTGAGGGCGATGATAGGAGGGGATAGAACATGTTGCACTTCCTGTTGAGACGTCAAGGGGGGAGCGAGACCGATAGATATAGTACGTGCGCTGGAAAAACTGCTCTCCTCCGGTTAGGATAATGCATGACTGCAGCTAATCTTGAGTAAGAGTTCTTCTTGAGTCGGTGCCAAAATTTGATTAGAAACAGACTCACTTTAAGTCTGGCTGGCTGTTTTATTTCTTTCCTTTTTTCCCCCGCTTTACTCATGATTTCCGTTGTCCGTTTTGCGAGCCCCTTCATGGGGCCTGATGTAATTATCATACAGTCAAAAAGAAGTTCACGTCACATTCACGCAACCCTGCGACTAACAACGGCAACCTTGTGGCATGCCGATGGAAGGCCTTCCTGCCCCGTCGGAGCGGCATCGTAATACTTGCTCCAGGAGCATTCTTCCTCTCCTACCCCCTTGATCCTCGGCTTGTCCCTTCTTGCCTTCGAGCGAGCAGGAAACGGCTGCATGCAAGATTTAAGATCCGAGATCAACAACAGCGAGAGGGGGGGGGGGGGGGGGGGGGGCGGTGGGCTGCAGGGAGACGGCTGGAAAGCCGGGCACCGACATTAAAGAGCGAGGGATCGACTGCAGACAGGCACCGCCTTGCTGCGCGGTTAATTAGAGCAGTTTCACACGGTGGCTTTTCATTTCATCTCCCCGCGTAGAGAAGAGGCCACCGGCTGGAACCTCTCTGCGAGAAAAAGGGCTTTGTGAAAAGCTTTGTTTTTCCTGACCAGAGTTAGACGTTGAGCACCTGATTAGTTTAGTTTGGCCGCTCTGCTCAGTTTCACGAAAATTACTTTACACACACACTTACATCTCATATGGATTCTCCTTTTCTTTCTTTCAGTTTTCCCCTGGAAAAAGACAAAAGCGACCAAATCAAATTTTCCATCACGCTTTCCAACTGCCCCCCCCCCCCCCCCCCCCACACACACACACACTCCCATAAACCCTAAAAACTCTCCACCCCACACGCACACGTCCCACCCCACGTCGCCTGTCCTCATCCTCTCGCTCTTCACTCGTCTCCCCGCTCCGGTGAAAAGCCAAACAAGCCAGCCATTAAGTGGAGTTAAGCGCAGGAAGTGGGCCTTCGGGCGAGGCGGCACTGTTTACAAGGAGCTAGTCAGGTTTCGGCGGCGCTTTGAAGTTGAGCCCCGCACAGGAGACTGTCTGTCACTGGGCGAAGGCCCGGCACCGCTCCACTGCCGCATTCCCCCCCCAATCATCTGAGCAGAGAGGGGAGGGAGGGTGGGAGGCAAGAGATTTATGCATTCCAGCCCCCTCCCTCCCTCCCTCCCTCCTCGGGGTATCTGTTTTCACCTCTTACCTGTGTGTTATCGCGCTTCTTTATTCAACCCCCCGCCCCCCCTCCCCCTGGACTTGGGGTACGAGGAAGACATGAACACCATGAGCCCTGTTTTTACCCCACGCTGGCGTCAGTGATCACGCTGTGGTCGTGGCGATTAAGTGTCGGGGCGACCGTAGGAATGCACTCGCGCTGGTGTGCTGTGTGTGCGGGAAAAAACTCCCTCCGCGGGCCCCCGAAGCCTTCGCTCCACAGCGGGAGGATTGACTTTCTCCTACACACCCGTCTACTTCATGACATCACCGCAGAGAAAGGTTCGGTTTCAGCCGTGGGCTCCGACTTGTAGTGAGCACCGCCACGGCGAAGCCTGAACAACCACAGCCCCCCCCCCACAGAGAGGCAGAGGCTTTCTAATCCCGTTGATTTAAGCTCTCCAACAACAGGCTAATAAAAGGGACCCTGTTGTGTTTGGCACTCCGAGGCGACGCTCGTGTGAATGTGCGAGAGTCATTAAGCACTTGGATGCGAGGCATCGCAGAATGTGACAGCAGAGGTGTGTCCGACAGGAAAGTCACCCACTGGCCTTCGTTGGAGGGTTAGCAGCCTCGTGTGAAAAAAAAAGCTTAATTCCATTATGGAATACAGTGATTTCCTTTCCTGCCGCGTCGGAGGGAACAGTTGTTGAGGTGTGACAAGAACCCACTAACACCCCCCTCCATAAAAACACCACGGATGGTCTTACAGCAAAGTAGGGACATGATATTATTTAATCATTGAAGAATACTCAACATAAAGGAGGGGAGTATAGAGAAACATTTGATTCATAGTTGGTTATTTCTGTACATTCTCCATGTTTATTTAGTTGGTAAAAAAGGTCTCGGGCTGAAACAAAAAAGCTTACTGGATGTCATTTGATGGACTAAGATGTTCTTTTAAGCCATACAAAAACAATGAAATTTGAAACCAGCAATTATTATTTAAAAAGGAGCACGTTTAGATCTACAGTATGTGGCATTCATACATCAGAATGAAGAAGGTACCCTGGCAGACAGGGAAAAGTGTTAACTTTCTATAAATACAAATATATCATTTCATGTTTTTACAAAAACTATTTACAATTTCATTGAATTGGATACGAGACGTTTACTGGGAGAAATCGCCGCCATTCCTCCGTGTCCCTCGGCTGCTGGATCATCACTCACACGTGAGCTTATGGTGACTTTAAGAGGGGGGGTAAATGGGGGGGGGGGCATTTCAGCACATGGCATCCAATAGCCACGCTTGTTATTTGTTCAGACAGTCCGGCTCAGTCCTTGTTTTTCCAGCTTGCCCTTTTGCCAAACCCTGACCCCCGGGCCTGGCATGCACCTGTGGACCATGAGGAACATACGCCCGGCCGCGAGTCCCCCGTCCTTCTACACCGTGGTCTCTCCTTGCTTGCCGTTTGTCAGCCTCGTGTAAAACTTGTGCCACGAGTGGAGGGTCTTTCCGGACCAGATCCAGAACCCGGAGGTGATCCCCACTATCAGCGTCATGAGGTACTTTATCATGTAGACGGTGAAGTCCGGGGTCATGCGGGGCCCCGTCTGCGAGGGGCACGGGATGGCCAGGCCCCTGCAGTTGTGGCTCACCCAGCTGCGCTCCCAGTGGGGGCGGAAGGCCTGCTCGTAGAAGACGCAGGCGATGACGATGGTGGCGGGCACGGTGTACAGCACGCTGAACACCCCGATCCGCACCATCAGTCGCTCCAGCTTCTCCGTCTTGGTGCCGTCGTGCTTCATGATGGTGCGGATGCGGAACAGCGACACGAAGCCCGCCAGCAGGAAGGAGGTGCCGATGAAGAGGTAGATGAAGAGCGGCGCCAGCACGAAGCCCCGCAGGGGGTACAGGCTGCCCAGGCTGACGAAGCACACGCCGCTGAGCACGTCGCCCTCGATCTGCCCGATGGCCAGGATGCTGATGGTCTTGACGGCCGGCACCGCCCAGGCCGCCAGGTGGAAGTACTGCGAGTGGGCCTCGATGGCCTCGTGGCCCCACTTCATACCTGCCGCCAGGAACCAGGTGAGGGACAGGATGACCCACCAGATGGAGCTGGCCATGCTGAAGAAGTAGAGCATCATGAAGAGGATGGTGCAGCCCTCCTTCTTGGTGCCTTGGACGATGGTTTTGTAGCGCTCGGGGCTGAAGCTGTCGTTGCACACCACTTTGTCTCCCAGGAAGTAGCCGGCGATGTAGGCCACCGAGACCATGGTGTAGCAGCCGGACAGGAAGATGATCGGCCGCTCGGGGTACCTGAAGCGCTGCATGTCCACCAAATAGGTGGTGACCGTGAACAAGGTGGACGCGCAGCAGAGCACGGACCAGACCAGAATCCATATGCGGGAGAAGCGGATCTCTTTGTCGCTGAAAAACATGTACCCGCCGCTGCGGGCCGGCTCGCAGGGGGCGGCGCAGTCCTTCACCTCTAAGAACTTGTAATTCAGATAGGGGGGCACCTTGAGCACGGGCGGGCAACGGAAATGCGTCTCGTGCGCGGGGGCGTCGGCCAGGTCGTGGGTGCCCTGCAGCACAGGGACGACGGGCGGCACGGTGGCGGCGGTGGAGTCGTTTTGGCCCACGCAGATCTGCCCGTTACCCAGCACCGGGAAGTTCTCGCAGCGCAGGCGGTCCGGCCACTGGAAGCCGAACTTGTTCATGAGAGCCTCGCAGCCCTGCTTGGCCCGCTCGCAGATCGACCTGCAGGGAGGGATGGCCTTCTCCAGGACCGTGCACACGGGCGCGTACATGGAGCACAGGAAGAACTTCAACTCCGGCGAGCACTGCACTTTCACGAGCGGGTAGAACTGGTGCACCTCGAGCCCCGCGTCCTCCTGGTTGTAGTGGCCCACGAGATTGGGCATGATGGTTTGGTTGTAGGCTATGTCCGTGCACAGGGGTATGGAGATGGGCTGACAGAAGCCATGCTCCGGGACGACTATTCCGCTGTCCCCTTGGTACTGGGCTGAGACCAGCAGCGGCAGCAGGAGAGCGACGGACCAGGTCGCGCAGGAAATCATCCTCCCAAGTTTAACACAGCAACTTTTCCAGCGCGATATAACTTGCTGTAAACTTGCTCCGCGTGTGTCATAAATAGTTATTGAAAGAAAGTAACTTACTTCGGTAAAAACAAAACAAAAGAAACCCGAGGTGATGCCGCACGCTGCTCCCTGGTCTCTGCACCCAAGTGCTGGCTGACTTTTTTTCTTCTTCTTTTCTTCAACTCCCGAGTCCGTGAGCACCATCAAGGCAGCAGCAGTAGGAGACGTTACTTCCGGTTCTAGGTTTCAGAATAAGATTCTAAACGACGGATTTGACATAGCCAACACATTATTATGAACATTTATTTATTTCTTCTTTCCAAAAAAAATGATGTCTAAATGTGTGCATTACTACCACAACTACTACTACTACTACTACTACTACTACTACTACTACTACTACTACTTATACTATATTCATGCGATAGCAGTCACCACAGGTCATGTGTTACTGCTGTACAGGGCAAATTATAAAGAGAATCACCATCATATTTGTTTGCGGACAGCGTCGATATTATTTAGTTTTTTTAAAAGCTGCTATTTTATTAGGTTTAATGCATTTATTTTATTTTGAAGATGATGTGATATTGTTGTAACATATTCAAGCTTTGCTCCACAGCTGGATTGCCTGGCTCAATAGCATATACGTCCTAAACGTAGACGGTAGACTTCCCCACCTAGTGCATTTCCATGTTCATGTCATGTTCATATTCCAATTGGCAATCCAGTGACAATCAAGTCATTTGGAAGTAATTTGGAAACATATTTAGGAAAAATACATCTACAATTTTATAAAACAGTACTGTACATGCTGTACATGTACATATATGCATATGCGTGTGTTACTACCTTGTAATTCGTAAGTGCCTTCATCAGCTCATCAGAGAGAAATAAAAAGTTATGTTGAATATGTACCCTTGATATATATATGATAATCAATTCATTTTATATGTACTACATGTTGTGCCGTATTGTGACGGCATGTCACACACGGAGGGGAGGGGGGGGGGGGAGGGGGGGTACTGTACGTTGCTATGCTCCCTGATCTCCTACTCGATGATGATTGGATGAAACGATACGAGTCGGTCCGGTTCAGCCAATGTGGGTTTAGGCTTGAGGTCGAGCTGCTGAGGCGAGGCACGAGCGATAATGCGCCGACGGTGAAGAAAACTGGTTCAACTCCGAAAGTTGGCGTTACTTAAGTACTCAGGTAGGTTACTAATGGTATTTTACTCTGAAAACTTAAGACGAAGTTAACCACAATTTACTGGCGGGGAAGCAGTTTGTTACCGTTGACAGTTTAGTCCAAATAAGCCGTGGGATGGCAGCTAACGTTAGTAAGCTAACGCTAGTGGCGCTAGTGGTTAGCTTTGACCGTTAGGCCGGGTTGATGGCAAAGTGTATTTCTTTTCGCTGCGATAGCCGTTAGCTCATACTTTATTTGTTTTGCGAAATCGTTGTCACTTATGCTTCACCCAAATTTGAAAACGGATTGACCTTTTTTTGTTTTGCCAGATTTATGGAGTAAAGACTCTGTCCAAGTTCACTGGAGTTCAGAATGGCCTTCAACGGGCACCAGAGCACGTTGGAGAATTCTCTCTTTCCCACATTCCAACGCCAGGTAAGAAATAACGAGCAATTATCTTCATTGTGGATTAGCGCTGCAACACAATTATTTTAGTAATCGACTAATCTGTTAACTATTTTTTCGATTAGTCGACTTATCTAACGATTATTGACCCTAGTGTAGGAGCGTGGAAACAAAGAGGCCCCACAAAGTATTCCTTTTGGCTACAACGTGTGGCCGTTTATTTCCATCCAGTAACATCTCTCACACATTCACTTCCTGCTCCCTTCCCTACAATGTCAGATTTTGAACTCCAGATGTATTTGAGTAACAATTTAAAACAAAGTAATCATCATAATAAATATATTAAATCGTAATACAAAATGTAAGTTTAAAAGTAAACACAATGTGCAACTTAAGTTTTAAAAAATAACTCAAAAATAGCAATCAAGCCTCTGCAGGTGACCAGCATGTTGAGGACGCTCTCTGTCCTTCATCAGAGGGTGCATGAGCCTCTGAGGGACAAACTCGTGCACGCACGCGCCTTTGCTTAGTACTAAAAGAGAGAGAAGAAACACAGCTTTAAGTATCATGTTGTAGGCGTTAGTATCAATCTTAGTTACGCTAGAGTAGATCTCTCGTAATTGTGTTGTAATGAAATTATTTTTTTCCACAATCTTGTGTTTGAAGAGTGCTAAGTGGAGGTTAACGTTAACTTTACAGAACGAACGAAAAGACAGGCTACAATAATCCACCGATTTACTACACTGCATTTAACATAACAGCGTTAGCGAGCATCCTCTACGAGACGTTCTGTTCTCCAACATGTGAGTGTGAACCTTACGATAAGTTAACAAGGATAGCGTTACTTTAGCTAACTAAACTCACGCATGATGAGAAGATGCTCCAGCGCGTTTTAAATGTTCCTGCGTTGCCGTCGCGCTGCTTTGAATCGCTGTTGAAATACTCTCAGACTTTTTCGGCTCTCCCACGGTCAACTTGATAAACTACTTCTTTTCCTTGGTGCATGTGGACAATAGAAGCGATAGCGCCCCCCGGCACCTCCTGTGGTGTATTGCAATGCTGAATGAAAAATACCCTTAACTCTTATCTTTTTATATACAATATACAACGCGTCGACGATAGTAATCTGCGTCGTCGATTTTTCATAATCGACGTCGTCGGTTACATCGAGAAATCGTTGCAGCTCTATTGTGGATTATTTTTCTCTATTCATGTCATGGCCTGTGAAACACCAGACAATATTCTAAATTGTCCAATAACGCCTCCCTTCCTCCTCCAAAAAAACGTTGAAAGTAAAAGCAGCAAATCCTTAATAATTTTATAATTTATTCATTGTTTTGTCTCAGCAGTATTGGATATCTTCTGTAATTTTCCTCAATCTGAAATACTGTTTTGAAATACGATAGTCACGTGATTTTCTTCTTTTTTTCTAGTGAGCTTCAGATGGATTGCTTCTCTCTCTTTCAGGCCAGTGTAAATATAGAAACTGGAAACAACGGCAGCGTTGCTTTGCCCTTCGTTTCCATCCCCGGGGCCTCGCTGCAGGAACAGAACACAGCATCCTACTTGCCCTGGTCTCACATAGCCCACGATGATCCCTACGGCCTTATCAATTGTTCCCAGAACAACTTTAAAATCAGGTACTCAGCTCTACTATGTAGTACTATGTATTTAGGTTAACTGATTACTCATCTGTGCACTTTCCCTTTGTAGTGTTGACCAACCACACTGCTACTTATCTGGAGAGTTTATTCTGTGTTATTGCGGTAGAAAAGCACATACTCAGCCACACTGTTAAATGAGAGCCCTCAAAGAACAAAAGAAAATATTGAGTGCAATACAATGGACGGGATTATTTTCCTTCCAGGAAACCCACTGATAGTACTGACTGTGAAGGGGAGACTGATCTACAGGGTCTAGTGTCAAATATTTTGGATGAAAGAGATTCACACGACAGCTACTACAGCAAAGGGTAAGTCACAGTGTCAGGTTTTCACACTGCAGGGTTGGGTATACATATATAATAATCACATTGCAGAATATTGTATCATTTATGGCTGTGGTGCAGCCATATAAAAATGTCTAAAGTTTCTTTTAATCCTTTAATTAATAATAAAATAACATTTGTATAATCTCGGTCCCTCATAGTTAACTGACTGCCGGCATGCGGCGGTTTGGTGTCAACACACACCGAAAGTAAACAAAGTTGCGTTAACTGCGTTAAAATATTTTATTGCATTATTCGCTACAACAATCTCATAGATAAACGCGTTAACTTTGCCAGCCCTAATATATATTAGCGCACATGTCTGTGTATGCGCACACGCGTTGGGGCGGAACTGCCGTGCGCAGCAGTTGTTTACGCTCTCTTGCGTGGTGTGTTAACGTTAATATCTCAGCACACTTGTAGAGTCACTTTTTGGCAGATCAATTTACCACTTAGACATCGTGTGACGGACATTATGAGGATTCCAGGATTATGTCAGGAGGAGCCTACTAGAGGCCGCCCGCCCGTCTTGTCTCTGCAATGATCCATTGTCTTTGTAGTGATGGCAAGTGGAACCATTAATCCTGTTACACACATTGTGGAAAAACGTAGACTGGAAAAACAAATGTTTATTATTAAAAAATTTAAATAATTGTTTTTAAAAATTGTAATATTCAGCATATAGGAAATATATATAATTCCTGTATGCTGAGGTGATTTTAAAAAAATCGGACATTAAAGGAAGTCCTTAATACTTCTTTTAGGAACCTACCTACATGTAATCCCGTCTGGTCTTCAAAGACATTGAAAGAAGAACTACTGCAGTATTTTCAAACAGAGCCCAACCAGCCGACCTTTCCCCCCAACTATGCATCCCGTGAGACTTCAAGTAAAGCACAGGGACATTCAGTGGACAAAGACGTCCAGTTTCATCAACAGTCAAATGGCCTTTCGACCAATCAACAATGGCCATTGCCTAATGGAGACAAGGAAAGTTACACCCACCGTGCCCACACATTGCCACCAGGTCTGCCGATGCCTAAACAGGGAAACACCTTTTCGTCGCAGGTACTGCGCCACAAATACGACAACGTTCCAGAAAGACGGCATAGTCAGTCCGTTAATAATTTACCCGACCTCAGCAGTGTCTTCAGACCTCAAAGCGAGATGAACAGCCCATGCTTTCATCCTTATTACGAAGACCAGTACGTCCAGAGCCTCCGCCGTGAACAGTCTGGTCAACGAGACATTAACCAGCTAGTCAGTAGTTTTCAATCATTCATGGTTGACGAGCATGACAGCTTATGGAGCGGAGACTCTCCAAACATCCAAAGGCAGCACGAAGACGGCCTGGTGGAACAATGGAAAATCCCCAACCCTTCCATGTCAACACAAAGCAGTGCCGCGAGGAGGGCCCCAAAACAGCTGGCGGGAGAATTAGGGACAGCGCAGATGGAAAGAAACGGAGGAGCGAGGAGACAAACGTTTAACCACAACGCCTTCCGAGGTCCATCTGCTTTCAGCCCTCAAAACACGGAGTACTACCAGCCGGCCAAGACGTCCATCGCACCTTTAAACCTCCCGAAGCAATACCAGAGCAACATGACCCAGCACAGAGAGAACACGCCACCCCCCATCAGCGTGGGCCTGAACCAGTATTCAAGAAGTCTCTTCCAGCAGGGCCTGATGCAGGGCCTGATGCAGAGCAAGCTCAATGTGCCCAGTCAGAGGGAAAAGAAGCGGATGCACATGTCAGGCCATGAAGGAGAAGGCTTCTCCTCAAGGCCCCCGAGCAACACTATCATGAGAAGGGAGTGTAAGAAACAGGCCCTCTATCAAAGCCCTTACCACGACGGCCTAGGAAGCATGCAGGCCCACAGGTTTGACGAAGAAAACGGCACGGTCGTAGCAGGGAACGCTCCGCAGCTCATACCTTACATGTATGCTGTGAACGACCCCAGAAGGGTCTCCATCAACCCTCCTCACTTCAGCCCCAGGGCCACGCCGCCCTACGGGGGCGGCATGGCCGGCATGGACCCGGGTGATGTGGCGTCGGCCAATGAGACGACAGTTTTCAACTCCTACGCAAGCGACATGTTGACCTGCAGAGGAGAGAGCACCTATCATGGCATGGTGACTCCAATGGTAGCGAATCCAGGAGGGCTCATGATCCAGCTCTACTTCTACCTGGACGAGTGTTATGAGAAGTGGAGGAGCTTGGAGAAGGAGAGAAAGAGGGTAGGCTCTCCAAATCAACGCAATAAAGGCATTTTGTTCAGATGACCTGCACATTATTGACACATACATTAAATATATATTTTGAACTGGACTGAACTAAACTTGAACTGTTGTTATTTTGCAAGTGTTACTCTTTTTGTGTTATTATTTTAGACTGAGATCATTCTAACCAAGACATTTGTTGGGAAAACGACTGCCGCGGTGGCCAACTCCAACCAGCCCAAGAGCCCACCGAACCCCACTAGAGTGGACACACTCATCGTCAATCAGATGAAAGAGCATGCTAGGGTGAGCCCCCCCAATACATTGCTGCCTTACTGCCATCTACGCTGGGATTTGGTAACGGCAGCCTAGTTCAGGAGGCCAGTTTTATAAAAAGAAAACTATTTTCCTTTTGTGGAGGCTGTTGGTGGTGCATCTTTTTTGTAGTGTGGACTAAAAAAAATGAATAGATTATCGGTGATAGATCATCAATCTTTAGTGCTGCATTGTTTCATGTGAGGTCTCATTAATAAGCAACTACTAACGCGGGGTAAACAAGTGCCGTTTGTGCCTCTCTGTCTGCAGGTGGCGAGCCTCCTCGACAGAATGCAGTGTCTGAGCAAGGCTGCCTTCCACGCCAATGTCCACACGGCGCTGAACAGGTACCACGCGGCTATTTGCAACGCCCAGGCGAGACACAAGGAGGAGCTCGCCGGCACGTCCAGGCACCAGCGGCAGAGGACTCATTTCCCAGAGGACCGAGGTGAGTGGCGGCTCGGTGGTGGACCTGCGCCCCTCCGCCCGAACGCTGCCGCTTCTAACGTCCGGCCTCTGCTTTCACAGAAACCCTGTTGCTGGTCATTGCGCTGAAGGACCTCGCCGCGACCACCAGAAAGATGCGCACGGCCCTGTGGTGCGCTCTCCACATGACCCTACCGAAGGCCGCCAAGAAGCCGGAGTGCCAGGTGACCGGGGAGGCCGCTTGTAGTGAAACAGGCGCCTCTCCATTCGAGGGTTACTCTTTCAAAGTCACGATTTAACGGGCTCCAAGCACGAGCTAAAGGGCTTGATTCAGATTCCAATTCAAATTACTCACAGAATGCCCTGATTATAAATGTCCCATCGATATAGAACAAACTAATGTTACCCGCTAGTCCACGGGGACGTTTTACCTGAGACACAGCGATCACTGCACAATATGAGATGAGCAATTGCAGGCTTGGTGACGGTTGCAGTTTATCATTTGGAGAACATTAGTTGTGCGGGAATTGCATGAAATGTTGTCCTTCCTGCTGCGCCTGAATTTCATTTCATTTAATTAGTGTCCGTTTCAAATGACCGTGAATTGGCTCCATCACCGTTTTATTTAAAGGCACTATTTATGAGGAAGATTTCGGTGAATTCTTCTGTTTTACTTATTTATTAGTATGTAATGGAACCGCAGTATATTGCAGAGCAATAATTGAATCATAAGGGCAGTAGTTTAAAAAAAACATGCTGAATATTCCAACTTATTTTGGCAGCTTGAGTTTTCTCTTGCATAATTGTAACATGTAATCAGAAAAAAAACATATTTAACTGCGATTTGTAGAAGTTTGAGCTGCGGCAAAGAAACTCAGATTTCAGAAAGAAATGTTCAGCGTTTTAAATTGATATCTATTAATCACATTTTCCACTGGAAATATACACACATATTCCTATCAGTGAAATGTAACATAGCTAAGTTAAGAATGTTTAATGTTTAATTAACGTTTATTGTGAACATGATAAATTATAAAATGTTTTCTGAAATGTTCCAATTAACTTATAAACTTGTTTTTTTTAAATGTTTCATCCACCTTTTGGTTAAAAAAAAAATATGCTGAAACTTTTAAGAGCTTAGCGTTTTAAATTGAAATGTAATCAAACTTTCCATCATTTTCAGTTTTATCAATGTGACAGTTTGTCAGCTTAAGAATAGTCTGTCTATAACAGTCTGGCGACTCTTCCTTTGTGATGCACTCATTTTAATGTTCACGCTGGTTTATTTTCTTGTCACCTGTTCTGTGAAAAGAAACTTTTAAAATAAAGCAATCCAAATAGTTGAAAACGGCTTTTATTATTAATTTCAAAAGATGACCCTCATTACACACATTCCCAATCGTAATACATCACATATTTGAGGTGCGATTTTTGTTATTGTCAGACAAAATAACAGTCAAACTAACAGCCAAACATCGAAAGGATGACGTCGCTCATTTGTTTGAGCAGAAATTTTTTATCTTCAAGTGCGTCCTTTGATCTTTCGCGGGTAACTGCGTCGAAGCTCAGCAAAAGCACGCGTGACCGACTGCAACAATCCAAAACTGGAAGCTTTATGCTGTGCAACAATTTTGTGTGTCCGCTCATGTCGTTGTCCAGGACCACACCGATGTGGGAGGTGCCAGACGCTCAGCGTGTTCTTTAGTCGGACGAGGTGAGGGTGATTAAACTAAACGATGAAGACGTGTTCGCATTCTGAATGTTGCCAACGATCCTTCGTCTAAAATGAGGCAAATTCATCTTTGTCTCATAACAAAACCTTTTTTTCCCCCGCCACGTGCAAAGTGTCCCGTGGGCTTTATCTCTTGCGCTCCCCCTTCTGCGTGCGCTTCTTCTCCTTCTCTTTCCGGTCTTGTTTGGACAGTTTGTCCTTCTCTCGCTGCATCTTGTCCCCTTCCTTCTTCTTCTGGGCGTCGTCGCGGGCCTGGTCCCGCTTCTGCTTCTGCCTGTTCAGCACCTCCTCCACGTTGGTGTTCTTGAACAGGGCTGACGCGTACAGTGAAGGAGGATGAGCCGGATATGACCACTTTGGCCTGGAGGTGCGCGTGATTGCGGCAGTGCATCGAGGGAGTCGGGGGTTACACGACTATGGCGTGATCTATTCCTCATCACAGTAGGTGACGTGGAACTTCACACAATTGTGCGTGAACAGCTTTACAACAACAACAAAAAAAAAAGGATACATTTCTCCGGCGCGGGGAAGTTGTTTCCGCTCGTGGCTTCCTCTTCTTCATCTTCAGTGCTTTTGTCAAGGAAAGAAAGCCGACAGTTTGCTAGATGAGACGGCGCAGACAAACGGACACAGTGAACCTTTACGGTAATAAAGGAAAAGGATATTGCTCGTCATCCGTCACATTGGCGTATTGAGCGAGGAGGGCTTCTTTCCCCTTCTTGGTCTCCTCGGACACCTTCTTGTGTTTCACCACGATCTGGGCTTGTTTTTCGATCAGGCTGGCGATGGCCTGCACCTCGGCTGCAGGGGGGGAAGAGAGACAACAGAATGCAGAGGGGCTGGAAATCGAACCACAACAACATCAAGTAAAGAAAGAAAACTGCTGCTTTTCAGTGTCAACGAGACGGCTCACCGACAGAAGTCGCCTGCACGCGGCACACACCTTATGTGCACCGTAAACCATCGCTTTTCCAGTTATGACGCCGACTCGACAAACTGGAGTGGAAATTACTTTTTTTTTGGCATCAGACCTCCAAAACTTTCTGCGGTGTAAGCAACTTTTTTTTTCCTTTTCTCAAAATGTTTACCTCTCTGCGAGAGCGACGTATCTTTTCTGCAAGCGGTTTCAAACACAAAACAAACGGTTTGAAGCTCACACAGCCAAGGCCTCTGTAGGTTGAAGCGCTCGGCGGCCAGCTGTCTTTGCTCGGTTTAGCCGAGGTTTAAACGACTTGAGGAGCCGCCTGCCTTTATTTTGGGCTGTTCAAATGTTGAGATTCATTCTTGAATATAACTATACAAACGTCTGGGGAAGTTTGGACCGCCTCGCTGCCATATTCTGTATTGTTAATCTTATTTTAAAAGGTAGGTAATTTGGATATATCAAAGTCGCACAAATACCATCTCCATCCCTTTTGTCTGCCGATCTGTCGCGCCAATCCGTCCACTGCTTGATGATTTGTTTGCAGACATCTTCCACGCTTTCCTCATCCTGCATACAAAAAAACAGGAACAGTTAAGTACTCACAGCTCACTTTAAGCACACAGCAGATGCTCCAAGAGCCTGAGGTATTGTCAGAGGACAACCCACTGGATTTATTCAGAACCAGCACGTGTCTCGTGGTGTGATCACGCATCTGGGTCACCTTCCAGAGACAATAATCAATATGGCTGCCACATTGCACCAACGATAGAACTTATACAAAAAAGGAAAAAAAAACAATGCATCACGTGAAGACTCAGCAAGCCACACGTACAAGCACGCACACATACATACACAGCGAAGACGTGTGTGTAAAAATAGAACTTTTTCTCAAGAAAACATCTAGAGGAGCCGTGTTTGGTGTGGAATGATGGATTGCTCAGTTGGATTTCACATTGCAGGAGGGCACCGTTAAAGTCACCGCCCGTGGTGTCTCCACCTAAAGAAACACTGTCGCGTCTACTTTCGATGTTTTTGTTCCATAGACGACAGCTGACACGAGCGCTCCGCCCGGCAGACGAGACGGACAGCAACACACACAGATATAAAAACCCCCGGTGGCTTGAGGCGGACCCGCCGCTTGGCATATTCACCAGAAATGCGGATAGAATTCCTTGAAGCGCGTCTTCCTTTTCCTCATCACTCTCCTCTTCTTGCAAGACTCCTAGAATATAAGCCCCATACACCTCACGGTCTACTTCTAGCGAGTCTAGCCGATCATTTAGCCAGCTTTCAAACTCCCCGGCGTCTGTCACGGGCGCAGCCATCTTGGCCCTTTGGGGTCCTTCGGCGGCGCTGAGCTGTCCTCTGCCAACGCCTGTGGAAAACGTCAGGTCTTCGAGATTTCCTTTTTTTCTTTCTTACACAGGTAAGTTACGTTAACGAAATTAAATTGATACTTATCTTGTAATACGCTGAAATACAATTGTAGCAGTTTGTGTATTGTGGTATTTTACAAAATATCGGTAGCAGTCTGGTGCTAACACAATAAAGCTCTTAAGCAATTCAGTTAACGTTAGTTAAACATGCAACTTTACTGCTTGCCCTGTTTATTTTGAGGATTTTTCTGAAGTTCTGTCATTAAAAGTGCCTTCAAGTTACAGTTGTAAGTTAACGTTAGTATATTGTCACAGAAAAACAACATATCGATTAATTAATTGAACTATTTGTGAGAAACAATTTTGAATGCTAACTATTTGACTGCTTCTGTCTGACCACAGCGTGGAGTCTGTTACCTCACACTTCATACTAGATTAGATTTAAAAATACCGGCTTGTTATGTCCACTCCTGGTGTTTCTACTTGTCTTTTCAAGCAGCTCTTGTAGGGTTTGTGTTAATCTGTCTCTTTACTGTGTATTGATTCCAATTAATCTTGTGTCTTTACCAAATTATCAAACTTCCAATCTTCTCATTGCCTCACAGGGATTTCTAGCTGTTTAATGATCGTTGTACCTGCTTTCCCCTATAATGTGTATATATGTGTATATATATATATATATATATATATATATATATATATATATATATATATATAATGTAAGTAACAATACAGCTTGTAGTCTATGAACCTTATGGCAATGCGCAAAAGTCTTGTCAACTATCCATTTGCAGGAAAAAAGACAGCAATATCCTGGCTTGCTAAATCAGTATCCGAGGCCAACATTTCCATGCGAGCAGAATGCTCGGCGTTGGCAGTCACAGAACGCGCTCTGGGAACTTGCCACAAATCCCAAAGTTCTTGATTGAAAATGAGTGTTCGATTATTCCGCAGTTAACAGAAGGCACTTGTGCGCTCACTCGTAGGCTTTGGGCACTCGTCGTGCCAGTACTGTAGTGCTGGTTTGAAAATAATAAGCTATCCTTTTTTTGAATTCAGTCGACAAGTGATTTTTGTTCTGCCCCAAAATGCTGCGAAAGGTTTGGCTTCCACCATCCAACTAAGAGGATGACGTCTCTTGAAGGCAAGTTAATTTCATTGTGAAAAAAACTTGAGCGTTGATTCTCTGCATCATTGGCACTCGCCATGTGGAAGGAATTAGTTGTCATGTCAGACGCACGTAATATGGCAAACTATTTTATTTACACCATTCATCATAGCTTTTCCATTACTGAGATCCTTCCTTATGCCAAACGGAAGCATACGTGACATTCTGCTTATGGACACTTGATGGTAGCAGAGGACACAGATTTGTTTGCTCCCTTCTGCAGATAGAGACAGAGGATGTCCACTCATGAATTCAATTGCATGAAACTTTTTTTTTTGGAGCTCATTTAATGTGCGATTCATTGCAAATGTGCGTCAGACGACGCTTATTAAAAGAGTAGTTGTGGGCAGAGCCGTGGAGCAAGAGCAATGCCCTGCCAGCTGTTTGTTCCTCCTCTTTCATTTGACACTGGGAACAACACCTCCCAGCTGTTTGAATGCATTAAACAATGTTTCCATGCGAACGGCTTGATCCTGCTTCCAGAAAGCACTTTAAGCAAGGGTGGTTATTATTTCTACCCCCGCCCTGCTCTCACACACCCCTCAGTTATACCCTGAACACACACATGGACACACACGCTCCCCTGCCCACTGCTCCTATGCATAATAGCTTCGCACGTCGCTGGCCTTGCAGTAATGATGTGTGAAGTTTCTGTGTTGCCACGGGGGAGCGATCACGTCGAACTGTACTCTCACCACCTTCCCTTCAAGCCCAGATGCACGCGTGCACATTTAGCCCACTTTTCTGCAGGCTAAATTCAAATGAACTTTGGTCAAACCCCTTCAAACAATTGTGAATCAGTCGTGTCGGAGTCCCTGGGTGTGGTGCTTTTACTTTTATGCTAAAAGTTTTGCTCAGATGTTTCAAGTCAGACGGACAGACTCTGCAAACCAGCTGCATGTTTGTGTCTTCATTCTCTCAAGTGAATCAAACCCCCCAAAAATCAGATTGACACGAATGTCACGCAATGAAATTGAAGGTGCATCAGAAGTGAGCTGCACACAGCGTGCAAAACAACAACAAAAAAAGATATCTACTTCTTCCATGGGGAAGAATTTAAATTATATCTCCAGAGGTGCAGCTGTAGTTATGTCCGTTGGCTCTCCCTTGTATTATCATAGGCAGCACAAGACGAGTGCATTAATATCATGTGTATTAACTGCCAAAATAGTTCCTCTACTAACACAGCTCCGTGCCAGTTTTAGGGGCACTGCCATTCCAGCAGGCTGGCGTGTAGTCATATTCCGAGCTGAGGGGCCCAGGGTCCATGCATAATGCCATTGCCTCTCTTAGCGCTGCATGGCTTTAGGACGCCTGTCCTATTTATATTGAGGGTCTGTGGATTGATGCGAAATGACGAGGGCCGCGAGGGCCGCTGAGTGGGTGGGCATCCACATGCTCCACTCCACAGGCAACCTTTTCCATGTACACACTCACCCGCACGCACACGCACACGCACTCCTGTACACACTTGTCTTTGAGTCCCAATGCCACCAGCCTTTGAAAAGCCCTACGGCCTCGATGTGCAATGTCCTCTCTGTCAACATATCCTCCATCCCAACGTTAATGTGACAGAATATAACCACCAGAGCCGGGAACAAGCAGGCGGTGCGGCGCAAAGAGAAGCAGCACGTGGAACAGGCGTGTTTCCACAGCTTCTCTAGCAGTTTGCTGCCTCATCCCACGGTGGCTCCAACATTAAAACGCTGGGTAGTTGTTTGTGATAAGCAGGCTGCTGTTTGGTTGGTAGAGATAACTATGAAATCAAATGAATGTGCAGTGTCACAGCTGGGTGTTATGTCAGTAAATGGTAATTATGGTGAGTGAGTCCTTTTTTTTTTTTATCATTTCAGAGCATGGGCCATCTGACCTGCGTCACATTAATGGTGAGGGACAAGCGATGGTAACCATGACAACTACACAACTTTAATTCTATCAATATTTATGCATATTGTTGCGCTTTTTATTGTTTAACTCATTCGTTTTTTCGGTTTTGATTTCCCTCTGACAGCTCAATCCCTCTCTCTCTCTCACACACACACACACACACACGCGTACTGTACACACACTCTCGCTCTGGCGTTCTCACTGTGACTCTTCTTTTAACCCCCCTCCTCCCACACACACACCCCATGCTGACAGACAAACAAACTCCACATCTCTGTGGCTCGTAGAGAGAGAAGTAATAAGAGAGGGAAAGCCAGAAGTGAGGTCTGTGGTCTTAAGCAGTGTTTGACTCCTTCCGTCCATCCATCAGTGTCACATTTCCGTTATTAAACATTGCTGATGGCTTATTGATCCTGCAACACAACATTAAGGATATCAAATCTTGATCTCACCACATTTACTGTGTGAATGGCTCGCAGATTTCATGTTGTTGTTGTTTAATGCTCACCAGTCTGATGGAAATGGAAGCTTGTTAATACTCAGGTCCTTTATCAAAGTAAAGGTACCACAACAACACTCAAGATGGTTAAAATCCAGTTGAAGTACAGACGTATTAATATCTTATTGCATTCGAAAGCGTGTGTTTGCTCTGTGAGTGGGTACGTTTTTGGGGGATTGTTTATAAAAAGTTCCAAATGTCTCCACCGTCTTTACAGTCTGGCCAAATATATTTTATAACCTCTTGGGCTGTTTAGAATCACAATTACCTTTTTGGCCATATACTGTATGCATGCACATACACAGAATTTGACTCAGTTTACTTCTGTGGTTCTTACACAAAAGGGACCAAAGGCGAGATAGACAACTACTATGCCTAATCCTATTCAAACATATCTCTATCCAGTAACGGACAGAGGATGAATAATCCATCACCAAGTCGGTCAGCAGGTTCACGTATAGGAACTATTGCATTTTTAACCACACAAGCTGGTACGGGGTCATGTCAATGTAATTAAAAAGTGAAAGTGGGAGTTGTGGTGTTGAAGTCAAATGGCTCGTCGGTGCATTCTGGTTCGTCAGTTTGCTAAAGAACCCTCCTCCCCCCACCCCCCCTCTAAAAAAAAAATGGATAATGAGGGCTAATGCATCCATGGGGTTGGCTGTGCCGGCGGTGGACTCCCCGCATCGCCCTCTCAGGAGGCGCAGCGCTCTCGCTCCGCTCGTCTCGCTTTTCAGTCGGAATCGTCGGCAATTAAAAGCCGGCCGCGTGAATGTGGAAGAAGGTGATGAATATGGAACACTGGTGCCGAAGAGTCCGCCGAGACCGCTCGTCGGGTTCTTAGGGCTCCTTTCTCTCCACCCCTTCTCCTTTTTTCCTGCTGTCCCTCACTGGTGGCTCGGAGGCTTTTTAAAAATGCGAGGCCCGTCCTTTTCCAGGTTGCTGAACTTCCGTGACCTCTGGCCCCGCCGAGAGACGTTTTTTCGTTGCATGTTTTTTCATTTTTTTTTTTTTTTTGGCCCTCCCGCCCGGCCCGACCGTGCCAACTCTCGCTGATTCTGAGCGGAGCAGAGGGGTGATGGGGTGGAGGGGGGTGGGGGGTCTGACTGGGAAGCGTCAAGTGGAGGAGGGCAAATATTTAGCCGTGCCACTCAGGGAGGAGAACCAGGCCTCCTCTCCCCGCTAAGACATCCCTCTTACCACCGAATCAGACCATGTCTCCACCCTGGCTCCCCGTGCTGCTGCACACTCTGTATTCAGGGTCACGGATCTCATTTCTTCGGGTAATATTTCAAGCTGGCCACAGATGAGGAATTAAATTGAAGACCTGTCTTGGTAGAGGGGCATAAAGGATGGATCTTGGGGGTGGGGGGGGGTCGGGGCTTCTTAACCAGAAAAGAAACGGATACACTGTAGCTGCACTTAGGCTACTTTTAAGGGCCTGTGTCAGTGAATGCGTGAAGCGCTGACTAAGTTGTCTGCTCGCTGACAGCGGAACGACCCCCACAGCCGTCTTGTTATCCGTTGTGACACATCAGTCACCTCGTTTTAGAATGACTGCTATTTCTCGGTTGATAGCTGTATGCTACCCACCCCCCCAACCCCCACACCCCCTCCCTGCCAAGCCAAACCGTGTCAGGGCGGCATGTGACAGTAAAGGTGTTTACATGCAGGCTCGAGTCTATTCCGATGTGTTCCCGAACGCGTTGAAGCAATGGAACTAATGCGGTTTCCTCCCCTCGCCGAGGCCACATTCGAACAAGTTCGGCAATCAGACGAGTCGCTGTCGGATGACTGCCTAACAAGACTGCTCAAACCGGGGGGGGGGGGGGGGGGGGGGCAAATATTGACGGCGCATGACAGTTTGTGGTGACATGCATGTTGCCAACGCTGTCAACACTGCACGTCCTCCCATCAGTGCTCTGGCACGGCGCGATAGCAAAAGCGATGGGGGGGGAGTAGAAGTTGGAGAGGCAGGAGGGAGGGGGTGAGCGGTCCGGCTCAGCTGTTCCCGCTGATTGCTGGTCGGTGGCGCCGGTGTCACGTCCGCTGGCGGGCTGAGGCGAGCTGGCTCTGCTGGTAGCCGTCAGTCGAGCCGCACATCAGACGGTCTGAGGCCACTTGTGTCTGCTGGACGCTGGTCCGTCTCTGCGGCCCCTGTGCTCCTCATCTGGTCCCGGAGCCATTAAGCAGAGACTTTTATTTCTTCGTTTCTTGTTGTCGTTCCAGTGGGAACGCGCGCTCTAACCCGTCGGGAGCCGCCAACCAGTGCTGAAACAACGGCCAGTTGATCAATAGTCAATAGTTTCATCAGCAGGAAAAAAAACAAGTACGGCTTTGGAATTAGATTAAAGCGTTGAGGGCATTTATTCATTTATGGAGAGGAAGTGCTTCCACTTTATATCATTGCACATTAACTCTCCGGGGTTTGGTGTAGTAGTTCGATGGGCTTTTGTCATTGCTTTGATATTTGACAGAAGGGTTAACGATTTCTTGATTAATTAAAACCAAGAACAAGCTTGCAGATATGACCAAATGCAGCCTGACTGCATGAAATAAATAAGCTATGAAACACTTAGAAGCTGAGTCAAATATAATCAACGTCCTTGCAAATATGTTCATCCTCAAAGGGTTCTTTGTGTGCCAGATGTGGGCTCATCAGAGCCCCACCAATTAAAATCTCTGTGATAGTTTGTAACGTCTGAAACCTATTACGTCTTAAAATAGCTATTTGACTTTTGCTATTCTGCCTGCGAAGGAAGTCAAATAAAATGGTAAAAACATAATTCAGGGAAGAAAATGTCAACTGACAATTTCCAACATTTTAGAATAAAACGTACTAAACGCACATTATAATATTATTATAATAGTGAATTCTCCATCACCACCAATTTTATCCCTTTCCACCCCCTAAGAATTCTGTCTGTAACTCGACGAAGCCCCCGATGGGACCAGTCTGTGACGCTCTCTCTTCCCGACCGCACTCCTGCCCTGATGGGGACTTTTCAATATCTCCGTCTCGTAAACGCTGCATACAAATGTGTGGCCGCTCCCGAGTTAATGAAAGCATTTGTGTCACTTTTGTGAGAAGCCTTGTAGTGCTCTCCCATCTGTCTGCTTATGCCGATACAGTGTGAGCCATCACGCAGCGTACAGCAGCAAATTACAGCTTATTAGAACCGATACCAGCGGTGACAACATTTATCAGCGAAAACATCTCCTACTCTCCATAATTTTCCCCCCTCAGGGCCCCTCTGTTACGTGGACCGGCATCGACGGCCACGCAGTCATTAGGACGTCGCACTGGAGCCGACAATTGAGGGTACGCGTCCACCCTGTCTGCCTAATTTGACGGGAGTAGACGGGCCTCTGGTATTTACGGTGCGGGGCGATTTAATCCGGACACCGCCGTTAGTTTGTGTGCTTTTATGTTTTGGCGAGCTGGAGTGTGGAAAGGGCAGAGGAGTTAAAAGCGAGCGCTGATATTGGGGTGTATCTGTCCGTCTGCCCAGGAGAGCGTGACAAAGGGCGGCGAGTCAGCCCGGCCCTGCCTGAGCTTTCTCTCTTTTGTCTCTGCGCCACAATGGCATCTTGTCTGATACAGACACGCCGCCTGTCTGTCACTTTTACTCCCTGATATTTTGTCTGTTTGACCAGCGCGGCTCATGCACCTTCACACAAACGCCTCTGTGTGCGTTTTTCTTTTGTCAGATCGGGATCTCCAGTCAGGTCGGCTCGTCCCCGCCGCTGCCCTTTTGTTCGTGGCGATACGGCCCTTCTGCCACCTTTCACTTCACACCGCTGACATCCTCAGGGAGTGAAGGATAGGAATCAGAGTCTCGGCTCGGCGCCCGCTGCACGTCTGCTCCCGAGTGCCGCAATTTTAAAAAAAATTTTTTACAGAGGGTTTTGCCTCTGAACTCCGTGGCGCCTCCCGGCCTGCTTCTCCTGTTCCTCAGGTCCACCGCCCCCTGTGGTCCGCTGCCGGATTGCACACTAAAGCAATTTGCCTGGAGTCTCCACAGGCCCGTCTCTTTGACCCTGGCCCGGGAGCTTCCATCCCATCAATTTTCACACTGAGCACCGTGCAAGTAAATCAGGTTTTGATCGGCGATTGTTGCGGCCGATCAAGCCCAACTTCTGCTCTCTGCCAATTAAAAGGCTTTGATGTCTATCCGTACTATTGGGGAGGCAAGAAAAGCTTCTGACTCCCGCCCGCCTCTCTCGTCGGTAGCCCCCGAAGGCCAGACGTGCGCTGGCGAAAGATAATCTTCGCTTCTGACGCAAATAAGATTTAGAAGAAGAAAAAAAAGTGAGAGGAGGATTCGCTCCCATCCTGCCTGTCGGGCCGCCCACCGAAGTCTGCAACGCTAATGTGTCGACGGCTGTTGTTTCCTTAATCCTCCACTTGTTCCACGCTTTGTAAACGGGGGCGTTGGGGAGGGGGGGGGGGGGGGGCTCGTTTCTTTAAATGTTGGAGGTCCCAGCGACGCACAGAGACACGCACGCCGACTACTTGTCTCTCTGACCACCCCACCCCGCCGCTCCCACCTCGCCGCTCCCACCTCGCCGCTCCCACCTCGCCGCTCCCACCTCGCCGTCCTCGTCAGCCGTCGCCCTAATTAGTCAGAATTAAGACGAATGCCCGGGCCTCCCACGATCAATTGGTATCGAGCGGACCTTCGCTTGCCCCCGCCTGGGGGCCTCTCTCGGCCAGCAGATCATTTATATCAATCGCCTTTGTTCCCACCCCCCACGCCCCCCCCCCCACCTTTCCCATTGTTCCGTGCGCAAGGCCCCATCGGCTTTGGCGAAATGGCGCCGGCTGACACGTCAACCCGCCGCGGTTGTTATTGATGTCGCGGGCGACACATTCCGCGGGACATGGGCGTCCCTGTCACAGGGATCCGCGCGGTGTCGGAACACCCCTCCTCCCACCTCCGTGTGCGAGCGCACGCTCGGCGCTTCTCACGCCGGCTCATTTTTTCCCCGCTAACAAGCTCACCCTTTAGAAGCCGGACTCCCTCCCCGATGCCCTTTGCTCTTCACGTTGCCCTTCTCTCGAATACCTCCTCCTTTCTCCGTCTTGCTCGGCCTCCATGACTTTTTAACCGCAGGCGAGGACAGTCTGTATGTGTTCGTAGATCCGGCCCATTCGGATCAGGATATTAATAATAACCCGTCTCTCACCTGCTGAAGCTGCCGCCTTTTCTTTTCCTTTGTGCGCCCACGTTCTCTCTTTGTCGCAAGTGAACGTGAAACCGGTTGGTGGAGACGGTCAGAGTCTGGAAGGGACACTTGAGATAAAGATAAAACACGCCGCAAGTTAAGGCATCAACCCTCATTGATTTTTTTATTTCTTTTCATAGGAAGAACGCGCTCTACTTGTAGTTTTGTCTCTTCGACAAGCGTGTGGCTGGTGGACAGAGACAAGTCATATACTTTTGGCTTGTAGTGACTGGCCTGGTGTGAAATTCGGTGACTTGCAGTTTTCGGGCCAACGCGTCTGTATGCAGCTTCAGGTCGATGGACGGCGTCTGTGTTTTTCAGCTGGATTTTCAAGCCAGCAGGCATTATTTCTCTATTTAATTGGTTATTTTCCTCTCAATGGCTGAAAATGTCCCACACAATTTGTGTGCTACTCCGCCATTTGGTCTTTGGTCTCGACTCAGACAGGCTTCTGGGAATTTCATTTAAAGGACAAATTAAATAGAGACAAGCAAAGGGTACCAAAGGACACTTTTATTAGCTCCTCTTCTCCAAGGTTAATGGCACGGTAGTGACCGGCCACTTACCAGAGACGGATAGATCCCGTTTGCCCTCTGCGTGCGCGTCCCTACGGGGTCACCGAGCGTGTACTTCGGGGGGGAGACACACTTGTGGCCCACGAGAGTGTTGGCCGCTGGCTCTCCTCGACCAGCGGTGTTCAGCGCGGCGGTTTTGCCTTTGGCGCGATGCGTTTGGAGCTCAGTCCAGAGGAGTAAACCTCGCCTGAGGCTCTTAAGCCATGTAGCTCAGCTCCGATGGACCCCGCGGGGCTGCGCTTTCAAGCTCACGTGCACCCGGCGTTCCTTGCTGCGTGTGCATGCATGTGGCGTTTGAAGCGATTGTGTGTGTGTGTGTGTGTTTTTTTTTGTGACTCATCACAGAGGGCCCCCCGGCTGCAGACCCTCCACACGTACTCCGTTGATGTCTCCATTTCCTCGCTAAGTGGACGGCAGACCTGGACTCTTCATTCTCATTTCCTTTAGATGCTGCTGGACAAAACACGCGACCGCCTCCGTGTCCCGAATTTGAACTCGGGGTCATTGAGAAAAACGCGGTGAGGGAGAAGGAGGAGCAGCTCCGTAGCGTCGCCGTGGATTAATGGGAGGTGAAGTGGGACTATTAATCCTTCTTTTCTCACTCTGTGTTATGGAGTGGAGGATATGACGGAGACAAAGTGCCATGTAAATACTTACCAGTGCATCCTTTAACAATTTCGCCCGTTCAGCTGCATCGCCAGGATCATAATGAGTCACAGAGGAGAAGCGCACCCCGCTCTCACTCTGTGTGTTGTGCTTCATTAGGTGGGAACCTGGCAACCACTTCAGTATTTACCCCTAATTTGCCATTGTGAATACTATTTAGTTAAGTGGCCAAAGTTAGTTTTGCTCCCCAGCTCCTTGCTGCGGATGCATTACACCAGTCAGAGAGAGGGAGGAATACAGGTGTCCAGAGCCACAGTCGGTGCCCCGCCCCCCCGCGGCGGCGAGTTGACTGTGGCTCGCCTGAACTCCTGCCAAGCTCACTGGCTGGGTGAGTCACTGCAGATGGCGCTGACTGGAGCACTAATGTGGGATGGTACACCAGGGAAGGTGAGCGACAGCAATATGCTGCAATATACGTCCCCGACGCGTCCTCCACACGGAGGGATTTTCTTTCTAGATACAATGTTTCGCTTCACCCCGACTTTACCTGCGCCAGTTGTACTTTTTATACCGGTAGGCAAATAAGCGCTGGCCAACGTGGGTTGTATCCTCGCTTTTATCTTCTCCGTACCTGTTGGTTCTGCTATCAAGCCTGTTGATCTCACAGGAGAGAAGAGCAAGAGACAAGAGACATATGGAGGAGACATCCAGTTCTATGGGAGACACACATAACATTGCCCGTTCAACTGTGTGAGAATCCCAAAAGTCGGTAACTGCCAAGAAAAAAACAAACTTCTGACCAAATAATAATAACAAAATCCCTCAAAATGACTTATCTGGTGAACAACAATGAACAATTAAACAGGGATATAAGGTTTTTTCCCACTGTTGTCTCACCGTGTATTACGCTCTTCCACTAAAAACTAAAGCCATATTTGTCCCACTTCATCTTTTGGTCCTGTGACATTGGGAAGCAGCAGTATCTCCCTCCCCGCCTGGCTGTGAAACCAGTCAGCGGCGTGCTTTCAGCCCTCCTACCTGACGAATCTGCTCAGCGGCTGAACGCCCGCCCCGCCACCCCCCCCCCCCCTCCCCCTCTCGCTTCATGATGTATTCACCACCAGGACATGTTGTTTTGAGATCCACATGACAGGTTCTTGTTAGCCTGGATCCTGAATAATCAGTTGTTGCCGGGGCTCCCAGCGGCAGACTGTGGGGCCGCGGAGACGCGCCCGGGGAACCTTTGGGGGCCCCGGCTGGTGGAGGGGAATGGCGGCCGCTGTTTGACTGCTGCGTCTGTCCGTGGGGAGATTTGTGTGGAGGCTCGGGGCGCGGAGCGAAGACAGTGTCAGGACGATACCCTTGACGGTGATGTGATTGAGTAGACAGCGGTGACCCGCTCCTTTCTTAGTGCCCTCCGCACCCGCAACCCCCCCCTTCTAGCCCCCCGCACACATACACAAGTGCTCGGCGAGAGTGAGCGATCACTTAAAGCAGCGCCGGTTATTATACCTAAACACATCCGAGTAATTTATGCATGATTCCCCGGCAATCTTGGGCAATTCATCATCCTCTTTCCTATCTTTCTTTTTTTAATCTGTGTGTGTCTTGTTCCTCTGGACTTTAATCTATAGGGCTATTAGGAAGGCCTGTGTAATAATAGTTTGGCCCAGGTGGCCGCGGGACACTGGCGCCGTCTTTGCCGTGCAGGTTCGGGATCCTGGAGGTCTTTGGTCGCTGAAGGAGGCCAGATTTGCCGTTGATGGGCTTTTGAATTCTTCTTTAAAATGTAAATGTATGTCATGCATGTCTGGAGTCCTGCTATTTATTCATGCTGTGTGTGCTGGTTTGGCGGTTGCAATGATGTGGAGCTGATGGGAAATTATTCAATTGTGGTTGCTGTTTTTGCTTTTCTACTGTGTGAATAGTCAATAGAAAACTTCTAAAAGTCTTATTAAGTAAGAAATATTTCAGCTTTACACCCTTTTATTGTTTATTTTCTCCATTCTCCCGACTGGTTTTATTACTTCATGTAATGAAAATAAGAGTAATTTTAATTTCAAGAATTTTTTGTTTGTTGATGCTGTTTTCCCCAGAATATGCAGCAGTTTTTGGACTGGCACGCCGGGCTACATGTGTGTTACTGCTTCCTTTAAGGATGAAAAGACTGACCGCTGTGTATGTTTTAGTAAAATTTCATTTTCACACAAAAGCAGGTTCAAACATCGACACGTTTGTCTTTGCATCATGTCTACATGCTTCCATGCATGTGTTTGTGTGTTTGTGTGTGTTCACGCATACTGACGGACACCATAAAATCTCCAGCGTGAGACACATGTGCAACAGCACAGGCCGACCCTTCTGTAGTGGGGTTCTGCTGCTGTGACTTTGAGGAGCGGCTAATGGACGCCGACCTCGCTCCGCGTTGTCTATCGGTTCCATTACGCATCTATCAACCATGGGATGGGTCCTGATTTGCCCCCCACACCTCCTTCCACTTCCTGCTTGGAGTGCACGTGTCCCGTTGAGGCCCTGGTACTCTTATTTTGCTCGGTGAAGTTAGGACCTAAACGGCGTGGGGAGGAGTGAGACAGCAGGAGGCAGCGTCCCGGTGGACAAACACCTCTCCCCTCCAAAGTGAATAATCATATTTTGACTAATAGCAAACTATTAATTTCAAAGTGAAAGCTGTGTATAATCACACAAGTTTCTTTATTTTTTTCTCTTTCTTTAATTCATCCCTTGATCTGCTGTTCACTGCTCTTTGATGTGTTTTGAGGCTAAACTGAATCATATTAGTGGTAATTGACTTTCTTGTTGGGACTGGCGTGCAGATGGTTTGGGTTTTGCTAAGAACACCCAGATGGTGTGCATTCAGAAATACACGAGTCATAATTCAGTTAATGTGTTACTCTACCAAGCTGCCTCTTTTCCTTCCCCCTGGTGGGACGGAGAGGAAAGCCTGACAAAGTCAAGTGAAGCAGGTTACACTTCTTCCCTTAATCGTTTTATTCTGTCTGGTTTTTGTCCCTGGATTAAAACTGGTTTCTTGTGTCTTTTCTCTTAATACGGAAACATTTCTCATGGGTTAAGCGATCCTCAAAGTCATCCCGTTGATTTGTTTGTATTTAATTGTCCCTCTGTGCGTGCCCGCGTGCGTCCTCGCTGGCTTCTGTTTGGCCGAGCCGGACGCCACGTGGGTGCGTTTCATGGACACTCTCAGCAGCAGTCAGTGCATTGATTTCCCATTGGTCGATGAGGAATACCTGCTTCCCCTCTTTGTTATCGGTAGCAGTCACACTCCTTTCTTTTCTTCAAAATATTGCACGAATGTACGTTTTGGGATTGTTGATTTAAGAGGACTTTTGCCTGATGAACTTTAAGGCATTTAGTCTAAAACATTAACCATTTAGGACCACGCAGTGTTCTGGTACACTGTATACATGCCACCATATTCCTACTGGGAATCCTACAGAATGCTTTACAGAAAGGAAGCATAAGAACCATTTTAACATATCATTATGCCGAACACAACACAGACAGTGACAGATTCCTCCAGTATTTGTGTTGACCGCTGTGACGTAGCGCCTTTGAGGCCAACGCCTACACAGGATGGTGGCGTCAAGGACTCACTGAGGTTTGAGTTGGGATGAGGTGCAGTCGTGGTTGGATCCGCCTTCCCGGCCTCTTTCTTGGTGTCCACGGGGCGCCACAATCCCACTTCTGACTCCAACTGTGACGTAGAGTCCTAGACGCCACCATCCTGTGTAGGCGTTGGCCTCAAAGGTGCTACGTCACAGCCGCACAGCAATTCATTACTGTTGGAATCTAAATGAAAGTCCCAAACTAACTATTTGAAATAACATTTAGTTGATTATTACAGTACCATAAACAAAATTGAATTGGAATATCCTTCACAATACAGTTTAAAAAGGTTGACATGTTTGCAATATCCACCCCTTTAACCATAATGGTTGCATAAAGTTAAAAAAAATATATATGTACAGTATATTTAAAGTGCACCCTAATAGTAACTAAAGTCCACCTCAGTGATGGACATCAGTACCCAACACTTGTATGGTATTCACCTTAATAACCCATCACCAAGTACTGAAAACATTTCATTCAAACAACACCTGCAATGTATCCACTATTACTCTAAATATAACAGTTTGGATTTGGTCTTTCTCCCCATGTCAGTCAAAACATCTCAAAATGGCCTTCATGCAGAGATAGCATCTGACAACCTCTTCCAGTGTGCTTTGAGACGATGCAATAAATATAAAGCAGCCATTAGCAGAAAAGGGTCCATAAATGTGAAAAGGCGGTCCCAAGTTTTGTTTGGCCTGAACATGCAGGAGTCCACAGGCCTCCTCGCTGTCGGGATTTGGCTTCCTCGCTGGTGTTGTTGCCCTCGGAGCATGGCTCCTCCTCAGAGGCCGTCGTATTGTACTCCATCATCTTCTCACATGGAGCCCGGACCCTGAGGGATATGCACGCTTTGTTACAAAGGTCCCAAGACAAGTCAGCGTGACATCTTCTCTTTCATCTGTGTCTGTGCCGTTTCTTCCCCTCCCCGTTCTTTCTTCACACTTCCTCTTTCTCTCGCTCGCTCTCCCCCAGAGCTCATCACTTTAGGGCCATGAACGTGGAGCTTGTTTCCTGAGTCAAGTCTTTGAGACCACGAATCATTACTTTTGACTTCAGATTTGTCTGCGTGTTTGCTTCACCACGTTGAGCTTCCCCGATGGTTTCTCGTTGACCTGGCTCCTCCCGGGCTTCCTTTGCTTCCTTTTGTGACTTTCTGGAATAGAAAATGTGCATTCTCTTTTGCTATACCCAGTGATACACCGGCGCTTACCCGTTGACAGCTGAATGGTTTCTGCTGCTTTCTAAACCCGAGGCGATAACCAGTGCGGTTCAGCCCTTCTCCAACACCGCCATGGTCTGCCCATGTTGGGCTACCGCTAGTCGCTGCGCTCACAAAATGAACTGCACTGACTGCCGGCAAAAAAAACAACAACACACTATTGAATGAAGGTAGGGAAATTGCACTATAGGTGACTATAGTCACCTTGTTTTAAACTGAAGATGACAAGGGTTTGTGGGATGCTGAGAAATAATTTGGAGTGACACGGCCTTTGAGGTCGCATGAGCAGTTTAGGTGTTGGAGACGTCCTTGAGGCTCTAGGTGTAAGTGTTTGTGACAAACTGACAAATTCAGGGGCTTTGTGTCACAGCCTTTCTTTCTAGCAATCTCTTCCTGCCTGCGTTTGTCCCCCGGACAGAGTTAGCAGGGAAGCCCCGGCTTGGAGCCTCGTTCAGGGCTTAGATAGAAGACAGATGGTACAGAGGTGGGAAAGGAGACAACCTGTAATCACAGCTGCTAAGGAAGGGGGATGTCACTCGAGGCGTCTGGTGGCCCGGCGGAGGAAGCAGGGACGAATACGGACACAATTCAGGGATCTTTGGTGTCACAGCGGGAGACACACAGCTTCAGCTTTGTCTCTTAGAAGAATCAATCTCCTGGCTATGAATGCACTCAGTCTTCTCATACCATCCTGCATCCTATTTTATCCTCCCTCCCGTCCTCTTTGACCCCTTCTCATCTTAATCATTGGCAGAGGTTGGATATCAAAGTGGCAGTGTGCGGTGAGTCGGACATTTTCAGTAAGTGTGATCTTCACAAACTCATGCCCCCTTGAATCAAAGTTGCTGATGCTGAGCAGGTGGTCGCCACCTGAATTAATGTAGAACAGAGTGCCTAAGTGGAATAACTGCAGTCTGAATGAACACTCATTTAGATTTGGGTATTTACCCAGACTTAACCTGCCAATGCGCAGTACCTTAAACTTCATCAGGGGCCAACTGGTCCATAAACAATTCTATAGACGTCTAGAAGAATCTAGAACTGACGGCCCAAAATCCTGATGATGTTGCCCAAATTGCAGAACTCAAGGTTCCAAAACCGTAGTCCCTAAACCAATGGGTGGCATCACGCCATCTTTTATATCACTGAAATTTGAATTAGCGTCTTCTTTGCACACTTGAAGGCCTGTAAAGCCCCTTGAGATGACACGCTGTCATTCGAGGCTCTTGCAGCTTAGCCTTCTGCTAACCGGGGCCGTCACATCTGCGGCGGTGGGCTCACGCGGAAGGCTTAACAATCAGCGGGATGGAGAGAAAGCAATGCCTGCTCCGAGCCACCGCCACAGCTACCGTGGCCAGTGCTAGCTGTAAGGAAGAAAACATCAGAGGACTAGACTGGCCGGTAATAAACAAAGTGCAATTCAACTAAAAACAGCGTACAAGTCGTACAACAAGTCGGCGACTCGGTTCTCCGGACGCGCCACGTCGCTGCATGTTTGACGCACATGTTTTTGCTCCTCAGGCTCCGGGAGGCGGGCAAAAAGAAGGGGATTTGATTTCAGACAGGTGTTTTCCTGAGGAACCTCTGAGGAGCATCTCCTGACACTTCTACTTCAAAACCCTCTGCAAAAAGTGAGGGGGGGGGGTTGTCGCCAGCCGGTCCCTACGGATGTGTCAGAGCGCTTCAAACTAAAGTATTTATTTACTCATCCATATCTGTTTGTTTGCATATTTCATACTCTTCTTTCATACTTTCGGGCCGTGAGGAACATTTGTCTTGTATTAAGTCATTCCCTTGAAGATGGTAGGGCCCAATCCTGATGTCTCCCCTGAACCCTGAACCCTCAGGGACTAACTGACGTCACCTGGTGAGTGAGTGGTTGATCGGGAGAGTATGTAACACCGTCTTGAAACTATGTGAATACAAATGGGGGCATTACTTTGTCACCATGACAACATCAAAAAACATGATCTGCCATTTACGTTACCTTATTTGTTTCATTCGTTTTACTCCCTGATTTGAACGTCTTCCAGGTTCTTGTCCCTGTAAGATGAGCTCATTTAAAATATTTGTTCTTTCAGTGAATATCATCTGACTTCATGTGGGGTTTTTTGTTCCGTCTTTAATCCTTAATGTGTCTGTGTAAATTGTAGTATGACAGTCTGAACACACATGTGCCGACCTCTGACTTGTGGAAAGGGTTCATGAAGGGATCAAAATGTCTGCCAGAGCCCTCAAACACTTACAGTACAGAAACAGTGCAGAACTAAACCCTCATGGAGTTGACATGAGCCTCAAAGTCTGTGAGTCCGTAAGGGGGAGATTGGGAATGTTTTATTTGTTACGCTTTCCACTGATAACTTCCTTTTGGAATTCACATAATTCCCCCAGTTTTTTGCTCAAGCCTGCAGTAACAAGTTTAATCCCAACTACCTTTACCACTACGGCTGATATTTAAGACACTCTGAAATTGATTGAAGAACCAGCTTTGAGCTTCAGAAAATGTAGCGTTTTCTTTTTTTTTTGAGAATATTTTTTATTACATTTTGATTTGTGGGTTTGATAGACAGGACTTTGGTGCCAGCCGGGCTCATTTTCCCTGACTGTGCGTAGTAACTTATCATCAACGCTGTACTTGAAATTATTAACACCATAATAATGGACAGTTAATTCATGCTTCGGAGACAGGTTATCGTGCTGATTTCTCCTATATTTCAGTGAGTCATTTCACTCGCTGCAAGATATTGACTGCTCTGATCATATTTCATCAGGAGTTCCTATTTTTTTCCCTCACTTAAAATTACATCCGGTGCTTACAGTATTTCCATCATAGATAGATCTTTCCTTTTTTTACTCATGTATATCATTTTTTCCTCAATGTAGTAGTACTTTCCTCCTCTCGTTTTCATTTTTTTCTAACCCTTTTTTCCTCGCTCTTTCTTTTCACGCATCAAAAGAGCTGGATGGTTTGACAGGACGGGCCCTAGAAACTTTCCACCTCCCTGTAGACCCTCCCAAGTCCCTGCTCCCTCATTGAACTGTTTTCTGCCCCATTTCTGGGCATTTCCATGGCAACCAGGAGCCGGCGAGCGTGTTAGCGGGATGAGTGAGGTCTCCAGTGGAAGCAGCATCTTGTCTCAGACAGCTGTCTGCTGAGAAAAAACAAAAGAGAGACGAGAAGCAAAAAAAATAAAAAAGTTTGGGGAAGTTGCCCCCCCCCCCCCCCCCCCTCTTCCTCTTACATGAAAAACAACTTCAATGGATTCAATTCGCTGCCCCGTGACCTGCGGCTTGCTTCGGCTAAACCCCCCCTCGCTTCCCCTCGGTTCTTTGCCCTGCCTTTAAAGCAAATCTGCAGAATATCGCTGCTGTGTAATGACATCGCCGGGCCGACATAACCCATAATAATGGTGCTCCCGCCTTGATCGGTTTCCTAAGCAACCTGTTCACTTGACGCAGGCTGCAACTACTGACTGACAGCCATCAAAGTTTCATTGGTGGGACTACACCCCCCCACGCCCCACAGTGGAGGTAACCCACATTTCACTCTAATGTCAGATGTAAGGCATTACCAAAACATATTGGTCCCTCCACTCCACGTGTATCAAATAGAGCCAACAATGAAACATCCAGCATGTGTACGTCCTTACGCGAGAGCCTCTCCTCGCAATCCTCAGCCGCTCTCTACACTTGGATGTGGAGCGACAGGGCGACTTTAAAGTCAGGTTATGCCGGCGTCTTACGTGGGATTACACCAGAATCCGAATGGTTTTAAACAGTCACACTCCGCCACTCAAACCCAGACTTTTTTTCGTTCGGAGCGTTCATTAAAGGGGGTCGGGAGTCGGCGCTGACAAGTGAAGCGTTTTGTAGAAACGGAATGAGGGACGGGGAAGAACCCGAACCAACAAGCGCAGCGGCCCTGAGGACGGGCAGGGGACGAGGAGTCAGAGGCGATAGCCGTGTCTTCAAACCAATGTCTCCCTATCAAGACTGCTGTTTGGCTTCAAAGTAAGGGACCTCTTCATCTTTAGTGCTTATGAAGGGTTGATGTGAGGGCTTCTTTTTTCCCCCCAAAAAAGCTGGCATAATCCGAGAGGAGTAGAGGTCGTGGAGAGTAAAGAGAAGATGGAAGGGAGTTCCTATAAGAGGCACTATTTGGAGGGACGTCGTTTATCTGCTTTCTTGTGCATATTTACCAAATTATTTTGTCAATGCAAAAGAATGGTAAGGTTCATTTCTGACAGGGATGGCTGGATATTCTACTGTGTATTTAATTGAAATGACATGCGTTGCTTCTATAAAAATCCTGTGTTGATGGCAGCATAAAGGCAACAAAGATGGAGACTACGCGGCAGCATCGTCATGCTTTGTCATCCAGCTGGTGAAAACGCAGAAGCGCTCCATCAAACCGCCGTCCTGTGTGTGCGTTTGTCTGTTCTCTCTGTCACCGCCGGCTCATCGGCCGAATGGTTGCTGAGAGTATGGATCCGGTTCATGACGATCCATCATTCACGACAAGTACACACGGTGATCTATTTTGAACAGCAGGGTAGGATGCTGATGATGCATGGCGGGAAGAGGTATACGGCACGCAGACTCATGGGCGTGCGTATTGATAATCAATTTTCTTCATTTTAACCACTGCAGGAGTAATGCATCTTTCTAGGAGCCAGCCGTGTTGCGGTCTTTGGTCGTGTATGCGTTTTCTTTTTTTTTGTATTGACACCTCTCCCTGTTCCGAATATCGAAAAAGTGGCTAAATTGAAACATGATGGCGGAAACTCTTAGAACAAAGTCAATTTAGTCGACATCCATCTTGTTATCCAGATTAAAATGGAGTGGCTATTTACTGAAATAAGTAATGATGCAAAGTCCCATTGATCTATCAGAGACAGACTGAGCTCCGGGAAAAGCAGAATCACGCTTTGTAAAACCCCCAAAACATACATAAATTCAAACATCTGTATTTGTAGGGAGGCAGAATTCCAAGCTGTTTGACTACAGAATCCACCCCAGGCTTTGCCGGCCCTTTTTCATACAGGGATCCATGTTACAATTAGTCGGGCGGTATTAACGTCTTCTCAGCGGCTCCTCGGCTTCTCCCTGAGAATTAATATTTGTCTGGATTGTTAACAGTCGTGGATGTTGGTCGCGACATTTCAACCAACCGATAACTATAAATTATAAACAAGTTATTTGTACAACGGGTTTCGACTCCTGGCACTTTGTGCCGCTCGTCGCCTCCACCATTTACCCCTTTTTCCCTGCCGCCATCACCCGCTCCTCGCTGTGATCTCAGCGGGCCGGACGCCTGTGAATTCCGGGCCATTCTTTGGAGATATCTGCGGGCCTTCTTCTTGCTCCCAAGCCCCCGTTGATGCAATTTCAATCGGCCTGCCGGTTTGAAGGGGCTGCCAGGTGCTTCTGGCTCAACCATATGTCCTCTGACACGCTGTCTTGGGGATGGGGGGGGGGTGTGGGGCGTGGAGGCAGAGGGGTTGCGGGTTAAAGATGAGTCTATTTGGAGCCACCTCTGAGAACTATCCCTGGAACTCAGTTGGCTGACACGAGGCAAAAACACAACCAAACCAAAACCTGTCCCCAACGCTCTCTCGCCCTGAGCCGGATTCAGATGTGGCCATGGCAGTGAGTTCTTCGCTGGGTCCCCTTGGGGTCGGGGGGGGGGGGGGGGGGGGGGGAGAGATCCTGTTTCCCCGAGCCAGTTGGCTCGTCGTGGCGCAGTGACCGCATCGCCATCTGCGGCTCCAGAGTCTGTCAGTCACAGTCTGCTGGTCTGCAGCTCCAGTGGTCAGGCTGGAGTTCATCTTTTCCTGGTGTCTTTGTCTCGCTGTTCCTCCGACTGCCAGACACTTCACTCCAACTCTTTCTCTGTTTCCCATCCAGGGCCGTGATTCCGTGCTCAACCGGTCACGCCGTCGCTCCAGCTGCTCCTCCTGCTCCTCCTGCCCTCGAGGTTCGGCCTGTAAGCCCGGCGATAGTTCTGCTCGCACAGTCTCTCTCACACACACGCGCACACAGTGAAGCTCAGACGCAGGGTTTGCAAACACTTGACAGCAGCGTAGCTGACATAAAAAAAACTGAAAAAATGTCCCTTTTGATTTGTGTCTTTTAAACTCTCCGGTGCGAGGCGAGTGCTGCTGTCTCAAGAGTTTCACACAATTACACCGACAGCTCCAACACCGAGGGCGACGCGCGGGAGCGGCCGTCCCTCATTGAGTATCCGCTCTGCCCTTTTCCCGGCGGGCCGACGCGCGCCCCTCCCAGGGGTCCGAGCCGACCGCGGGGCGTATTGTGACAAGCCTTTAAATGTGAGGAAGAGGAGCCCTCGTCACCCATCGCCTCTGCGAGATGAGAGGGCGCGCCGCTCGGCTGGACGCGGCCCAGCTGTTATGAGAAGTGTTTGGCAGGAGTGGCAGGTACTTGACCTTCTCTGCGGGCTCCTTCTCGCTCTTTCCTCACACCCGCTCGCTCCGTGTCGCCACTTTGCCCGCAGGCGGCCCACTCTCGCACCGCCGGCCTCTCGGGTGTTGTCAGGGAGCTGACGGCCCGGCCGCACTGTGGCCTTTGTGCTCCTGTTTATTCCCTCCGTTTTCACCGAAGCTAAACGGCGGTAAAGTCTCTGGCTGGTGTGAGTGTGCCCCGAATTTGCGGGTGACTTGACGTCAAAAGGTCAGCGAAGTTAAGAGGGGGAGGAGAGGTAGAATTAGTGCTCAGCGGATGAGTAAAAGCGAAAGCGGGAGGGCTCGAATTGCATTAGCGTCTCGTTACCCACGTGGAGTCGCATGAAGATTATGATATTACAACAACATCCACCGGATAAATGGAGGGGGCTTAAAGTGACGAGCACGGTGGGCAGCCTACTGTGTCCTGAGCCCACATATCTGCATGTCTGTGTGGGAGAGGGCGGTTTAATTTTTAACAGCATTGATGCACTTTTCCATTTCTCCGGCAGACAGTGTCTCATGTATTCGGCTTTCCTAACAATGGCGAAATGTCAGCATACTTTCAGGCTGCTCTAAATTAAACATTCATCCCCTCTGAGTATACAGCTATAGAGCTGTTCCTGCCATCGCCTCCCACACTATTTTTCTACTTTCTCAAAGAAGGCTTCGGCCAAATGAGGAAGACGACACTTTCTTTCACTTCGGACCAGATGGTAAAGATGTGAATATTATTGTTATAGTATTATTTTTTTCTTAAATAAAGAAATTGGTTCACAAACAAACAAAATGATTATTGTCTGGCTTACTTTCATGGTCCTATCCCAAATATCCCAGGCCTTGATACGTGCAATGGCCAGGAAAGTTGAAGAAAAGACTCGAGATGGGGAGGGGCATATTTTATTAATGGGAACTATTAATATTCCATCGCAGTGGGACAATGGTGTGTTTCTTTTTGCAGAAGCATAATGAATAACTGAGCGCCTCGATGGCACCCGATTCCTCAGCATGAATATTCAGGCGCTGGCGGTGCATCATGGGAGTGATGAGAGCCTCGTCTCCTCCCTGTAGTGGAGCTCACAAAGGCTCATTTAGGCTCACCTCTCTATTTCCCGCCCCGCACACTGGGGCATGCGACTATGAGGCCAGAGGCGTCCTGGGACCGACGCCTATAGATCCGACGCCTGGCTCTCAGTAACGGCCCTCAGCAGAGGCCGCATTGATTGATCACACAACTGTGGATTTGTGTGGCTTTTTAATTGATTGATTAATTGTGGGCCCGGGCTGGGATGTGATTGATTATGAGTAGTCAGCAGTGGGTTGGTATCGGGCTGCTAAAGCCAACAGGGCGAGAAGGTGAGCTCCTGCGGCTTCTGTAATAAGCTGGTGCTTTTATCCCAGACTCCCACTTTCATCTCGTCCGCCTGGTACGGACACACTTTTGTCCTTTCCACTTTCACTGGAGCTCCTTTCCTCACTGCCCTCAGCGAGTAAGGGCGTGTTTTTCACTCTGTATGTCCAGTGTTCAATTATGTCAGCTCTGTGGTGTTAGATACAAGACGAGGACCTATTGCTTACGTAAGGAAATACGAACATCTGGAGCAGAGCAATATAAGGAGGCGAGTAATAGAGAACGCATGTGACCCCTCTCCAGAAACCTAATTCTGATATGAGACTGAACAAGAAAGGGAGGAATGAGGGTAAGATGGGCCAGAAGGGGCTGACTTTTAATACACTGACAAACATGATTTCATCATTGTCAACAAAAGACACATAAATAACCCATTTCTTTGCTTCGTTCCATCTTTAATGGGTCGTTTTCTTCCACTTTCATTCAAATCTTATCGGCGCGTGACAGACAAACAGATGAACAAATTAACAGTGAAACAAACAGAAAAAAATGAATTTGTTTAGAGAACAAAATGAAGCCAAGAAACACAAAGCGGCAGCCAAAGAATTCAATGAACAAATAAAGGAATTAATGAATGGACAACAGACTCTTTGCATTGGGCACAATCTGTGTATCTCCACAAACAGAGTGTCCGTTCAAAACAAAGGTTAATTCCCCTCTTTTGGTTCTTGGAGGGCACGACGAGCATCTTGACAGTCAAAGGCTTTGTCTAATCGCTCATCAAATTGGGGATAAAACAGGAGCATGTCTCACGGGCAAATGTCAGGCGCAGTTGTCAAGCCACAAACGTGTTTTGTTAATAAATATCCTAAATCTGCCGCAGGTAGGGTCAAGATTAAAGGATAAACTCAAACACAAACACAGAATGCATGTTCATGCATAACTATCTCAGACCAAGGTGACAATCTCACGCCTCGTTATATATGCATCATTGTAATCCTACTCCTGCCAAATATGCTGCAGATGCCTTTCGGTTGTAGTCCCAATGAGCGATGTTGTCCAAACATCGGCCAAGTGACCAGTTTTTATGGTATATGAGCAAATGCAGAATCCCTTTTTCTTCATTTCCAAAGCTTTGCGTTTTGCCAAAGAAAGAAAAAGATGAGACGAAAAACATTCCTTAGGCACTGTGCTGTGCCTTTGCTATTTCTAGATTTCTTTGTTGTGCTAATTTGTCAATAAAGGTTTTAAAAAAAACCACTTACTGCATCATAGGTTTTAAATTATACTCATTTGCATGATATTTACAAATAAAGGCAGGTCCATGCCGTGGCATGTCGAACCTGACTGCGGTACATGCCGCTGCATACCACTCTGAGATCGGTACACACCACCTGCCAAAAAAAGAAATACGATCTGAAATGGAAAAAAAGACCTGAAAATCAAAAGTTTGAAACCAAAAAATGTAAGATTTGAAACTGAGGATTAAGATTTGAAATTGGAAAAGGAAAAGATTACAATCTGGAAATATAAAATCTGCAAAGCTGAAATACAAAAATGTATAAAAGTGAAAAAGGAATATTCTTGGAGGGGAGAGTGGGGGAACATGGTTGAGGATGGGTGTGGAAGCTGAAGAAACCGCCTCGGGCACGTTGAAGTTGGCGTCCCGGAGGGTCTCCTTTTCCTCATGGGACTTTTCCTTGTCCTGCGCTTTGCGCCTCATTTTGTCCGTCTGTCGGTCTTGCACCCTTCTTCCAAAGACGCCTCGCTTCTTCTTTTTCAAGTCCAGACAGATGGTCTCAAGGGCTGTTTTTTCCACCTGTGACTGTCAGATCTTGGTGATCTGATCATTTAGAATGAAACACATTATATAACGTGTTCTGATTAATCTTATGAAGCATTGTGCCGTATCTTTGATTTCTTATAAGCACATTCATATCTAATGTTAAAATAACAATCTGTTGGTCACCCAGTTATGTGTGGATCCCATTTTCTGAAGGAGAGAAGAAAATCCATTTCAGGGCCTTAAAAGTAGCCGGACCATCACAGCTGGCGGGTTATATGGGGGTTAGAAATGATGGCGTGATCACATGGCCGTTGACCCACTGTTGCACCCATCTTTTGCGTGCAATTTTCTCTCTGTCACAAAGTGCGCCGCAGGTTTCACAGGGCAGCTGGCGTACTCGCTCGGACACTGCAGACAAGAAACGCCGCGTCGTGTGCTACAATTTAAATCAACACCATCCGTGGATGGCCTTAGGTCTGAGCTGCGACGGACATGCCGGTTAAATTAAATCAGTGTCCGACGCTGACAACGTAGCTCGCGTGCTACGCTTGGCCTGTTTTGAATTTCCCACGTCTGGAAATGAGGCCGAACGATTTCTTGATTTTAAAATGTTTTAATTTACTGCTTACGCTTTTAAAAAATCCTAAAAATTTGGGTCTAATTTCCATTCTTCTCCTCGTGGTGCTAAATATTTGTCACTTATGTGGTTTGTGGTGGTTTTTCTAAGATTACTCAATTTTGTTGTCAGCGTGAACGGCATTCATCAGGTTACCCAGAGACAAACTAGAGACATGCTGCGTATTTAATGAATGCCTCATAACAGGCGGCGGTGGAACAATTAATTAGATGATAGTCCTGCAAGTAAGGTGTTATTACTATTTTAAGACACAGATGTGTAAGCTGCATTTCACTGTTGTGGCTGGTCGAGGTAGAGCTAGTTAACTCACATAAGTTCAGACCAATTCAAAGGGTCATTCGATATTTGATCATCTCGTGAAAGAAGAGAAAAGCCACACAGAAAAAAAATCGACACGTTCACGGATTTTTGGCCTAAAACAGTTTTTAATGAAAACCATCTGAATATGTTTGAGAAGGAAACTTGCAGCAAAGTATATTTAAGCCAACTAGCATGTCCATATCAGTGTATATACCTGTATAAAATGTCATTTAACAACATTTCCCTGCAGTCCACATCCACGGCAGTTACTTTGCAACCACATGACTAATTTCTCCACACTGGTGCTTGCTGACCGCCATATAGAAAACACACCAATAACTAGTTCATTCAACGCACCCACACCATTCATTTTAATAAATAAAGTACAAAGTAGCAACTCTAAAAGATGGTAAAAAGTAAAAAATGTCTACCCAGGCGTGGATGTTTTAACCCCCTGCCCACCGGCACCTTCGTGCTAACAGCGACTTAAGTCGAGCGCTGCGTGGCTGGAGGTGCGTCGGGCGGCGGCGGCTTTGCACAGCCGGCGGGTTCCCTGTGGGGCGGCGAGCAGCCGAAGCGGTAACGGAGTGAATGCTACCAGCTCCTTCTTGCTTCCATTAGAGACAGAAACTAGAGGATTACTGCCAGGGGCAAGGCTAATGACTGTCATGGCCACAGAAAAGCCGATTTACTGAACCCGTGGCAGGAAGGCATGAAGCCAAAATCTCCCTCTAAGACCCAGTGTGAGGGGCCTTAATAAAAGGAGACGGCCCGCTCTGTCGTCTGCTTTCTTCACTGGAAAAGTTGGTAAAAAAAATCACAAAGAAAAGTGGAACATATACGTGTTTGAGCAGAGGGTAAAAAAGAAAAGAAAAAGCAGCTTTTTGGAAGTAAAGACAAAATGACTTTTTGGCCCAACGTCCCTGTGAGGATATTACAACATGCTTTAGAGGCACGGCAGAAATAGTCATCAGAGCCCACACTATGAGACATAAGTCCTTAAATATGATGGTGAGTGATCCGGGGGACGGGGACAACGTTACAGTGACATCACGGTGCTGTGTCATTAGATGTGTTTAAATGTGAATGCTGCTTGAGGCTCCACGCAGAGACTCGCCGTGTGTCTCCTGTGTCTTGGTTTGGTCTGAAGCGTATTCCTTAACCAGGACGCAATTATTGAAACACGTTGGGAACCGTGCACGCGTGTGTGTGTCGAGAGGGGGCGGGGCGTTACACATGAAAAGATGCTTTTATATTCCAACGACACCATCGAGAGCTCGCTGACATTTAGGAATATCTGATCTGAGACGTATCGTTTAGCGCTGCTTCACTTTTTCCTTTCTCTCTCTCTCTCTTCCTCTCTTCCACCCGTGGAGTTTCCTGCCCTGCTCCCTTTTCTTCCCGAATAACACATACACACACACACTCACGCGCACACATGCCCGGGCATTGATTTGGCGAGTTCAGAGTGTACAGGAGCGAGGGAGAGCACTCATGGAGAAGTTTGTACAATTGATCTCTGGAGGGCTTGAAATGCAGGACCCACTCAGTGTCTTTTCTCCCAGAAACTGTTACGCTCGCTCTCTTCATCCCTTTTCTGCTTCCCTTTTGTTTCCTCCGGCTAAATATGCATTTCTGGGATTTGAGTGAGGGAGAGGAGGGAGACGAGAGGCAACGGTTACGGGATCTAAACTGAGGAAGAAAAAAAAGGAGGAAAAAGCCCCTTTTATCCTCGCAGGAAGCATCTCGGCTGACTTGCCTCTTATTCTAGGGAATCCACGATGCTGTAGTTCAAGATTTAAAAAGATCTTGTACCCTTTGAATGTATTATTCTGTGTCTCTCCGAACGCAGCATCCATCTTTATGTTCTGCTTTCTACACAATCTTCTCACATGTCACATCATACTTCCACCAGGTCTTCAAAGTAGCTGTGATTAGTATCATGGATTCCGTCACTGCCTTTCTTTAAAAAAAGAGCTGAAGCCACATCCAGATGTGACTCTGCAGTTCCCCACAACTCAGCTCACTGTTTAGCAGCTTAACGTAGGGAAACATCTAGCAGCGGGAGAGGCAGATATTTCCCTCACCGTCTGCCGAGGACTGAAAAACTGTCCAAAGCACGTTGAATATTGGATTTTCATTTGGCCGGTGGACGGACCTACTACATCAAACCAAACGCACGGTAATATTGCTCTGTGTCTGTCATGGTTTGACAAATACGTGTACACAAGCAATATAAATGAATTAGAATCAATGCTTTGATGTATCATCACATTGGTGACCGTAGATGAACCGGAGAGGACACAGCTCAGCTCTATTTAATCCATCATTGATTAAGACTTAGTAACATTTACTTCACACGCTGTAGTTAGGAACTGACTAAACAATGATATTTCCCTCTATCAGTTGCTGTGAATATTATTGAACGATGTGAATAACACTTTCATGGATTCTGTCATTTCCTCCCATCCTAGAGGAGGCTTTGGGACGGGCCTGCAGAGACACGGCTCACTCTTCAGGTTGGATAACGGGGCTTTTTAAAATTTTACTTGAGCGGTAAAACACTGATAGCTTTACAATTATTGCATTCGGGTACCTGTTGATACAGATTATTGATATGAGACCTTGGTAATTCCATTGCAATGCTAAAGTTTTCTTTCTGACTGGAACAGAAATCCAACGCTATGTTGACATTTTATCATTCATTCTTTGTGTCTTCCTGATACAAACATATTTCACAGTGAGGGTGTCATCAATTAACTGTTTTTACACACTATAGAATATGATAGGCTTGGCTTCTCCACATTTTCAATATCAGGATACCTTTTTGTTTTTGTTACAGATCAGTGATATTTTTATGTTAAAAGAAAAAGCACATCAACAAGCTGAAATGTCTGAAATGACTGCATTTTCTCTGAAATCCTTGTGTATTTGTGAAGGAGGAAAGTCTGGCGGAGGATTAGGGGAGAACGGCAAACTGCCAAAATCTGCACAGCTTTACAGATTCGAAGAGAAAAAAAGGGACAGGACACGTCAAGAAGGAGACTGCAAATGAGGCTTGTTTCAATAGCGGGGATCGATGGGGATGCAGGAATAGATGTTGTGTGCATCGATGATAAGTGTCCACAGGCAAACTCAGCAGGGGAGGTTACAGGGGGGATATTCAGTGTGTGTGTGTGTGTGTGTGTGAGAGAGAGAAATGGAAGTGAAGAAGGGCACAAAGGAGGCTACATATGCAATGGTTTCTGGACCAGTTTTCCAAAACACTTGAGTGGCTTGAGAACAATGCGTCTAATGAGGAAGAGGCCGCTGCCTGATTGGAGAACAGACAAAGTGTGAGATAACACATTAAGAACAAAACCAGAGCTGGATGCGCGTTGTATTTGCATTCCTCTCAAATCGCATTTCTGCTTCATCCGACGCCGCGATGACGTCCATGTATTTAGTATTTAGTGGCGGAATCTCCACAGGCTTGGTAATTCTATTTAGGCTGTCGCCCCTTTGTGTTCTTCAGTTCCCTAGCCTGGACCTTTCGCAGGAAGACGTGATTATTGGGGACAGGCCTTCAGCAGCTGTCCATGTCACGGGGGCCTTGTGGGGGACGCAGACGGGCTCTGTTTGTGTTCCACAAGTGTATTATTTATTTACGCTGGGGCACAGCCTTTTCATATGAACGCATACATTGAAGTGGAGCCTTGTGAAGCAGAAAGAGAGATTCATCCCTGCTCCTGTCACCTGTGGGGGGAACCTGTTTGATTTGTTTTCATAATGACTGAGTCCACATTGTGGAGGACTTTCAAAGGACACCGCAAGCTTTGGGAAGCTGGGGTTTATTATTTTTTTTAAAGGATTAGTGCAGATACTTTGACATTTCTTGATAGCTGTCACTGCATGTATATCAGTGTGTACTCATGTGTTCACACTGACGGCGAGGCAGATTAGTTGCCACAGTGGCAGGATTTCTTTTCTCTTATTTGTTGCATGCCGATAGCAGGAAGAGGAAATCTCAATCTCAATGTTAAGAATTGTCAGAGAAACGATGACACTGAACCCATCCTGGCACCTCTTTTTTTGTGTTACGTTAGGTCATTCTCCCACGACTCTGCAATGAAGGAATGCAGACGTACCGGAGGCCCTCATCATGTTGGAATGAAGCGTGGGTCATTTAAGGGTTTTGTGTTATGGCAAAACACACACAACCTGATGTATTAATGTAGGCTGTAAGATCTGGGAGACAGGTTCACACCGTGAGGCGCGTTTATTTACATAATTTAAAGGGGGTAGTGAATAGCTTCTGCTTCATGTCATTATGTTGTCGAGGGCTGACGTTTTACACAATTAGAACCAAAGCATATTCCTCAGAAACACTTCCAACACGTCTCACTTGCCCCCCCCTGTGCAACTTCAAATTGTTCCATCTGTTTTGTGCTTCTGATAATTGATGTTGACTGTAATTGCCTATAGAAGTAAAGCCCTTGTTGCAAAACGTCACACAGCCGCCAGAGTTAACGCCGGCATCCTTTTACGCTAACGTTTGCTAAATGAAGATGGAGTTGGCTAAAAGGCTCTAAAAACCCCACTAACCCAAAGGTCCTGTCCCCCTCCGTCTTCGGCTGCTGAGGGGCTCTTGAGCACGCTATTCGCACCGTGAATAGCACATCCATCTTGTTTTTGTTTTTTCCTTCCGCAAATGACTTGCTGTCTTTGACTCGCGCTCTCCGTCTAAATGAAGTGGTTGTGACAGGGCGGGAAAGCGCCGGGCTGATGGATCTTATTAGAGGTGTTTGCATTGGTAATCCGCGACGAGACAATGAGATATGGGTCGAGCAAAGTGGGAGAGGGAGGGAGGCGGCGAGGAGGAGGAGGAGGAGAACAACGGCGACCTCTCACAGTGGTGAGGTCGCCCTTTAGAGGAGACTAGGGACGAGAGCGGCGGACTGTCGAGCTGTCGCAAGTGTAGCTGTGATGTCACATCGGTTCATCTCCGTCAGTGCGCCCGGCCGTCCAGTGAGGCGACGCCGCATGTGTGAGCTGAGTGAAACGTCCTCGCCAACTCCCAAAACACACCTACCAGTGTTGGCCCGTCGTCCACGCTGCTCCCTGCTCAGTCAGGTCCACTACGGCTACGGGGGGGGGACAGACTATCGTCATCTCTCAATAGGATCGTCTCCACCAGCTGGTGTGATGGGCCTGGGGGAGGAGCAGGGCAGGAGGAGTCATGGAGTAAGGGATGAAAGGCTGGTTCAAGCTCATATGATGGCAGTGAAGAACTGTTGTTACTTTTAGAGAAAGCCAGGCAGCTTTTTCGAGGGAGAATTGGATTAGAACCATTATCAGTGAGGTCATGTGGTCCTTATTTTACAGCAATTTACATTTTACGGTGCAAAGGTACTCAATAATTTGAATGGACGGCTGCAAACTAACAGTGTTTAATCAGACAATCACAATAGCTGGGAAACTCCATCCATTGTCAAACCGCTTATCCTGCACACAGGGTCGCGGGGGGGCTGGAGCCCACTTCGGGCGATAGACAGGGTACATCCTGGACTGGTCGCCAGCCAATCGCAGGGCTACACAGAGACAACCATACACACATCTACGGGCAATTTAAAGTGCCCAATTAACCTGATCCCCAGAGCATGTCATTGGACTGTGGGAGGAAGCCGGAGAACCCGGAGAGAACCCATGCAGACACGGGGAGAACATGCAGACTCCACACAGAAAGGCCACTGGGCGAAATCGAACCCAGGACCTTCTTGCTGTGAGGCGACAGTGCTAACCACCACGCCACCGTGCCGCCCGCTGGGAAACTCATAATACAGTATAATACATTTTTCTTAAACAAACCACAATCAATTAATCAATCAATTAACCGTCTGCCATTTGTTTGGGTTCAGGTCAAAGTAATTCCTAAATTATATTACGGGGAACTATTATTATATAGACCGGGGAATTACTGACAAAGTGGGATTTATACGTCGATAAATTAATTTACTTTATTAAATATTTAGCAAATATTCCTAACTGGATTACCATCATCAATTATGTTTCCAAAAATTACATGCTTTGGTAAAACGTTTCTGCAGTATAAAAGTTTCACACTACAGAACATCACATGACTACATGAAGAAATTAATTAAAAATATAAATACTTGTTATTTTCCTGGCCAAACTTTGATGTTTTTGTAGTAATATTCCATGTACCTTTTTATTCAAAATGTACAAAAAATATAAGTGTACGACGATTCATTAATGAAGGAAACCACCTTGGATGTCAGGACTCGTCTCCCGTGTCCTGGTTGCAGTCCTAGGTGGTAAAGTGTGCGTACTCCCACAAGGTTAACTTTTCAGACTTGGGAGGTTGTGTTGAGGTGATGTGGGTTCAGGGTGGAGGGAGGAGCATACCCGAGGTATTATACACACCCCGGTACACTGCATGCTGGAGGAAACACACTGAGCCGCTGAGCTCGGCTTTAATAGATCCAGGCAGCAAGCAACGGCGTTACAGCTGGCATGAAGACTTTATGTAACCACACAGCCTGAGACAGTCAAGCAGCTACAAACACACACTCCCCCAAAGTCATGCATATTTCTTATTACAGTAACTATAAAATGAAAACCATATGCGTCCAATTCAATTATTATTTTTTTTTTACATTTGAGCTGATGGTCATTTGTAAGCATCACGTCATCCTTAGATCTATAATAATAATAACAGTTTTTACCAAGATCATGATTTAGAACATTTTACTTTGCCCGTCCGGAATATGATTCATCAACATGACTTCTTCCCAGCTGAAAAAAACATACGTGTATCTGCATCAGCAGTTCATGACGGTCTGACTATTGTATAGAAAAAAAGGTATTCCAGCGTTATTTTGTGAAACTGATCATCGACCAAGTAAGCGCACGTTTGCCACTCCTTTTGGAGATCAGCTCTAAAGTTGTCTCACTCGTCTTCATCATAATGGGATTCTGTGGTACTCGGCACTCAAAAGCAACGTCTGTTGATCTTCATCGCCCTTTCCCAGTGATGTTTGTTCTTTTTCTCTCTCAGTAAATCATCTTATATTTGCTGACTACACGTGATGTCATTACGTATTTAACACTTTCACCGTGTCCCTCTCTCTCTCTCTGACTGTTGCAATCTGTGTCGCCGTCTCTGTTGTGCAGCCTCTCGCTTTCTCTCCCTCCCTCTTTTCATTTGCTCCGGCGTTTTTCTCTGGAGGGGGTTAGAACAGCAGAAGTCACGTGGGAGTCGTTACCTGGATTTACCTCGACCAGCTGCTTCCACGGTCATGAGGACGTGATTATTTGTTTCTTATAACCTTAATCCACTGGTTACGGCTGACGGTGTCGAGATGGTACCATTGAATTAGAAGCACCAGTACACACGTATTTAATTTGACCTAATTTGACGCACAAATAGAAAATGCGTTTGTGTAGCAGGTGTACTGTGTTTGGGCTGCATTCTTGTCATCATTTAAAGATCCGTTTACACTTTTTGAAACACATGAGAATACATGTTGTCTCACAGGGAGAAGGAGAAAAAGCCCCTTTTCAGAACTTAACAGTGAATCAAGGAATAATTAGTTGTTCATGACAATTGAACACTTTGTTTTTTCACTGCTTTTCATCAGCTGCATTCCCTCTTAGTCGCCATCGTCTTTGTATTCTGTTCTGGTTCTGGAATTTTCCGCTTGTCATGAAAGGATACTTGTCCACGCATTTCATTTCTCTCGATGAAACTTCAGAGCCAATACGGAGGTTTCGTACGTTATTACATCACGGAAGAAGATGTCATCAGTATTTAACGGTTGTCTGTTTGATTATAATATTTGAGGCAGACATTTAACTGCTTCTCTTTGTCACGGGTGCGGGTGGGAGGCAGGACTCAAACGCAGACTTGCGGGAAACAAAAAGGACTTTAATAGTCAAAAGCCAAAAACACAGGAACCGGGAGGAAAAACAGCAGGCAAGAAACTAAGCACATCCACAACAAGAGAGAAGAACATGCGTGACGAAAGACAATGACGCGACAAGTGACACAGGAGACACACGGCTTAAATACACAAGGGAGGTGCAGGTGATTGGACACAGGTGGAAACTATTAAGACGATCACAGGGGATGACGGGACAAGGCAGGAAGTGAAGTTACCCGGGGACACGAGTGGCAGAAAACTACAAAATACACTCTTCTTGGATAAAAGGCTTCTAAATACAGAAATAAGCGTCAGATAAGTCAAGGGCACTTAAACACCCATCGAAGTAGATTAATGTGCCACGTGGCATTTGTGTGAAGATGACAGTCAAACCCTTCAAAAAACGCCCGGGCCGATTGATCGCGCGTATCGATTCCTCCCCGAGCCGATCCTCGACGTCCCCGCTAGTCGCCCATTAGCTGAAACGTACGACCACATCTGTTTGACCCCCCCCCCCCCCCCCCCCCCCCTCCCACGCTCTGCAAATGTCAATCCAACCCAATTAAATGTTGAGGGCCACATTCCCCCCACGAGAGCTCTCGGATTATCAGTTGCGCTTGCTGTTTTTTTTTCCGGGAATTTCCAAAGATACACGTCTTGATCCTCGTGATCAACATCCTCCTGAGTGATGTCCGGGCCGCCTGCTATTCGTTCTGCCGGGCCGCTTCGACCGCCTACGCGTCGGCTATATTTACAACAACGCAGCGATTATCGGTTGCTCTACTCGCCTTGGAGTACCCCTCTTTGTCGCGCTCCGTCGCGCTGATGAAACTCATCCTGGCTGCTCAAGAGCTGCCGACCCGGCTGCCCGATCGTAGATTAGCGAACGCTGCACACGTGGTTATTTTGCGCGGCTACTTCTGTGTTCTGTTTGTCCGTGACAGTAGCCGGTTAAAACCCAGCTGGTACTGCTGCCTTTTGTTGCCTTGGAGATTAAGCTAGAATGAGCTGGTGATACAAACACAGAAGGAATATCTTAAGAAACCTTCCACATGATGAAACATAATTTCTTGTATAATCACCTCTCGGGACGGAGGGTAAACGCCGCGAAAGGCAAATCAGCTGCACGACCATCTCTCTCCGAGCACGACTTCCTCTGATATTCTCAAGGAAGGAAATGATTTCACATACAAACCGTGATGTGTTTGTTCTTGGCCGGCTGTCAGAGCAAAGAGGGGTTATTGGCTGAGGGGGAACGTGTGCTTGATTAAATGCCTCCTCAACCATTCCCACGGATTAATTAAGCCAACTCACAAAAACCTGCTGCTTCGGGTAAGCGCGCCAATCTGCCGCTCTCGACGGCGAGGAGATGAGGCGTAAGAGAGGAAGTCGCGGGCTCTCTCTCTCTCTGCGTCTTTTTTCGAGGGACGTTCTTAATTGGTGAACAAGGCGGACGCTACAGATGCTGCAGGCCGGTCCTGCCCTTTTCGCTCGGAGGAGGATACGCGTTTTTACGCCCTCGCTAAGCTCATCAGCCAAAAGTCCCTGGCGCTTGTGCGTGAAGAAACTTGTTGAAGTGTTTCCCACACTGGGCAAGGTTCACTCACCGTTTAGTCCCTTTAGGGATAGAAGTGCCAGGAAATGGATTCAGATAGTCGGTGAAAGAAGACAGGACACTTTGTGGCGTTTCATAGTTCCCTAAAAGGAATTCGATGTTCATTCCGGCACATTAACAGTCCCACTCTCCAAAGGCTGAGCGTTATATTACAGGGAAATGTTTGGGAGGGGGGCTTCTCTTTGGGTCAGCGGGCAATGCCAAGAAGATGGTCAGAGTTTGACATTCGACTATTTATGTACTCTTTATGCTCGGGAGATTAAGTATAGCTATGCACCACATGTATCCAAATTATATTTTAGACAATGGATGCATATTGAACAGGCATTCTAGGAACTGATGAATACATGCTGTGGAAATTGTGAGGCAAATTTTCTATGATTTGTGTAGTGAGCCAACAGTGGGGGACATTCATTGGTCTTTTTTGAGGCTGGTGGTTAATTGGGAGTGCAAAGGTCACGCTGTTCTTGGCTTGGAATGGCTCAAACACCTTGGGACGACTTAGCGGCCCATTGACCCATTGACTGTTTCTCTAAATGAGGAATTCAGCATTCCACCTCTTTTTTTTCTTTCTTGCAGCAACATTTCAACTGAATATAAAAAGGAAATATTTTGCATTTGCACAAAACTGCTGCTTTTTAGGCCTTTTGGATCACACCACTGTTCACATTATTGTGTGTTTTGTATATTGCAATCCAACACTTCTTTCATGTTGTAAAACAAAATATGAAGTGTGCTCCAAGTCACACTACGTTCTGTCCCCGCCCACTCGAGACAATCGAATACCACGGTCTTTAAACTTTAGCCACTTTTATTTTTTTCTCTGCTTCAAGAACTACTGTATTAAAAGAGAACTAAATCAGACACAAAAAATTAAACCACAATCCTGCTCAAAACATTTGAAATGGGCGTTTTTCTTTGGGCTCAGCGGTTAGAATGAAAGGTTTTAAACACTGATTCACCCGCTTGTGTGTTCAGGTCATATTCTGTTATCCAGATCCAATAGTTCCAGACCTTCTATTTCTATTGTGACATTTTAAGGAGAGCGGCCTCAACTTCTTCATGTTACAATTCGTTTTTACAGCCTCGACCCTCGACCCTCGACCCCGGGGAGCCTGTTCCTGAGTCAATCAGCTCACATTTTCAATCCATTTCCTTTCACCTGTTGCTCGGTCTGGTTGAACCATTGTGCAGCGTTTCTCCCTCCAACCCCCCCAAAATATACTTTCTAAATTCTAAAAGTTACCGTAACGAATGAGGCTTTTCTGGAATTCTAACTTTGGAACAGTGTAAACATGGCAAGAGCTCATGAAATAAACACACACCAAATATGAAAAAAAAACAATATTAATAACAAATAACGATCCCTAAGCCGGGCAATGTTTTGCAGTAACATTTAGCAGAACGGTTGCCAAGTAACACTCGCTTACACGCAGGGGAAAGCTTTAGGCAACATGAAGAAAGATACGGGCCAGAAAACCCCAACCCTCAAACACAGTGAATCTGCTTTAATATAAATCCAATACATTCAATTTAATCATCATCTAATGAGAGCGAAACAAAGATGAGCATCTGAAAACAGAAAACGCATCATGCAACCAGCTGAATTGATTTACTTTACTTTAATTAATTTCACGGTGTCTCTTTTATTCTCTTATATATTCTTTATTCCCAGTTTTATGAATAAAAACCTTTTCCCATGTAGGGAAAATATATAAATATAGGTTTTTACACCACTGAAAAAATATATCCATAAATCAATTGATGATATCGGGAACGATTATTAAATAGAAAAAAGATGATAATCCAATGATATACTCTCTCTATCACACAGAGGGTAGTTTTACAGATCAGCAATAAGGGTTTAAATATATCTCTTTAATGTTTTAGTAAAAGGAGGATTACGTTCCTATTGGAGTCCCCACAGCACACAATACTCTATATATAAGCTTTATCTTATATATCAACGTCTAATTATTAGGGAGTCTTTGATTGACAAGACATCCTGGATCCACACACCGCGCGGCGGGGACTGTGTTGTTCTTCCCTGTGCTAGTTGGTGCAGCAAAGCAATGGTGTTGCAGCTGTGTACATCTGTCCGCCTCCTTCTATTCCTGTCGGTTCATTTCTTATTCCTGGCGTTCGTTATTTGCAGGAGGCTTAGTTTTGACTTCAGAACTGGCTAAGAGAGGCATGGTGGGAGTGGGCACACAGTACAACATGAACGCATGATGACAGATGAAATGGCTTCTCTATGTTCCAAAAGACAAGGGTTGCACAATATATTTAAGTGCAATAATGACCTGGCGTCACATCCCTGTAGATACCCCCTCTCCCGCCCCCTTGTTGCCCCAAAATAGTCTTCAGCGATGATGTTTTAGATGTTTTTTTGGGAGCAAGCTCATCATGCCCAATGTGCTCTTGTGTGAAACCATTGTGCTTGATATATCTGATGTGATTGAAGTACACCACATTAAGTCTGGCTTTTGATATTTAAAAGCAATGTCTTCAACAACAAGCTGAAGAAGACAAATGCAGCGAGTCCCCGGGGTTTAAGAAGTGTCCGTCAACTGTCCGTCTGTGCCTCAGCCTCCAGCCTTCCCTTCCCTTTATCTACTCGCCTCCCTTCAAAGTGTCAAGTCGGTAAAAAGTTGCTTTGGACAGTTTAGAGTTTACTGAGTGAGTGCAGTTGTGAAAGTTTATTGAATGTCTCCCTCCCCCTCCCACCCCTCCAAATAAAAGGACAGAGTTTAATCGATAATTGATAAATATAAACAATGGTAATTAATGTTTGCGTACCTGGAAAATTCTGAGTTACTGCTGTGAGAAGGATGAACTGAATAGTCGTCGAAAAGATGGAACACGCAACATTTGGTTTGATATGAGATTTGATTTCCGCTACGATAGCATGCGCATTGCACATTGATCAACAATGTAAATGTCCAATTGTTAGTTCAAAGAATCATTATAGTTGTTGAATCAATTGTTCGATGAAACCAATCAAAGTAATGTCATTTAGTTAATCAGACTAATGTTAACATGTCAGTTACATGTCAGAATCTTACAAAACACCAGCGGCACGAAGAGCCCCGCCATTTAAACAAGTTCTGCTGAACCAACAGACGCAAGGTCCTTTCAATCTTTCCACGTGGCCTCGTCTGAACCCGGCTATAGACGCACTTAGCGAGTATCATCAACATTTATTTTCCACGCAGCGCGTCCCTGGTCTCCTGAATGCACTCATTTGTCTTCAGTTATCAAGTCATGGAAAAAAAAAGATACAGGCCTTGAACATTGATGATAGCACGTGATAAGCAGCTTGAACCGCGTGCCGTTCAGCCGTGCTAACCAGAGATGCAGCGTGACCTCTGTTTGCATGGACCATTTCATTGTGAACATGCGCGTCCACGACACAACGATTATTAGTTTACAGGGACAGAATCAGACGCATCCTTGTAATTACCTCATCTTGATATGCAAAGAGTGACATGAATGGCTATCAAACTGAAACCATGCATGCATGAGTTCAAAGTCTGCAAGCGCGTATCATTTCGGGACATCGCTTCTGATTGCGGCAGTGTGCGGTCGGGCCGAGATTTGACTTTTGATTTAACAAAAGCCAAATTTAAACCCACGGCGGCTGCAGCAATGAGCTTGTTTGTTGTTCTGCAGAATTGATTTAATGACTGAGAATGGGATTATCATGAAGCAGTTTGAGGTTGGTCGGGTTGAGGAAGACATCCCATACTTATAGATTTGTGAATAGTTGCATAAGTCACCACAGTACGTCCCATTGATGTTTCACACCGATCGCCTCCAGCTCGGCGTTGGAGGACAGAACAACTGGGCTGCAGCCGTTCTGTCTCTTTACATTCAGTGGTACATTGTTTATCTAGTTGTTCTGATCCCGTTTTTTGTACAGATCTGATACCAGTACAGTAAAAAAATACAGTATAAAATAAAAACGATTTGTTATCTATTTTTACAGATTGTCCAGTGTTAAATATTGTCAAATTTACCACTTTACCAACCTCTGGATAACATCAGGCAGGGCCGATGTTAGGATCAGATTCGGATGCACGAATCAGATAGCCAGTGACACATGTCCTTGTTCCTCTTTAGCATAAATTACCTTATAAATGATATGATCATTCAATATTGGATCGATGCACAGACTCAGGCTCTCACCACTGAGCAATCCAGCATCGGGGGGCATTTATGATTGTTGCGTCCCCTCCCTCATAAATCACTTAACGCTGCTGCATTCATTAAAATAATGAGAGATAAGTGAGCTTTGCAGGTTCCAGCGGGTGGATTTGTTCCCTTTGGATAGAGCCTGTCTCGCTGTTTCCACTGTAATGCGGCTGTTGCTTCAGATTTAGCAGAAATTAGAGAGGAAACGTGTGTAGCTCTTTTCCCAAAATGTCAAACCTTTACAAAAAATCTGTGACAGTGTTTCCAAATACTTAAAAAAAACCTATATCACTCCTGTCATAGAGAAGCAAAGAGTGATCTTCTGTTGGAGGAGTAAGATGGAGAAGGAGGGCACGAGAAAGGGGTAAGGAGACGCGGAGACGCGTCTTAATGGGAAAGCCTTCATGTGAGACAGTAATCTTGGTCAAACGTCAGGTCGCTCTCAGCCGGGGAAGCTTGACGTTTTCCCAATTAAGCCCCTGGTGCAGAGGCAGCTTCTCCCCTGATTGTATAACATGTAGTCGAATGACCCAGATGGATCGCCGCGCTGCTGATTGACGCGGACTTTCCCCTTGGACCCGAGCTCCATCCGCCTCCAGTTAGGCACTACACATGTAGAGAAGGAACCTGTGGCTCCGTTTGAAATGAGGCGCCGAGGAGGAGGTATAATGAAGCTGTTATCAATACCAGAGCTTATCAGACGAGTTTTGATCTTCACTAAGACTCTCAACATGCCTCTCTTAGACACGTTGCGCCCCCCGTTATTCACCACATGGACCAGTCCAAATAGACAGTGGGGCTTTTCAATGGGGATAATCAAAGACTACTCGTCTTGTGCAGTCGGTTTGTTCCTTTTTTTTGTCCCGCGGTGCTTTCGGTCATTGTCACAGACAGTCGTGTCCTTTTCTCTGTCTCAGTCCTCCACTGGAGTCCCACCTGTGAGGTTTACCGTGTTTGGCCAGCTTAATGAATCCTTGATTTCCCAAACTACTTCTCTCTGTATGTTTCTTCTCTCATCGTTTCGCCTGAAGTCTGTGTCACTCAGCCGCTGCCAGGAGCTGCCATTTGGTTCTGTTTGTAGAGCGCTCAGAGTCAACTGAACCAACAAGCTGACTGATTAAAATGAAAAGGAGCCCTCGCCGCTCGGCCCTCTATTTCAGTGTCTCTGCTCGGCCGAGGGGGCCGCGATACATACATTCTCCTCCCATGAGTCGCGGCGATAAGAACTCAATATCTACGGCTCTGCCACTTTAAAATAAAAACCTAATAAAATATGACAATCGTGCGGTTATGAGAGCGCGCAGGCTCCTGTTTCCGGGGGTTATGAGCTCCAGCACTTCATTGGCAATGAGCCAACTGTGCAGATTCAAAGGCACGGTCATTGCCTCAACATAAACCAGGCTCTTAATTTGCAATTGTTCTGTGTTTTTCCTAACTTCAAATTGATTTGTCCCTCATTTGTCCCTCAAGATTTGTAAGGAAACTGAGGGTAGAAAGAAAGTGCGGTGGCTCAGATGGTCATTTATTTAGTTATGGCATCGACAGCTCTGAATCTAACGATACACTTATTTCCAAGATATACAGCTAACATTTGTCATATTTTTATGCATTATCATGTATTGCATGATGGGGAGTGACTAATATCTGGAAACACCGATGGCCCACCACCACCACACAGACAGAGAGAGCAACAAACCACTCTTTCTCCTTCAAAGTAAATACTTTATTTTCCTAATAGAACAGATGCAATGTGACTTTTGTGTGTAAAACAAACACAACAGTCGCACGGCATCAGCTGCTGAGGCTCCTGCTTGACATTTAGCTAAGTCTTTTGGACTCCGTGAAGAGACTGTCATTTTCCCCAGCGTGTGTCTCCATGCAGAGCGCTTGATGAGGGATGACAGTCGTCATCCGCACCTGAGAACACACAAGCACACATTAATGTCAGCCCGCTAGCTGCCAAAACAAAAGGTAATGTGAAATGTTTGCGTCGATGTGGCTGTGTCCCCGTTCCTCCGGACTAAATGCTCGTCAAAGCTCCATAAAATAACCAACCCCCCCCGGGTGGCGTAGAACCAGAAGGAAGGTAACGGAAAAAGTCAAATCTGTGTAATTTAATAATAACGTTGAATGAACGTCTAATCCAATGTCTATCTGTGATGATCTCTATTTTCTATTTCTACACCCTCAGGGGTGCTGACCTCACATAAGGCCAGCCCACTTTTGTCCCGGGACAGCAGGCGATGCCGTGGATACCTTCATCACCGCGCTGGCTGCCGGCTGCTGAGCGTCTGCTGGCGTCGACACAACCTTCCTATAAGCTTAAGTTTGTTCGCACTCAAAGGGGGTTCATCTCCGCTCGCTCAAAATACAAGCACCTTCTTGACGATATTGAGCTATTATCTGGATTTGTCTGCTCTTGCTCCAGCATATCTTTCTCCCCCACATTTAATTGTTTGCTTTACTTGTTTACCTTAATCTGTACGTTCACAAAAAAAGGTATTTTATTGCATTTTAGTCACATGTGAAGAAGCAAGAAATCGTCATTTGTTCAGAAGTTCAGCCGTTTCAGAGTTGCAATCGGGTCTCCGGGGAACAGAATCCCTCTAATGCACCTAGAATTGCCCCTCTCCTTTTCGCTGAGGATTTGTTCCTGATGAGGACAGGATTTGATGATTTGAAATGATCAACTGTTCGCTACAATCAGTGAAATTGTTTGTGATTGGTTCCCCGTTGAACTCGGAGGTGTCGTTTGAGAACTGGAGGCCGCTTCCCTATTAACTGTCGCACCGAACAAATGCATACAGTTTGGTGCTTTTCTGCAGAATAAGAAGCAACACCAATAGAACGTGTCCTCTTTTCCACCATCTTAGGGAGCTGCTTACGCGCTCTGCACGCTCAGGCTCCTCGCCGCCGCTCTTTCACACCTTTTTCCCTCTCAGCGCTTTTGACAAAATGAAAGTTCACCAAAAGCAGATATTATTTCGGTCTTTTTTTATGGTCAGCAACGGGTCATTGCGAGGAGGCGGTACATCTATGAATTTGTTTGGATGTGAATTTAAAAATGGTTTGCAGTACGACTTTTTGCATATTCTTTGAACATTTAGCGGGCCAAAATTGAAGCGTGGTTTGACATTGAGAACGACACTACGGTGCAGAAGATCTTTTCCCTTGTCCGGATTTGGATTGAAGATTCTTTATTACATTTCCTGCAAAGAATTTTTTGCAAGGGCCCGCCCCTTGTCTTTATTCTCTCGTTGACTCGGACGGCTCAGTGTGTCAAACCGCCTGGCAGGTCAGGTTGCAATCTGAGGATTCAAAAATAACTGGTTGGATGCTTCGTCAAACTCTCCTTTGCTTTTATTACTTTTTTTTTCATGAGTTCAGAGCAACTTTCCCGTACACATCACACACTGTTGGGACTGATGTAAAAAGGCAAACAATTAGACAGAACTACTTGATCTACAGGCTGCCAATTAGGCGTCTCCGTGGCAGGAGTGTCTCCTCACCCGGTGGGACTGCGTACGCACCCGTGGTTCCCCGCGCTCGACGTGATCACAGACCCTTTTGTGATATTATGGGGCACAGCGGCTGACATCCTTAGTAATCAGCACCTGCTGCCTGTGACAACAGAGGTCTGTCGGCCGACGGCATCTCTCGCCGTCGCACACACTGTGTCGTGGCGGGTGGATTGGATGAGGATGGGAGAACCGAGGTGCTGGTCTAGACGTGAGAAGGAGGAGGCCTCAGCGGGGGACGGAGACGCGGCGTCTCTCATGCCGGGCTGTTGGTTCGTGTAGACGGCTAATGACGAACAAAGTCATCCGCAGTTCCCGTGTGGGATAGGAAGTCGTTGGCGTTAGCTAGCACCCTTCCAGATGCACCAACGTGTGAATGTCTCCGGTTGGCGAACTGTTACAGCACCTCCCACTGATGAGGAGTTGGTGTGTCATGTGTGTGACTTATCCGGGGGAATTATATATATATATATATATATATATATATGTATATATATATATATATGTATATATATATGTATATATATATATATATATATATGTATATATATATATATATATATATGTATATATATATATGTATATATATATATATATATATATATATATATGTATATATATATATATATACATAGCCGAGTTACGTTGCCCACTCACAAGGGTATGTCTTTCCATTTAGACAACAAAAGTCCACATGGACCAAGTTTATTAATTATAAAAGGCACTCCGCTGCATGCAGCATTGTCTCCTCTCCTGTGCACGTGGGTTTCGATTCAAATCCTTCATTAGCATTTTCTGCTTGTACCTTTTTTGAGTTGTCAGATGCAAATTGATCCTCTCTCTTTGCACACTTTTTAATCAACATCCCCCTGAAGAAAACCAATGCATCCCACAAGGTAGCACTGTTTGTATTCGATAGGTAGAAATCAATCAGTCCTGCATTACTGCAGCGTCCGTTGAAGGTGGAGGAGCTGCGGTATCCGATTGCTTCGGAAAGGCTTTGACCCTTTGCTATTGTTCATCCCCGTGTGGGAACGAAGCAGTTAGCTCGGTTTGAGATCTGAAGGTGCGCGCACACACACACCCGCATGCAGGTGGACACAAACACAGACAACGTCCTTCAGCTTCTGGTGGGGACAAGGACGTTTCTTACTCTTCCCCGTTCGTTAGTCGCTGTCAACAAAGGCAGGAGTCCTTTTCTGCTCATACTTCTTACGTTCTTATTGTTGGATATGTTTCAATCTGTTTTTCCTCAGTTTCTCAAAGGCTGGATACGGCAAACTAAATATACCGCCGAGAGGTTTGTTTTTTTAATTGACTCATTGTTGGACCCACTTCCATCTCGACTCTTTTCTCATCAGTCCTCATCTGTATAGAGGGAGAAGAGTGAATTGGATTTCCCCCTCACCTAGCATGGAAAAATGAACACTCGATAAATACTTTATCGTTGATGAGACCAAATAAATGCATTTAGGAATTACCATAATATGTATATTATTATGGTAATTCCTAAATGCATTTATTTGGTCTCATCAACAATAAAGTATTTATTGTGTGTTAATTTTTATATACATACATACAAATATAATATATTTAGGCAATTATATGTGTCTAAAGGTGTATTGCAGATGTTCAATAATACATTTCCAAATTTACGGAAACAAGACGATCTCCTGCGACCCTCTTGAGGGTCTCGAGTCTTTGAGAATGACAACACTAGCCCATAATTTGTATTTTCTCTAAGTTGCACACTGATTCAATAGACCCAGCATTGTTTACCAAAGGGCCCATGTGCATGACAGTGTTTTTTTTTTTTTTTGGGCTGACTGAGTTCTCTGCTATTTATTATACACACACACACCGTTTGTGTAAATTGTGCACTGACAATCGGAACAAAGTGTCATATCTCGTTGCTTTGTGCAAAGTCTCTAGCTTGCGATCAGAGCTAGTTTCAGCAGCTCAGACCTGGCGATTCGATCATCAAGCATCTTAACTTTGAGAAGTTAATGTTGACTGTTTGAAAGCCCAAGGCGAATAAAATGTTCTCTGTGTGATATGGGCTATCAGCTCTCATTAAATAGAGAAATGGATGTCCCACAATACCGAAAGGTTTTCTGAACTATTTGTGTGAGCCTTCCAGAACCTTTGGAAATCACTGCGCGAAGCAAATGAGTTTTTTAAGGCGACCAGGCAATGGATCACGTTTGGTCATTTCAGGCACGACAACAACTTGCTTAAGTGCGGCTCGAAATTACCGTTGTCTGGCTGCTATTGGCAATCGTTTTGATAAATTGGCCACTAATTTAACGACCTAACCCGTCAACGTCACAAATGAATATGCTAATTTTACTGACAAAGAACCAGTTGAAACTGAACAATGAATTTATTTTAGCCAATGTATTAAAGCTTCTTTGTGTTTTATACCGTAGGCATAAAACCCACATTGTGGTTTCATAATAAATGGGATCGTAGAAATAACGTAAATAAAGAGTCAAACAATGTAAGACTAGCCTGTGATGAGCCCGGGAGACGCCTGTGCCGCTCACATCCTGTCGAGACATATTAAATGTCAAATGTTCAAAAAAGTTCTGACGTTGAATTACATAGTATCTTAATTACTCCAAAAATAAGGTCACTACAAATTGCAACCATATTTTTAGTCAGGGCGACCAAATGCTGTATGTCATAGTTACCCCCGCAGTATTTGAGTTTTCATATCACGGTACCATTATCCAATACCAAGCGTTAGTAATGAGGAATAGAACATTTTGGCCCACACTAGTTTAGCGTGGCTTTCATCTGTTTGAGGTCTGAGTTACAGTAGGTTATTCTGAGCGTCTTATTGTCTCCCGAGAAACAAGAAAAGGGCATTTTCAACACTTGTCTGGTCCATAAAGATTTTAAGATTGTAACCCATGCCTTCGTTGTGGTTAGTCAAATATTTAGTGCTGTGCTGCCCGTGTGCGGAGCCGGAACATTCAACAGCAGCGCTGCTAATTCAGGTGAATTATTCCCCACGTCTGGCTATGAGAATCGTCTCCCGAGCATGAGCATCACTCTTTATATCAGGTGTGTCTCGGTTGTTTGACCATTATTGTGACGCACATAGAAGAGATACAGCTGCCAAGGGGCCAAATGGAGACGCAAAGTTCACTGCCGGGTCGACCCTTAAACAATTCACGTTAAAGTGACAGCGCCGTCGTCAACGGCCGCATTTCAGATGCACATTAGAGAGAATCATTAGGGAGTCATGGTGAGTGTCATATTAGCAACCCCTATAATAAAAATCCAACGCAGTGCTGAAGTTGCTGTTATTGTTCTTGAGGATCCACATCCATATAGTTGAACTGCCAGTTAAATCATGTATTATTTCAAATGAATGAAATGCGACACCAAGTCATTTTACATCTCCGGTGAATCATTTTTATCCGAAAAGCTGTTTCTCCCTAATGAATCACAAGCTGTGGAGCCCAGAAACTAAAGCATTCACATATTGTGGAGTGTTAATGAATACCCAGCTGTCCCATGTGTTTACGGTTTGAATTACAGGAAATGGGGCCAGATCTCTTTACAATGGATCTGTCCTTTGATTTTGATTGTTGAATAAGCAAACACAAATTGAAACTCCAGCATTGTCATTGTTGAACTATCTGAGCTGCAGCCACGAGGCTGTTGATGTAATTAACGGCATCACAAAGGATGCTGGGTTTGTATTTTTACTCTTTATGCGCAGCAGCCTCTCCGGTAAAAGCAGCATTAAAGTGATCCCCCACAAAGCACATTGTTCTTATTGTGCTGCTCCGTTACAGCACAGCACACGGCCGTACAGATTCATTCATTCATTCATTCATTCGGGCAGCCGGGCCTTTAAATACACTGACTTTTGTCTGCACATTTCTGCTTCACGCTCAACACATGTCGCCACTATCACAGTGAAACAAGGGCTTTCAAGATAACCGGGAAGCAATCAAACTTTGGCAGCACTTGTCACCCGGCGAATGATTTATGTCCGATCGCAGCTCGGAGGTTTTCGCCCCTCCTCCCGCCGGGCGGAGCCCAGGCGCGCTGTCGCGAAGCAGAGGTGCTGCTCGCCGTTGGATTGGAGTGGCGTGGAGCTGCGGCACGTGAAAAAAAGAGCCGGTGTCACCTTGTCGCCCGGGCACGCTGCCAAGCTGCCGGCAGGGTGTTGGGAGGAGCGGGCGGGTTGCCGAGGAGGTGTGTGTGTGTGTGTGTGTGTGTGTGTGTGTGTGTGTGTGTGTGTGTGTGTGTGTGTGTGTGTGTGTGTGTGTGTTGTTGAGCGCTGTGGCGATGAATCATTGTTCTGCTCCACCCCTCCTCCACCCCCAGCCAACTCTTTCCCCCACCCCACCCCCGCTGCTTCGCCTCACCCCATCACTAACACCGTAATTATCCGCCTGTGGAGGGCGGGACATCTGCAATAACACTGGAGTTTGAACTGTCTGCGTGCTTAAGATGAGGGTGGGTGACTGGCTGCGTTGCAGAGGGTAATTTAGGGTTGAATTGGTAATCCCGTTGTTCCGTGTCAGCCAGCGGCGCCGTCCTTTTTCATTATCGTGTCATTTTCAGAAACAGTTTGGCGCTTCTCCGTCCTTGCTCGCCTGAGAGCCGGCACCAGGTGGGTCGTCTTTTTTCTTTACCCTGCATTTTATCCCAGCGTTTGGTCGGAGGACTCCGCCCTCCCCCGGGCCGAAGGTCTGCCACCATCAGAGGCCCACTCCCACTCCCACTCCCGAAGCCACGTCTGCGCGGGGATTCCTTCCCGCAGCCGATCAGGCCACATCTGATCAGGGCCCGGGGGGTCAAGGGCCGCTGCCAAAATAGACGCACGCCCCCCCGCGACGGCGGGGCTGTCACAGCGGTGGAGAGGCGAGCCGGCTGAAGGTGACCCCGAGGGACTCCGGGGGTTGTTGGATAAACACGTGCTCAGCTGAAGCGATGGCTGCCGGCCGTCTGGAGTGATGGTGACAGTTTCTGACAGTCGATCATCCAGCAGACTCAAGACGCAGCGCAGCTTATTCTAAAGTGTAAAACAACCCCACAGATTTATAAAGTCGCTGACTGACTGTATCCCACTTCTTGACAGTTTTGATTAAAATCATGTTTGATATTGTCATGTTTTTACAGAAAAATCCCGAGAAGGATGTCGGTGGGATTCAAACATTTAGAAATAAAATCATTTAGTTGTTAACTATAATTCTATTGATAAACATTTACTTCTGCTTTTCTGGGGGGGTCCGTACTTTGGTTTGAAGAAATCAACAATTTGCAGACATCACTTCAGGGTTTGTTAAACCTCAGAGACTGAATATGTAATCCAAGTATCTAAACTCCCCTATAATCCCCGATAATCTTGTCCTTCTAATCCATGAAACCTGAATCAACAATATTTATATATTTGCACTCGGTCCAATAGTACAGCTGGAAGCCTGGGAGAACTAGTTCCCCACTGCCAAGCGGTCTGTTGTCGGGTTTGACTTTTTGTGTGATTTGAGGTGCCGTTTTACCTCTGAGGCTCAAAGCTCTGTGTTTTCTGCTGTCATCAACCACAAACCATAAGTGTGTGAGACGCCGTATGTGGGCCTGAAACTTCCCAGCGCTCTTTTCTTCTCGGTGGTCGAGCGCCCGCAAGGTCACCGAACGGCAGCACTAATTATCACCTGAGGGTGTTGGTTCGTTGTGTGTCCAGGTCGCATCCACGTGTTTGCTGACAATACACTTTTCTCGCTCTTGGGAATGTGAGTTTTGTGCACGTAATGCGAAGGATCCTCTCGTGGATCATAATGATGAAGACGGCAGCGCTCCCTGTCTTGTCCTGGTGGATTACCCCCCCCCCCCACACACTCTCCCCCCTGCCCTTCTGTGAGAGGAGACAGTATGAGAGACCAGCCATCTCACTTAAACACTAATTAGGTTATTCTGGGGGCGTGCGTTGCATTAATTGTTTATTATGTGCTCTTGGAGATGATGAATATTGAGTTATGTTTACTCTGCACGGGTGAGTGATAACACGTTGTGTTATTATGCGCATTGGATAAATGTGCCGCTCAGATTCGGGGTGGAGGGAATGTCTCCGCTTTAAATTTCTCGACTGCAGCTTCTCGCTACATAATTAGCTGGATGGACTGTATTTAACGCCAAGCCACGTCTGCTGGCACACAGTTGATTTCTCGATGACGAAACAAGAAGGTAAGTGAAGAAATCCATTTAACCTGCAGAAGCAGAAATATCTGTGAAGCTGGAAAGCGTGAAGATGAGTTGGTCTCTCGCCTCTAACCCCCTCACACGGAAAGGTCAAGCAAAGGTTATCAATTTAAAGCTATAATGTGACGGCTGACTTGAGTGTATGTGATGTGCTGGGTCAATGCGCGTGTTCAATGAGCAGCCGCAGCTCGCCCCTCCACCGCCCGCATCCTCCGCTCTGGAAGATATCGGCACAAGAGGCGGCGTGCGCTGACACGGGGAGGAAGATGGAGGGAGCCTCAAACAAACGCTGATCCAGGATGGAGGTGGTTTTGGCAGAAGGAGAGAAGGCAGATCCTTCACGTGACCTCCGTGTGCACCCGGCGGTGCTGCCTGGGGCACCAACGTTGACACGGCAGCCACAGGAAATGCAAATTCGCTCGTGTCACCCGGTATGATTCACGGCAGCTCGTGGATTCGAAAGTTCTTGTCAGCCGAGGTGGTCTACTCAACCGCGAGCCCCCCTGTGGAGACACAGAGCATTCTGAGACAAAGACAAAAACAGGGGGGAGGAAGAGAGGGAGTCAGTGATCACTGTTAAGCCATCTTTCTTTCTGACCCGTGTAATTAGCACACAAAGCACAGGGATGGACAGAACCAGCTCCAATTGGTCCCTGTGAGACTCTGGTCTCAGCCTACAAATAAGATATTGCCGCATGGGCAGTATTTTACTGAAAGAGAATAGATTGGTCTCCTGGCCGGCAGAGCAAATATTTCATCCAGGCTACTTAGTGCCTCGTTGGTGTATGTCCCCCCCTAAAAGTTGTCGGGAGGCCGCGCAGTACTTTCACAACATCAGTCACTACAAACACACAGAGGGCCGCATGCCACCACGAGGGGAAATGACGTGACGACGACATTCTTTTTGTTAGTAATCCTTCTGCTCTGTGATGTGAGGCAAATGAGCGTGATATCAGCAGCTCCACGCAGGACTGCGCACCCATCTTCTCTGGGATCCCCCTGCGGCCCTGGGCCAGGAGGTCCAGCCGGGTGGAGTAATTGAATAACTAACAGGCGATCGGACAGGCGGCTGACTCCATCTCGCCGGATGGACGGGAATGCTCAGGCGGCGCTGCCTGACAGGCCGGCGGACGGAGAGGAAGCAGCGGCGAGGACGGGAGCTCGGCACAGATAGTCTAAGAGCAGCGGATGAAGGAAGAGGTGGAGAAATCTCGCCAGGGGACGATTTACCACCATTTCTGAGTTCCTCTTATCACGTAGCTATATAACTTTAATGACTTGTAGAAAAATTGTGAAAGAAGTTAAAAGGCTTTTGGAATCAAAGGAAAGCTTTTTTGAGGTCAGAGAGAATTTATTTTTCTGTGTGTGTGTGTGTGTGTGTGTGGCGTGAGGTGTGTGTGACTGCAGCACTGCAATCTCGGCTCTTTGTCTTTGTTCCTGTGGAAAGGACAGGAAGTGGAAGTGTGGAGGAACTAGTTTACTTATTCATCAGGTTTTCAAGTTGTAGCGGACGCAAGGTTCCTTCGGGGATGATAAATGGCATCCGAAGGCCCAGGTGGACGGGGAAGGAGAGGAGGTAAATAATGGAACAGCCTGACAAACAAAGGAGGCTCCATGATGCATTGTGTGCATGTGAATCAAAGCCACAGGTGTGTGTGTGTGTGTGTGTGTGTGTGTGTGTGTGTGTGAGCAGGACCTATGGTTGCTGAAACCTTGTCTCTCCATCGCCGCCGAGCCCCTACAGGACGGTTTAGGGGGGCTTTTGAAGTGAGCCTTGCAGCAGCACCTCTGTGAAGTGAAGCCTGTGCATGTGGGCAGAGATAGAAAACAGAATAAATAAATATATAAAGTAACGAGCCCCTCCCCTCACTGAATGGAAATGGACCTTTCATGCAGCAGGAGGAGGTGGACAGGAAAGCTATTAAGGCTAGGCGAGGGCCTGGGGTCCACTCAAGTCTTTACACCCCTATTCAGGGTTGCACCGTGCGTATTCCTGATACACTCTATCACACACACACACACACACACATCCTCTGAACCCACTGTTCCAGCTCCGTTCCGTCTGAACTCCCTCTCAGCGCTGAGCTGAGCAGACTCGAGGAAACGGTTCATTTAAATGTACATAATTTGCTCTCGGAGGCTCTCTCTTGGTCTCACGGTTCCCTTGTGGCGCCACATAAGCATCCCAGCAGAGGCACAGAGGAAGGATTTTGTCCTGGAAGAATCCAGTGGCCTGGACAGAAACACGGGCTGGTAAAAGCCAGTCAGAGAGCTTCAGGTACACTGGATATTTATCCCCTGGAGACTTTGATGCCAATACATGTTTTCATCTAGACTCGCCACTCGGCCAAGTGGAAATAGCCCAACAAAGACCTTGTGCATTAACCACAGAAAAGTGTAAGAAGAAATTGAGAATATATGTCTGTTTTTTATTTATACATTTTTCTGGCGACTGGGAAAACAATACAGTCTCCATGAAGTAATTAGCCAACCGAAAAAATGGCTTGTTTTCAGCTTCTTAGATATGATGATTTGCAGCAGTCTTCACTACAAAGAAGACGTCACTTCGCTAAGTAGCCACTCGAGGCCGGCCCCAAAAAGCGACTCATCCCCACAGACCCCCTTGTTTAAATGCCCAAACCCGCTGCAGAAATAAACATGTTCACAGTCTTGTGCCAGAAAAAAAGATACGATTTGTTCAGTTTTGGAGGAGAATGTTTGTGTACCTCCCTCGTTAAACGTGAGCTGCATCAACAATCCACCTTTGGGTCCCTTTTTCGGAGTTTGGCGGGAAGTCACCCAGTATGAGCTTCCCAGTAGCGCTCCAGAAACCGGTGACTTCATGGGCGCCACGTCCACACCTCAAATACAAATGCAAGGCAAAAACAATAAGTAACCCAGGCAAAGAGGGGAAAGGAGGCAGACAGGAAGGAGTGGAATTGGAAGAGCGTGAGAATAGATTTGGCCTTTGTCAAAGTCAACACTTGGCCTTTTGCGGATCAGAAGGTGATCGCCGACTGTGTTGCACAAGGCGGCGTGTGAGATTCACGCTGTCTCACTGCCCGGCGTCAGAGTATCAGTCATCTGTTGGTCTGTTGTGAGGGGTTTCGTAACCTCTGGAGTTATACAGGTCAGTCTGTCCACTTACACTCGAGCACATCTTTTCTATGTTTAACAAAGTTAAAGCAAACAAATCCTCATAATTGATTCCGTTTGGAGTCAACTCGTATCACATCCCGGGTTGTGCTTTTTCTACATCTTGTCAGCATGACTTTCTGTCACTGTGATGGAGAGGAATCATCTCACAGCACAAAGCAAAATTGTGGCCAACTACACTTGAAGTTGACCACTCTGCAAGTACACGTGTTCCACTCGAGCAAAGTTACCTCTACACAACTTTCTTTTTTTTTTTACAAAATGTCGTACTGTTCACACCCACAACTTTTTGTCTTATGAAGAATAGTCTTGAGGTATTAGAGACTTTGTACACTGAGTGACTGAAGGTTTTTACAAAGGTTTTTTTCCATTTTCCACTGAGTATGCGAAAACTTCACCTTCACCTACTGAAAATAACAATTTGCAAACCCCCCCGGTACACGTCCCCAGTTGGTTACCTATATTATATTTTTGTTGGTCTGAATGCAGATGGGGCATTATATATTGCTAATTTATGTGTTAAATAAACACATGAATGTCTATTTGGGATTTTCTTCTTTCGTCTCCTGTGAAAGGTAAATCTAAGGGATGTTTATGCCAGCAGTTTCTCGTCGTAACACCAAAGAAGGCTCAGGGGGAAATGAGCTGGTTCCTTAGTGAAAAGGTTCAAGAGGAAATGTCCTGGTTCACTGCTCTCAACTTTGCAAAGTACGGGTGAAATAAAACATAAAAACTGTAGGAAAAATACCCTCCCACGTGTAAACATTCACACTTCACTCCCATGAGTGAAAAAAAACAACGTATGTAGCTCAATCACCCTTTTTTGAGGGTTTAAAAAGAAAACCCACAATGATCCGTTTTTGGCTGTTTTGTGTCTCCCATTTATAAACAGGAGCTTCTTTTCTCTTCTTTGCCAAATGCTTTAGCTGCATAAAGTGAATTGTGAGAGATGTGCTGTCTGTGCACTCCTCACCTCCAGATGCACCGTGACACTAATTAGACTTTTCATATTGAAGCACAGAAAAGAAAACGTTGACTGACTCACAGAGCAGCAACAAACTACTAATTAATAGATACAAACTGGTCTGCTCTTCATTCATTTAGATGTGCAGAAATGGAAATAATAACGTTCCATATTTTTTATGATAATAATAGTGTACATATTCTGTGAAAGCAGAGTAAGGTGTGACACATAGTGGGTGAAATGAAAGGATAAAATGAAGAAGTGATGATATTTTGGATGGAGACGGATGTGAACTGCAGGAGATGTATACAGCAGAGAGTCCATTAAAGCCTGTACCTTTTCAGGCTATTTCCATAACGTCCCACTATTATTATTTACATTTTATGGAAACATAGAGGACTCACCTACGGGTGTGTAGAGGGACCCACTGTAAAAACACTTGGCCAATTAATAAAGATTCATTACCTCTGTTTGCAGCTTTAGGGACATTATATCTAAGACGTGTTCTCTGTGTAAAGATGATACATGATAATAATAATAATTATATGGAGTCCAAGCCCTCTTTACTTTGAAAGTTTCCACATTTTATTTATTTAGTTACTGTATTTGTCTACTATTGCAAACTAATTAACACACACACAAAATCGAAATACTTGCCCCCTGACTATTGTATGTCAAACTGCATTCACCATTAAAGTATATACAAATAAAAAAAGTTCCCACATGAGGATTGCAGCGACTGCGCCGGTTGAGAGGAGGGGTACACAGACACAGAGCAACTTTTGGCTTTACACAGGCAAAATCTGGCCTTTATGCTTTCAAATGATGGAGGTGATATCACTTTTAATTTTGCGCAACAACTGGTCTTAACATCTGTAACTGCTGGCGAGTGTAAGGTTTTTGCCAAGGATAGTAATTTATTACATTTCCATAATAATTGGTCAACATACCCGCCTGACAAAGTCAGCAGCTGCAACGCACAGACAGACGCATCAGAAAAACACCGGCTGGCAATTGCGACTTTAAAATACCCCCAAAAAAGAATTAATAATAGTAATTTCAATTTTAATTTCCAACAGATCCTTTTTATTAAATTCTCAAAAAAGAAAACGAGAGACCTTTCTTCCTGAGGTTGAAATGTTTGCTTGTGTAACCGTTATGCTCGTGCATTTTGTACATTTGGCTGCACAAATGATTTGAACCCAGTATTGAATTGAAAAAAAAGAGTTACATTTATGTTACCTTCTTTTAACAAGGAAGTTCTTCCAAACATGTATGTAATGAATTTAATTCATTTCATAATGAATTCATGATTGACATCTGTGTGTAGAGACTATTGATAGTGATAAATACTACCTTTATAAACTGAGTCTCAAATACAAAGCAACCAGCAGCCAACATCCAAGCTGGTATTTCTTTGTATACGTCCCACGGGGGTTTCTATATTTCTGGTCACTGGGCACATGAACTATTATGGATGAAGTTTCTGCAGTGCAACTTTGTTTGGTTTTCAATAACTAGGCTGCGTCAGAAGGTTTGTAGTGGGCTTACTGATGAACGACCGCAGAGACCCCAAATGTTCCGTTTAATAGTGTTCACGTCCTTTCATCTGCCCTCTTCTTCACTTCTTCTTCTTCGCCCGGCGTCTCTCTCTCATATGTTATACTGTATGTCAAATCAAACACTCAGCTCATGAAATCTCATTTCCACATTGGACTGGTCAAGACCCTGATGGAAATAGATGATGATAGTGAACACCCGAAAAGGAAGTGGACAGAGTTTTCAATTTCTATATTTGTTTGAGATTTCCAGCATGATTTTACAGCAAACACGCCTGTATGTATTCATACTACAAACCACGGAGCTCAATTTGCTGTAGCGAATAAGACTGGCCTTTGGCGGAACAACTCCAGCTCTTGCCAAACTTTGCTGGCTGTCATGGCAACGGGCGACACTCTGACATTTTCAGTCGGGTGCGTTTATCACCTCACACCCTTCCCGCTATGTGTGCCGCTGACATTTTAGAAGGGCCGGAGCCGGCGCCGGGTGCAGAAGCGGCTCCGCCGGCGGCTCCGGTGGTGTTCTTATGTGTTTGTTAATGAAACAGACTGCATTCTATGTTTGGATGCTCGTGTGTGTGCGCGCGGGCGGCCGTGCTGACACGCGACGCGTCCCCTCTGGAGCTGATTTCTCACCTAAGCTGTTGTATCGCGTCGCTCTGCGTCGTCACGGGAAGAGTTGAATTAGATAAAAAAACGAGTGGTTGTTCCATGTAAGTTATCTATTATGGAAACATCATGAATAACCCAGCTGCCTTTGCATGATTCATCTTATCTCATTTTGGATGCGGGTGTGAAAAAAAAGTATATATTCTATTAATATAGATGGCCACTCTGTTACTTTTTCATGCCCAGCTGTCTTTCAGCAGTTTGAGCCAGTTTCACTAAACCTTCTTTCTGACATAGTCAAACAGCTTCGTCCAACTAACTGCCTACTGGATTGTATCCCTGCACGCTTACTTAAAGATGTTTTTAACACTGTTGGGTCCAGTATTTTATCCTTGGTTAACTCATCTCTCAGCTCAGGGTGTGTTCCAGCCGCTTTTAAACATGCTATTGTGCAACCACTCTTAAAAAAGAAAAATCTGGATCCGTTAGTTTTGTCTAACTTTAGACCTATTTCTAAATTACCTTTTTTATCCAAGTTCTTGGAGAAGGTGGTTTTTAATCAACTTCAATCATTTTTAGATGATTTTAGTATTCATGAAAAGTTTCAGTCTGGCTTTAAGCCCCGCCACAGCACTGAAACTGCCCTTCTAAGAGTCTATAACGACCTCCTCTTAGCTGTAGATTCAGGAAATTCTGCTGTTTTAGTGCTCTTAGATTTGACTGCTGCCTTTGACACTGTCAACCACTCTATCCTTTTATCCCGACTCAAGCAAAGTGTTGGCATTACAGGTATAGCCTTAAAATGGTTTGAATCCTACTTGACAGATAGGAGTTTTTCTGTCCACATTGGTAACTGCTCTTCATCTGTTGCCCCTCTGTCCTGTGGGGTCCCCCAAGGTTCCATTTTGGGACCAATGCTATTTTCTCTGTATATGCTGCCCTTAGGGTCCATTTTTAAAAAACACAACATCTCTTTCCATTGTTTTGCTGATGATGTGCAAATTTACTTGCCTGTAAAAAACAATAAGAAGGACACTATCAAGCCGCTGATAAACTGCTTGAGTGATCTCAAAGTATGGATGGATCAGAATTTTCTCTGTCTTAATGACAGTAAGACCGAGGTTGTTGTGTTTGGACGTGCTGAACATCTCAGTGCCTGTGTAGATTCTCTCAGTATTTTAGGCTCCCAAATTCGTCCTTTTACCAGAAATCTGGGAGTGATTTTTGACAGTGCTTTTAAACTTGACAAACAGATTAGTTCTGTTGTCAAAACTAGCTTCTTCCAGCTGAGACTTCTGGCTAAAGTCAAGCCCTACTTGCTACGCAAAGACTTTGAGAGAGTCATGCATGCATTCATTACTTCCCGCTTAGACTACTGCAATTCACTGTATGTTGGGTTGGATCAGTCATCCCTTCGTCGCTTGCAGTTAGTCCAGAACGCAGCAGCTCGACTTTTGACCAGGACAAAAAAACGCGACCACATTACACCGGCTTTGGCCACCCTCCACTGGCTTCCTGTTTGTTTCAGGATTGAATTTAAAATTGTATTAATTGTTTTTAAAATTTTAAATGGGTTGTCGCCTTCCTACTTGTCGGAGCTCTTACATGTCCACACACCTATCAAAGCACTGAGGTCGTCTAATCAGATGCTCCTCGATGTGCCTGGATCCCGGTTAAAATCCAGAGGTGACCGAGCCTTTTCAGTGGCTGCTCCAAACCTCTGGAATAGTTTACCTATCCATGTAAGAACAGCTCGGACCATTGCAACGTTCAAGTCCCTCCTTAAAACCCACTATTATTCATTGGCTTTTAATTCTAGTTGAGCTTTGATATTTTGACTTTGTTCTTCTCTACTGTCAGTTATTTTGTATTGTACATTGTGCTCTGTCTGTGTTTTATTGTATCGCTGCTTTTCGAGCTTGTTAAGCACTTTGGTCAACTGAGGTTGTTTTTAAATGTGCTATATAAATAAAATTGAACTTGAACTTGAACTAATGTGTGTGCGTTCTAATGCGTGCGTAAGTACGGACCTCGTACATAAGCCTCCAGCCCAGTAATTGAAAACTGAATAGAACAGTAAAGTTGTTGGCTCGTGGCTCATGGCCTAATTTGGCAGATGGCTCGCTGAATATCTCCTCGGGAACCATTCCCATAAAAGTGTGTGTGTGTGTGTATAATTCTGCTTGTGTATCTCCTCAGAGACAAAATCTCCTCAAGAGTCCCCTTAATGACTCGAGTTTACATGGGGATTTGAAGCTGGGACACGGGTGTAGGCGGGGGATAATGCTGTTGGTTCGGTGTCTCTGTCCTCCCCGGTGGTCTCCTTCACCTTGCAGGGGTCCGTGGCTTTGCCGGTTGGTTTGAAAGGTTGTTCCTATTCCCAGCCAATCACCCCTTTAATACAGCCAGTTGAGGAGACGTCATCTCGGAGCGACGGCTTTCATTTCCAGTTGATTTATTTCTAATGATTGCGTCTGTGTGAGAGATCTGGAACATCATGACATTTACACATAGTAGAAAAATAAGATGAGGAATCGGATTATCCAAACAGCTGTATTTGGAGGTCAATAAAAATGCTGAAAATAGACGGATGCTTTCAATGGGCGCTTTTGGACAATACTTTCACCATTCACCTTTGTTTTCTCTTAAAACCGATATGCTCATCTGACTCCTTGCTCCACACTTGCCTGTTGAGAGGAAGAAAGAGAGAGAGAGCGAGAGGACTGTGCAATCTTAACATATGGTATTAGAAAATAATAATTAGATTGTAATGCCAAACCCCCCCTACGCCCCCCCACCACCTCCGTCTCTAATTTGTGCGTCTCCCGAGCTGACACTACAGACACTTCGCCGACAGGAGGGGAGGTGTGAGGCGGGTCTGTGCGATCGATTTGCCACGGCGATGCCCGCGCAATCCGGCTTCATGCCTTCCACTTCAGCTCCGAAATGATATTCTTAATCCAATCTATTAATTCACGTCCACTCACGCCGCGCGCGCCCACCGCGGCCTTCCGCGTCTTTATCCAGGAGAACTCCTGCCTGGCGGCGATGGCCCCGCACTGGACACGTGTCTGTACGCGCTGGTCACAGATGTCTTATCTCTCCGTCTCCCCGGCCTCCTTCAGACCTCCCGTGGCTCTCTGCCCGTCTCCCCGCCATCCATCAGACTGCGGGAAGCAGCGGGAGAGCGCGAACGCAGCTAAATGTGGGTGCTTATTACTCAGTAGAAGCAGACTGCTCAACTTTATGCAAGAATCTGTTGGCTTTTGTGTTTCATCAGAAGTTTTGGCATGGTTTCCTATGTTCCCTGTCACATGGTCTCCCTCAAGAGGTCCCGGAGAGGTTTTGTGAGTTATTCACAGCGTCTTAATTTGCTACGGCGGACTGCTTTTCTTACTTGTCAATATTTATTTCATCTGCATGCTAATGTGCTGTAACATACAATGGCGGCCCATCCTGCAGGAGTGGGATATATAATATAAAGTAATATCTCCTCTTTGACATCCGGCTTCTGCAATTCTGACCTTATCCACCTCGCCGCAGCGCCGCGGGCCCTGGAGCGCTGTCTGATGTCCGCTCACGCGCACACACCGCTGCACTTTGCGCACGTGCACACGTACTGATTTGCGCTGGAATGGGAGTCACTTGGCGCGAGCTTACCGCCGCCCACATACCAACCAATAAGGTCATTTTGTGGATGAGGAAAACAAATACTCCCATTTCCAATTCGCTCCACAACCCTGCGTGTTTCCCCCAACCAAGCAGTACATCTACCCTTATTTATTTATTTATCCACCTTGTTGTGGGTTCCACACATCCCTTGACTTTCATTCCCATTTATATACTACTGTATATAGAAATTGAAAACAGTATTTTTTACATAATTGCGGTCCTCATTCTGCACAATCGTTTACACATTTGGCTTCCGTTTGACTACAAAGGAGCTTGTTTGTTTTGGCTACATAATTGAACATCATTAATGTAGCAAGCGCTGCCTCACAGGCGAGAAATGGTTTGATCTTTGTTTTAAAGTGTGTCATTTATTTAACCCTATTAGTAGTGGATTCTTCTTTGGGCTGTGTGCGAGGGAGCACTTTAAAAGGTCACTGATGAGGCGCGTTCTCTGGAGATGCGGCCCCACAAACACGTTGAGGATGCTGCGTGAGCGAGGAGGAGATGGAGAATGCGAGAAAAACGTTCACTGCGTTGCATCCCGTCCTTTTCTGTCTGCGGGCGTGCCAGGGCCGGTCGCTGGGCGCCGTCCAGCTTTTGCAAAGATCAAATGCACAAGTCTGGAAAAAAAAAAGTATGTAGGTCAGAGGTGTCGGAAGTTCTGCGAGTTAACTCTCCATTCTGTTTGAAGACATGACCGTGTTGTTGCCCGTGAGAAGAGAGCGTGTGCGAGGAATCGAAGCGGGCCGGGGTGAAGCTCACGGGGTCACGGGGTCACGCGGTGGGTCCGAGGTGCAGGAGGCCGCTCGGGGAGTGACTGCACAGTACACCTGGCGCGGCAGCTTCAGACCCTCCGCGGACAACAGGGGAAAGGCTCCCTCCTCAGACGCAACCCAAGCTGACCAAGGGAATCGCGTGCGACGGCGGAGCAAACAGAGCCATGTTGACCGTGTTAATGTGTGGCCGCGCTATCATGCAGAGGTGTCGCTGCGTATTCCTTTGGGCTTGCGTGTGTTCGTGTAGGAGAGGCTCTGCTGGGGCCGCAGGAGGAAAATAGGTGGAACAAAGAAAGTCAGAGGGGAAACAAGATAGAGGAGACTGGTGCTTTAGTGCACGTCCGTCTGCATTACCAAGTCATCGCGGTGAATGGAACCCATTTGTAAATCTTAGCTGGCTGCCAAAATGCTGAAACATTGCTGTTAAAGATGCTCATTAAAAATGCAAAACAACCATCAAGATCACAGTAATCAACACCTTGATCTGATGAGTGGTACAAATGCGAGACCAGGATTCAAGTTGATTCAACTATACACATAGAATAATAGAATATTAATACAGAAAATATCAGCTTCTCTCATGAGGACATGCAGGTGACAAAATTATCGAGGAGTGAGTGAGTGATGTAATATCGCTGTTTTCTGACTGCTGTCTGGTGGCTTCGAAGAGAACGAATTGATCGAATGTTTAAAACTTCAAGGAATCATAACCCTTTTCCTTATCCCTGTTTTTAATATATAATACTTCAGCACTCCATAAAATGGGCAAATATTAGTGTTTCCACCTGGGCGTCTTGTTTCCACCTGTGCCCATCGAGGCTGAATTAGATAAATAACAGGGACGGCCGCAGAGGCATTCGTCTATTCGCGAATAAATGCTGACCGGAACCTTTCCCACCAAGTGGGCTGTTCAGTGAAAGGACAGACTGCCGGAGGTCATTGACACGAGACGCAAATCGGTCAGCCCGTCTTAGTCAAGCCCGTCCTTCCTTTGGGAGCTGGTCCGTTATGAGGGAAACATTCATCTCCCAACTCGTGCAGCTTTTCGCTGTCAGGAATGTTGTTTCTGGCGACATTTGAACGTCTCCATTCAGGCCGATAGACCTCTCGTCTAGACTTTCAAAGATTTGGTTTCTGGTTATTTTTTATTCTAAGAGCCGAACTGCGACAACGGGAGACCCACCTTTTTCACGAGTGTTTTCCCCTCTTTTTCAAAGCGGAAAACAAACAGGGAATCAATTTTCCTTTCTCCTCTTTACTTTCTTTTTACACGTCTAAAAGTTGCTCTGACAGCTTCAAGTCCATTTGTGTTTTTGTTTTTTTGTGCGAGGCGGATCGTTTCAAACCGAATCTGCCCCGGTGTCAAACCCTTCTTTCAGTAATAGCCTCTTCAAGATGTCTGCGGCAACAATTCAAACATTCTCATTCCCACTGGTGTGCGTTAACTTGTTACGCGCTAACGGGAAAGGGAGGAAACGACACAAAGCAGCGCCGGCCAGGACAGCAGCCAGTGCCGCGTCCCATTCCTGCCAGACCCCCGAGGAATGTCCAGCCCTGGACATTTGTCCAATCCACGCTAGCTCACGCTTTCTCCTGCAGCTCCTTCGCCGGCTAATCTCTCCTGACACCTCACACAGCCCGACAGGGAATCACTCCTCCCTGAAAACAATCCAGGCCCCCTCCCTCTCCTCCTGTCTGTCTTCCTTATTTTTCTCTTTACCCTCTCCCTGCCTATCTACCCATCTATCCCTTCCCCATTACTTCTCTCTGTGGCCTACTCTTTCTCTCGCGTCTCCATCCGTCTTTGTCAAACCATATCCCGCTTCCCTTCTGTCTCGCTCAATCCCCCCCCCACACCCGTCTATTCTCCCCCGTCCACACTTGCTACGCCTCTGTTGATGAGAATCTGCAAAAACACGATTGAGGCATAGCCTGCGCTTCCTTGAGGACTCATCAGCATTCACGAACGGCATTTTACCCCACTGGTTGTTGCAAAAGTTGGAGGGTCTTTATCTCTGAGCGCACCTTTTACAGATGGAGAGAAGCTCCACGGGATCCCTTCAGCAGCATAAGCTCCGATATCTCTCCCTCGACACCCATACACTTCAGTTTTTGGAGAGAAAAGAGTGATGTGGGACTTGCAGATGAAAAAATATATATATTTTTATTCCTGCCGAAAATTCTTGATTGCAAGTGAACAAGAAGACACATTGCCAGTCTTGTTCGCCCTGCTGTTCTCACAGAGCGAAGGAGATCCTGTACCGATCATCTTCCCTTAATTGGCAAATTTGGGATACAAGAATTCCTGCGAGACAAGTCACTCAAAAAATGCCATTTATTATTTAAATGTATTCAACAATTCCAAAAGATAAGATAGACAAACATGTCATAGATTTCATTTACAAGCGTTTTCTTCTCGTCGTCGTATCGATAACGGCTGACCCGCCCTGCAGAGCGCAATCTCATTGGCTGCCCGGCAAAATATCTGTCATTGGCTGTAGCACAGGAAAAGAAGGAGGGCGCGGCACATGCTAGAAGGCAGCCGCTCGCTGGTGTGCAGCGACACATACGTACCCACACGTGCAAACGCACACAACGCTTGGTTGACCAAGTCACTCACCCGATCAGGTTCATTCTCAAGCAAGCTGTCGGGCCGCCATGTTAAGTAAATATCACCGTGATGCCTGCGTGTGTCAGTGAGTATGCGGCTAATGAAAGGATGAAGCTCAGGAGACCCTGAAACAGAAGGATCGCCCCCTCGCTGTTACTGTGCTCGAACGCCCCTTCCACTCAGTCGCTCTCTCTCTCTCTCTCTCTCCTTCTCCCCCCCCCCGCTCCTCCCTCATTCAGGAGCCACTTTGTTTAGTTTGGATTTGTTTTTTTTGTTCAGCGACGAGAAGGGTCGGAGGTCAGCGCGGCGGAGAGAGAGAGAGAACTCTTCGACTGCGCGGCCTCTCAATACGAAGACGTTGCTTCAGCAAATAGTCGGTAGCGCAGCCACACAAAACCAGAACATTAAGGACACAATTTGAACTCTACTTTTAATCTGAACCAGCAGCGGGACATCACTGTGTGCGCGCACGTGCATTTGTGTGTGTGTGTGTGTGTGTGTGTGTGTTGAGGTGGTTAGTAGTAAGGATGTTATGAGATGTTTCACCGATACATTGGAAGGTACAGTGCAGAAAGTGTTGTTATTCTCCACATGAACATGTTACATTGTTACCTTGCTGTACACAGTGATGAGGAACATCACCCACCGCCATAAAACACTGGCGGCCTTACACATGTACTTTCCTGCTGTTAGATGTCTGAGCCGCATCACAAATAACAAACAGGATATCTTCACACGGGACAAATATATTCTATTTTTTTTTCTCCTTTTGTAGACTATTATGCATGTCTACAAAATAAAAACACTCTAAGGAAAATTGCACGGAACAACACTACGAGCTTGAGTCAATCGAGTCCACAGACGACTGTTTCCACCGCGGAGAGAAGGGGTGAGGTCATCTGCTTTGTGCAGGTTTTTACATTTTTGTTGATACATCTGTGCAATGGAGCAGGTCTGAAAGGGGGAGAGACGCCGCGAGCGAGGAGCGCGGCGAACGCGTCGGCTCTCCTCCCGCCCCGGGTCCCCCCAACTCAGCGTGTCCTCGGGTGCGCCGCATCCAGACTCGGCTACAGAGCCCGGACGTCTTGGCCGATGGATTACGAAGCAGAGGTGTCCACGATGATGCAGAGAATTAGGAAAACTAGAAGGCATTCCAGCTTTTAAAACACACTCAACCCCCCAGAACCCCCCCCCCCCCCCCCCACCCTCCCTCCCCCCCTCCCATCCCCAAACCCAACTCTTTCCATTCGCTCTCTTCCCGGCCCGACTGTCCGCTCTCAGTCGGCGTAGAGGATGAAGCCGGAGAAGGTGCTGTACTTGTTGTTGTTTCCCCCGTGCGCTTTGCCTCCGTCCAGCTTGATGTAAATCTCGTCGCCCGCGTCCAGATGGAGGATGACGCTGTTGGAGGCGTAATCGTAGTTCTGGTCCGCGTCCTGGGCGATGGCGCTGGCGCGAACCTGGACGGACATGGAGGAGAAAGGGGAAGGCCCGTTAGCGCCGGTCGGGACGGAGAGACGGACGGCGTATAGTCGGCGTATAGTCTTCCCTGTCAGCAGAACAGGGTGCATGCTGCAGGGAAATTAGAAGTGGCAGCGAACGGCTCTTATTGATTTTTTTTTTTTTGTTCCAGGACCTGCAGGCGTTCATGAGAAGAAGGATTTATTGGTGATAAATAAAAGCTTGATTATCTGTTAATAATGCTAATTAGATATTATGATCTTTTACTGGCAAACAAATGAGGCCACATTTGTAACTCAAATAACCTGAAAGTTGTCAGTGGTTTAAAGGAGTCTCTGCGCTACGGCAGAGTTCCGATCGCACGTATCATCTACCACATAATAATAACAACAACACATTTCTTAAAAAACAAAACGTCAAAAAGTTTTTTCATTTCTAAGTTTTCTGACACTTTCTTTTTCATTTTTGTATCAAACCTACAGGTCCAACCACAGGGTCAGTCAAACATTTGGCCTTTCTGTCAAGCAGATTTATGGGTTCCATCAAGCCGGCAGTCTTCCACAGAGGACCTTAACGTTCTACTTTGGAACAAAAGGTCCACAGGAAGAGAAAGTCTTTGAGAGCTTCTGCTTGTGGTGGAAATGATGAGAAATGAATAAAGAAACGCGTCGGACGCACACTAAAGATGAATAGAAATATTCCAAAATGTATTGCGAGGAGCAACAACAATTCAGAATTAGGTCGCAGAGAATTATTCATCTCTGTTTTGGATTTTTGTGTGTGAGCGTGTGTGTAGGTCTGTGTGTGTGTGTGTGTGTGTTTGATTCTGCCGCACTGGCTTGTAGGGAATTTTGGAGCAGTTTCTAAATAACCTGTCCTGGCTAATTAAGATCTCCACCACAAACATGTTCTGTCTCCCTGGAGAGGAAAGTGTAGCCGCAATGCCAAATGGGCGGTGAAACGATAGTGTGTGTGTGTGTGTGTGTGTGTGTGTTTGTGCGCTTGTTCGGTTATGTGTGACTAATTGCACATATTATGATCAGGAACAAGTACTACAAAATTCTGTATCTCAAGTCACAATTTGTAACTATTTGTAACCTTTTTGGGGGCAGAATACAATATTCATACAATTTAAAAAGGGGAAAAACAGCACTGCTGAATGTCACAGACTGGATATAGATTAGTAGACAGTCGTGAAAAGTTAAACCTTTATTTTCAGACGGACACAAAGGAAACTGAGAATAGTTAATATCAGCGAATAAAGGAGATATCATCTCTTTTTATTCCAGGCGTTCTTCTCACTTGTCAAAACATCACTCAATATGCCACTCAAGTCTGGTAAAGTCACTCCCACCACACTGATCACTATCACTATTCCTTTTAGGCAATTTAGCAGATTTTGCCGAGCCACCAAAAGGCTTTGTGCAACTTTTTGTCAGACAAGTAGAACTATTCCAATTGGCTAGTTAATTCAATCAGAAAACCGGCTCCTCCAGTCCATGTCAACGTGTCCCCTCGGAAAGACACTTTATGCCAAACTGTGTGTGTGAGAACGGGTTCACTCCTGGTGGGGAGGTGGCACCTGGTGCGTGAGCCCCTGTCACCAGTGTAAGAACGGATGCGAATGACATTTTGTGTCAAAGCGCTCACATTAACCTAAAAGGAGCAGAGCAACCGACGCTCGCCAAACGCATCTCAGTGCCACTAAAAAATGACTAACGAGGTCAACAGAATCGGGCCTAGCTTAGATAGAATCAGTAAGAAAAGATCATTATTTTCTCTTGAGATGAAACAAAGAAAGCCCCGCACATCCTTTAAAGTATCCATCGGTTAAATGAGCCAATTAGTCACTTGGTCTGGCCGCAGCGGTTTAACCCGAATCAATATTTTACATGCATTTGAAGTATTTTCCTGTGGCTAATTATCGGGTCTCCGAGGTGCATTCCAGCCCTTTCCTCGGCTGCCTTTTTGACTACATAGCTTTAAATCTCTGCTCTCGGAACAGGTGTCGACAAGCCGGCCCAACGGGCGGCAGAGAGGATGCCTGATAATTAGTTGCCCTATTTAAGGAGCACACGCGATAGGCGTATTGACAAATGTTATGAGAGGCCAGCTACTGACAGAGAGCTACTGCACAGAAAGCGTCACTGTTGCCAAACCCAACAGGGAACCCGGAGCAGCTTCACCTGACATAAAGATATCAGGCAAAAAAAAAATGAAGTAATTATTCCACTTGACCGACCGAAAGTTTGACCTAAACTGTCAATTAGCGTCTGTAGATTTCTGTGTTCTCTGTTGTTTCTGCTGCAGCATGTCGTTGACCACGGCAGATATGAAAGTCTGTTACAGAAACAGCACCGATTCTAAAGAGACGGATGTCAGAGTCTCAAATGTTAAATGCTGTTCTCCCGAGCAGCACAATGACAAAGTGGCACGAGCGGCTGGAGTGAGCCTTTCCTGCACCGCTGCTCTGGAAAGCGTTCAAGTGGTTAAGTGCCATATCAGTGACTCCCCCACGCTGAAGACCAGGCTGAGTGCTGCAGCATGTTGATGACATCCTATCGCAGACAACATCTCCTCATCTCGGGTCGGCCCCCATCCTCCCGTGCTGTATATTTACATCTTCAACGCTGAGGAAAAGCTACGATATCGGTCGACATTAAGTACACGGACAGCGCGGCCGGCTAAACATTTCACCCCTAATAGAAATATACCATTTGAATTACGCACCAGATCAGTATCAAGCTTTTAGTTGTAGGACTAATAGCTGATAGACTTCTTGTGACGCATCTCCTGGCGTTGAGCTGAGAAGCGGTAGACTCTCCTTCAGCCCTCAATGTGTTTGTTTGTCGGTGATTTACGAGAAAAAAGAACTTCTCTTGTTTTTCAAGGTAAAATGAACAGTGACACCTCCTTACTGACCCTTATGTGTTGAAGGGAACGTGCGCGCATCTAATGTCCATGCAGCAACACTTCATGAAAATCCGCAGGACTTTACTTTTAGTTGAAATGTTTAAATGAGTTTCGGAGTGCGTGTCAAACAACACACCTTCGACAGTGAAAGTCGCGTCGGTGTGAATGTGAAACGTCCTTCAAGGCTGATTGGAATGATTTCATTCTGAGGTTTTAAGATGAAGGAGTTATATATGGAACATAGTTATTGTTTATTCTGTTGATTAAATCGAGCGCAGCTCATATCAACTTGCAAACAAAGCCCCCTGTTGGGGTTCTGAGATGCCGGCGTCCAGAGCATATTAATATGATGTGATGTTCCCCGAGCGCGCAAAGTCAACAGCATCCTATTAGAAGGTTAGCGCCTCGGGTTGGCGGGAGAGTGGGTGATGACGGCTCGGGAGGATTCGTCAGTTGGGATTTTTAATGAGACTTTTTCAAATGATTTTTGCATTCCAGGTGTTTGCACATGGACCTGCGACCTCTGGCAATGTCACAGATGTGTAATACCTTTAAATTATTCTCTTCATTTGCTCTTTATGGAATTCAAGCAGTCTACCAGTGCATGATTTATTTATTTCTTTTCTCTTCGTGGGGAGGAGAACCGGGGAAATATAAATATAACATTTTCCTTCAGCAGAGACAGAATGAGCAAAGCCCTGATGAAAGTAAACTTCCCTGAAATCCTTCCAGTACTTCCACAGTTATATTTTTGTCTTGTGTTGTTTCTTTGCTCTAATGGTTTTTAATCTCCTTCTGGGACTATACTGTCTAGGCCTTCTTACTTTGCTTTCAATGATCAGCACGCATGAATTAAGCCTCACTATTTCTGAAATAATGATGACGGAGCTCACATTGGAGCTAATTTTCTTTCTCCTTTTTATATATTTCACATGAGGTTCACGCACAGGCGATGGCTGATGTATAGCCAGAGACAAGCACAACGAGCAGCCGACTGGCAGCGCGTGACCTTGACGCTGAATATGTAGAGGATCTTTGACAAGACAAACAAGGCTGCAGGCGTCGGCCCCGGCCGTGGTAAATGAGGTGTCGGGCGATGTTGTCTTCCTTCTGGCTGCTCGCGCGGGTTTTTATCCGTCACATCGTCGACGTGATGGCTTTGATTGAATATTATTCTGAGCGGAGACACGGAAAAATGCAAAAGGCTCAATGGGCAATGCGCAAAGAGAAAAAGTGAAGTGCGGATTCTCTCCACAGTGTGCACTGTGTACAGTAGCTGTGAATATCTGTGGTTTATGTGAGCATCACGGACTGTAACGCGTGGTATGTGTTTTAAAAACTGCCTCTGGTTAAAAGGCATTTTTACATCCCCCCCCCCCCCAGCAGCTGTATTGTGCGTCTGTTCTAAAACCTTATGGGCTTGCGGTTTAGGAAAAACGGGACAATTTGAAGATGTGTCTGTTGTGTCTGGTGCAAGAGGGATCCATTAACGTCCCACCGGGACATCTTACAAGAGGCTTTGTCACCGTGACAAGGACGTTTCTCGCCCATGGGGATTTGTTGACTTGATGTTGAGCCTCCATTTTGGATCAACGGGTCTATCGGTCCTCCCTAAATCAAAGTGTACTGCTGTCTAATTGTGTTTGAACATCCCAGCCGTGAACTGCATGCCTAATGGCAGCTTAGATAGTTATTGAGCCTCACATATACGGACACACACGTTGCACGTTGATGGGTGAGACACATGCTCACCCATCAACGTGCATCTCTGCACGCACGGGAATTTTACAAGACTAACAAGAAGGGGTAAGTGGTTGCAAGAGAATTTAGTCAGAAAGCAACAGTTTTTCTATGTCTCGCCGGTTTATTTGTCGCAGGAACTTAAGTGAAAACATGATAAAAGGAAGAAAACGGCGAGAGGAGATCTGCCATCTGTAAGAGGCCAGTAGCAAAAGGCTCCTTGAATTCCTGCTTAGCCTCCTTTGTAACAGCCTGACTTTGCTGCACGGCCCTCTCGCTGTTTATTAAATTTGTTGACACCAATGCTGAATATGAATCTGGTGTTCAACCCAACTAGGGTAGGAACTAACCCGAGGCCAGAATGGCCGTGTCGAGAATGTATCAGCAAACAACAAAGCGGGTGAAATCAACAGAGCTCCTCTTGAAAGGGCCACTGCGAGAGGCTCGTCACGCCTTTGACCTGCTATCCCGCCACTCTTTTCTCTCGCGTGTCTGACTCATCACGCTCGGTTAATTACTGAGACACGCGGCGCCGTGTGCCTCCAGCCTCAGCACCCGAGACCACAATCACTGCCTCCAGCATTGTCTGACGAGAGACTTTTACCGCAGAATGTTCAACCTTTGTTCACTCTAAGCCTGTTTTTCTTTCAGCGTGCTCCCTCGTAACCCCCGAGGCACCGAGATCTTTCCTTTTTTCTCTTGAATGAAAAAAAAAAAGGGCTCCACCGAAATGAGGCGGTGAGAGTTTCGGAATAACCACTGGATGAGCAGCAGACTGTCAGACATTCTTCATACAGCAGCCAATTCGTCATCTTTTACTGTCTCACCCATTTTCATTTGAACGGTTGTTCAAAGGGGGGGGGGGGGGGGCGGGTTTAGTAGGTGTTAAACACATTGATTTATGTATCAGACTGTGACTCATTTGAAGCCATTGACTTCCTGCTTCCCGAGAAGATAATTGTGGGTATCACTGAGGACTGAATTCGGGGGGGACGGCTGAATGTCAGGGGCGTGGGGAGAGACGGAGAGAGAGATGTTTGCATAAGAGGGCCAGGGGCACTTGTCTATCTCCCATATGGCCCTCATTATAATGAAGAACTCTTGTGAGTCAACACCATAGCATCCCTGAGTCAGTTGGCCACAGGAGACAATCCGTATCCCATTTTAGACTGTATGCTTTTGCCCCGACGAATCCACGAGACATTATAGCAGCATTTCATTCGCCGAGCGGAGATGCCGGCCCGGCGAATGTGTTGCACTAATGTCTCTGTGGAGCTCGACGTATAATGTTTCGATAGGCAATAGAGTTATTATGGACAAGTGGTGGGCAGTTTCCGAGCAAGTTTTGAAACTCCACCAATAAATGATAGATTTTCCCACCCGTTCCAGCAGGTGACAGCCGGCGTCATCTTGACATTTCTAATCTGTGTGGTATTTCCGGACAGCAGGGGCCAATCTTCATTTGATAGCCCTCGCACCTAATTAGACCGGCTCTAATGTTCTACTCGGCAGAGTGTCAAATCCAATGTCCAATTACGGAGCAGATCAAGGCCAAAGGTCCCCTCCACTACCTCTCGTGGATGATTATAGAAGATGTGCCATAGCATACATCACGCGGAGGGAAATGGGTCCCTCAGAAGAAGAGATGCGCACACGCACGCGTACACATAAGGGGATCAATACCGCAGGCAAAGAGGCCGAGGGGCCGAGGGTGTCTCTCTCAAACCCTGTTTGTCTGTTTCAGACAGAGTCTCTCTGTCGCGCCGGGCAGACACACAGAGGCCTCTCAGTGCTGCAGTCACTGCACGATGAAGAATTTGCAGGTCTGAACATTAGCAGAATGTTAAAATCAATCAGGTCAAAGTGTGTTGCCGAACATGCGTGTAGAAACCGTGCATGTTACTTTTTCTGGGAAGAAAAACATAATCAATGAGGAACCCAACCCACCTCGAGCGACGAGCTCATGAATGGAATGTCACCCCCTGTCAAACAGAGCAGACCTCATCCAGATGGCTGTGCTCCTACTTTTGATGTGGGGATTGTCACCACATACTAAACACAATGTGTGGGTATCACCTGTCCATACGGCAACCAGATAAAAAGTTGTGTGTTTGTGTGCAAGCTTAAGCGCCCCGCCCCCCCCCCACCCCTCCGCTCCACTCCCGCGGTGTGGATGATGGACTGAGGGAAGTGGCGTGAGAAGGAAAGAAGACACACTGAATTTGAGCAACTCTAAAAGGGGTTAAGAAATACAAAACAATAAAACAGAGTATCTTTTCTTTAAACCGAGCACAAAAACGTGATCTAAGAAAAGGGCGGTGCGCTTTAACTCGTTCTGTTATTGTGCGATGCATCAGGCGAAAATATTGATGTCGTTGTGTGTCGGCAAATCAACTCTGCGATTCGGTTTTTCAACAAGTTTTCCTTTTTCAACGCCAAACCGTTCTCTGCTCCGTCCGGGAAAAGTGTGCGTCTGCAGACCTGACGTGTAGAGGAGAGATGGAGGACGGCGCACAGTTGGTGTAGGCATTGGGCTAGGAGGGTGTGGTGAAAGGGAGGGGGGCTCATGGAGGAAGAGACTGCAGCTGTAATTGCTAAGGAAGAGCCATGTGCACGAAGGACGTAGAAGCTTATTAAAGGAGGAGACGGAGTGATTATTTACTATGGTCCTCTAGAGAGGCCGACGCTGAAGTCATCGCTTTTAATTAACTTTGAAACGTTTTTTTTGCGGATTAATAACAATATTAAGAAGGGAATGGGGAGGAGAAGCGCAAACACATCCTGGATCTGGTTCAAGCTTTTTAATTACAATTAAACAGCCTTGATGGCACAATGGCACAATAACTACGCCTTTCCTGTCCTCTTTTCTTCCTCTGCCCGTGACTGCATCCGTCGAGCATGTCTTCGGTGTCGGCGCTGTGTCTCTCGGGACTTGTCCAACGGCAGCTTTTAACAAAGCATTGATTTCCTAAAGAGATTTTAGGGTCGGTCGGAACATTTGGCACAAGAGCGGGTGGCGAAGGAGCCAAAAGACTGTGTGGAAGGGAACTTGGAAGGCTAAAGGCTGCTCTGCTGGAAGTAGCTTTCCCATTTGTTTGTTTACCAGGAAAACTGCACTTCTTTTTGGTCTAGCTTGAAAAAGTGTCACGGTTTTGTGCTGCACTCTGGAGGTGGAAGTAGAGGAGAAGAAATTAAGTCCTATGGATGCAGATGTGAGTGCACAGCTGGTAAGGACCCCTGGAGTTGGAGGAGCACACACAGGAGTGAAACAGCGCTTGCGGGGCCCGGAAACCCGCTGCTCCCCCAAAGCCAGAGGATGATGAAATACTAGTATTGTCTCCAATTCCCTTGCCTCCCTCGTCCAGACCCACGGTGTGGTTTTCTGCAGCCTTAATGAGCTGAGGAAAGCACCAGTGCGACTGCAGGAGCTTGGCTTTGACTCTCGAGCACTTCATCAATGATGTAGCATGAGTTGGTTCAACATTTATAACCATTCACAGTCACTTACACGGGCCGAGGCTCCTGGGGGGTGAAGGGGTGTGGTAGGGAGGGGTTCTCTATCGGCCAAACACACAAGCTAACAAACGCCACAGCAAGGAGGAAAGCTTTTTGTTTTTGTTTTTGCGTAAGCTAGCGAAATAGACGCGCTTACCACTTTATAAACATTAGGCGGGTCTCTGGAGATGCGCACCGCGTTTGTCTAACTTAAGTACCTCCCCAACCTCCTGTCGGGAGGACAAAGAAGCCGGAACAGAAGGCGTTTTATAGGAACATATGCTCTTCTTCCCCTATTATGTATCAATGCTTTAACGCCCACCCATAAACATTACTGTTGAGTGAGACATTATTTATAGAAGAAGATTGCTGTAACTCGTGTTTCTCTTGCTGGCGGTGGACTTGCCGAGGGTAAAGGTATAAACCTCCGGCTGCCTCGGTGAGACTGCAGCTTCTCCAACGCAACCGATACCAGCTGCTTATTTATTTATTATTCATTTCCATGTTCACATACTTACACTGTAGGACCCCGACATATTTCTGCTCTAATCCAAATCTCTGTCTCTTAATTCAAAGTGTTATATCACAGCCAGCATGATGGCCGCTGGGAGTTGGAGGATAAGATTTCTATTGACTTTTATTGCTCATTGCAGAGCTGTGCTGAACAACCTGAGGATGGTGATCAGAAATCCCACAGCGTCCATGAAATGGGCTTCTAATGATGCCTTTGCATGGGATCTCTGTATTGGATCTCCCAGTGTGTCACCAGCAGCACATCTGATTACAGAACTGTGTCTCCATGTGTACAATTCCCTTATAAGGATCAACGTGGCAAGAAATAAAGTGCAGCTGAGCAGTAAATATTTGAGAAAACATGCCAATGTGCTCACAGGCCACCTGCATTGCCACACCTCCTCTTGATTTCTTCTCAACTACATTTGAACACAGAATGGAAGCTTTGATAAAGTGTTTTTAGCATTCCATATTTTTTGAGCAGGTAACTAAAATTGTACTTGGACCAATTATAGTTAGTTGTTGCAGAATAACCATTTTTAATTGGCGATTTTGCGTTTTAGTTTTTAATTTATTTATTCATTCATTTATTTTTAATTTAATTTATTCCCCTTTTCTAAGTTTTTTTTTCACGTGAAGATAACAGATCTGACGGCTGATCGGGAGGCTCACATTAACTAACCCGAGAGGACCCTGCGGGGCCCAAATGAAATTACAGCCCCATTAAAATGATGCATCAAGAAGATCGCGTCTTAATGCATTTAACAAGGCTGCAAAGACGGATTACTGCAGCGGTGAAATGTCCACACGATCCACTGTTGTGCTGGCGCAGACAGGTGTCCATATGCGTAAAGATTCCCCCTTCACTTTAATGCCGCTAAAGCTCACTAAAAGTCATACAACATGTAATAATGCAAACGGAAAATAAAAGGGTGCACACACGGCTTTCATGGCTATATAAATAAGACTAATAATAATCATGATAAAAAGCGTCACTATAAATTAGCCAGAAATTCAGTATAACCACTATTATTTTACATGAAACACTTTAAATTAATAGTAAAATCTGCTTGATATTAATCCCAATTCGGAAAAGTCGGAATCGTCCAAAGTTCTAAATCTTACTGCGTAAATGCAAAAAGAAAAGATCAGCGCGCACTCAAAATGTGGACACAAAAATGCGTCCGTCCTTTGGTTCGCGGTACGCGGCAATGCGCAGCATCATGCGAGGAGGCGAAGCGGGCTGCAGCCACGCAACTCGACTCTGTCTCCAGGCGCGCGCGGAGCCACAGCTGTGCGCTCGGGGGCTGTCGGCACGGCAGATGCGCACGCTTGCCTCACAACACCACTTGTTATTCCTTGGTTTTTTTAAACAATCGGGTCCCTGCGACGTGGAATTTTAATGTTGCTTTTCTAAGCAAGAGAGAGTGTCACAGCGGCAGGTCGCGGCGGGGGACGGGAGGAGAATGAGCGTCAGGTCAGTCAGGAAAGAGGAAAGAAAACTTTAGAAAGCACTAACCTGGCCATTCTTGCAGAGGTCTGCCCACATGCTGGTGCCATCTCCTCCTCTCATCAGCACGTTATAGATGAAGAAGTATGTGCCTGGAATGCTGCAGATGAACTTGCCCGCGATGCCATCATAGTTGTTGCCTAGGTTGGTGACCACATCGTCAAACTTGAGGATCTCGTAGCCTTCGTGGGGGTTTTTGAGCCCCGCGTAGAAGGCAACCCGAGGCACCGTGCTGTAGGTGGCCGTGCTGATAGCTCCGTCCCCCCCCAGACCCAAAATCCCAGTCCGTCCTTGGTCCCCTCTGTCGCCGGGAGGCCCCACCGGTCCTGGTGGACCCGGTTCTCCCGGTGGTCCCGGCGGTCCCGGCTTGCCTGGCCTGCCAGGCTTTCCCTGTGGGCCCTGCAGTAAGGTGGAGGGCGGAAGCACATTGCTGTGGTCGCTCAGCGCCTCCGCCTCCGCCTGCAGACCGGTGGAGGTGGTGCTGCTGGCCGGAGTGCCCTTGTTCAGGTAGGGGTCGCACACCATACGACAGGTGCCCAGCATCTCATAGTGGCTGGCATCTGTACCCACGGAGCTGACCAGTACGGGGATGAGGACCACCAGCACCAGGACCAGCATAACCCCTACGGCAGCCGCCACCAGGGTCTTCCTCCCGATGCTGAGTCGGGGAAGGGGCTGCGCTGCCAGCGTGGGTCTCCCGGGGGCAGAAATGGTGACTGCTTGGTGAGGGGAGCCTGTCACCGTCGAAAGGGATCCCGAGATCCCGAGAAGAGTTGCGAGAGGACCGGCGAGTGTGGGACGGTGAGCCAGAGACCCACATACACTTGATACTCCTCAATGTTCTGCTCAGTCACACTAAAGTAGGCATGCAGTCACTCACACATGCAAAAAGAGCCACGGAGACCCGCGTGCACACACAGGGAGACATTCAGCCTGTACTTACAAACACAATCTGACTTGTGAGAAGAAGCCAGAAGGATGCAGATCCCAGGGGAATGGAGTGAGAGACAGAGGGAGAGAGAGAGAGAGAGAGAGAGAGAGAGAGAAAGAGAGAAAGAGAGAAAAGGATGAGTGGGTGAGTGTGAAAGATACCGAGCAGCCACTGGATCTGTGTGTGCGCGTGTGTGTGTGTGTGTTGTGTGTATGTGTGTGTGTGTGTGTGTGTGCGAGAGTGCGTGTGGGGAGTTTGTGGTGCCGGATTCTCAGGCTTGGCTTTTTATACGCCAGTAGCAGCAGCCCCCCCCCACGCCCTCCCCTCCGCTCCCCCATCGAGTGAGAGGTTGGTGTGGTTACGTCCCCTTCTCTCTCTTCGGCTCACTCGGAGGAAGGACTCTCACCATTCCTTCCTCTCTACCGCTCGCCTGAACCACCCAATCACCAACACGACCCCCCCCCCCCCCACCCCCTTCCATCCCTCCCTCCCTCCCTCCCTCGCCCCCAACACTCACCCCCTTGACCATCTTGCACCCCCTCTTTCATCGCTTTCTTTACTTCTCTCCTGTCTCTCCCTCCTCCCCAGTGTTGATGCCATTTCTCGCTCCCCGGCTGTCTCCTCTCGCTCATCAGCGTCAACACTCTAAAAATAAAGATGGAGCTGTGGAAAGACAATCTTTTTTTTTCTTCTTTTTTTTCTGGAGGTGGTTTCTAGAGATTCTTGCATATACTGTATGTACACAGAGACAAGGCAACGCTTAACCTGCTATAACAGGAAGTGCTAACAGCTTCTCAAAGAAAAAAAGAAGTGATAATTACAAAAGTGAATGCCAAGTAAGCGATTCAAACGGAAACAGCTTGACCTGTACAATATAAATTAAACATTGCGATAACACATAAAATGAGAGTTTTTAATGGTCTTAGTGGAAAATCACATTGAGGCAAAACTGTTCTGAAATCTTTGTTTTAATATTCTTAGTGGCACATCCCATATTGGGTCACTTTTTAAGGGTAAAAGCAGTCAATCTATCCTTCTAAGGGCCAGTGACATTTACGCTCTTCTGCTGTTATTTCATTCCCTCCTTTGCCACCTGAACGCGCTGACACCGTTTGTTATTGGTGTCTTTTTTTAGTTATTGATTTCATGGTTTTAATCAAATCAAGGGTCCAGGTTGGGAAGAAAAAAAATCTATATGCAGCAGTGATGTCATTTGTTTGACATTTTCATCCCTTGGAGTGATGAATGGTGGAGTAGGAAAGCAAATGACAAAGGCTTTACAAACAGTGTCCTCGTGTGAAATATGTGTTGTGTTTGCAGGGAGGTCAGACCTCAGTGTTCTTGGTCTCAATTCAATCCAGAACCCAAAATGGACAAATCCCCTGAAAGTTGTATGGTGAGAATATGATGCGTCCCAGTCAGTACGATCTGCTGATGGCAGAACACTATTATGATAAATACTGTATCCGGCTGAAGAAAACCACTTCCAGGGGTTCCACCTACAAAACAAGTTGGTCCAAAAGTAAAGTTGGTTTACGCCCCCACCCAATACAGAGATGGAGAGAGAAAAAGAAGACAAAAGAGAGAGAGAGTCACACAGCGCTGCTTTTCTGAGAATAGAAGAACAAATATTTTCTGATGGTTTCATGGCGGTAACGTTCTTAAGCACAAATAAATATCATACCCTCAGCAGAACAAACACTCCTCTTCTTAGTTTTTCCTTCAGCATTCCAATGATTACATGGAGCGCACGCCACTAAAGCAGTGAACCTACATGCTGCTCATTGTTCATAGTGCATTTGAAGGAGTCATTTTCCGCTTACATCGTGACGTGAACACACATTTTTGGCTTGATGGTCCGATGTACCTGCGAGGATGGAGGGTCATGGGGATGTTGTACTTATCAGTGGAGTCAGATGGTGTTGTCACTGGCTGGAATGTAAATCTGCTGATTCTTGGCTTTCGCGCGGTTGCCCGTTCCTGGCTCGGATAGAACCGCTTGTGCCTGAAACTGGATGGAGCTTTGGTGACGGATTGAGATGGATCAATGAGCAGGATGCCGGACTATTTATCATGCCTCCACTTGACATATCTCCAGTTACTCTGCTGCATATTTCTCTCTTCATCATCATTAAACTTCAGTTGCAAACTTATGGCATCACAAGTTGGATATCTAATTTATCACTGGGCACATAGTCTGTAGACAAACCCAAATAACTGACGCACCAGGTGGGCCTGCAATGCAAATTTGCCTGTTTTGTTCTATTCCTCATAACAGACATGGGGTTTGCCTATATGGAGAAGCACACAAGCCCTAAATTGGTTTCGGGGTTTGTTTAGGCGGCCGTTGTTTGTTCTTCACACCTGTCGGCTGTAACTGCCAGTGAAATCACTGCGCCCCAAATCTCTAAATCTCTGAACCACAGAGATCAATGCACACCAGGGAGGACAAACAGAGAGCGGCGGCGATGAAAGAGAGATGCGGAAGACAAGCAATGGAGAGGCAAAAGGGAAGCGAGAGGTGCAACATGGAGGGAGTTCACTGCCGTGACAGCTGAGCTTCATATCGGCGGAGTTTGTTTTGCTTGATTTGTTGGAGCATGTGGGGAGGGGATCCAGATTGTCGGTGGCATTTGCAATAACACTTTTTTTTTTAAATGGAAGTGACATTTTGTAGAAACTCTGCGTGTGGTAGGGACGGATTTTATTGTATGAGTTGCGTTTGGGGGACGTCTTTTAGATGTGAATTTGGTCAAACGCTTGGGTGGTGAAGTTGGTATCCGCTGCAGAGGTCGGGTCGTAGCCCCTCGGGACGGGTTCGTTCCGGCCAACACATGTGGCTTTGTTAACGGGAGGGACACACGTTCCTAACCTTTTCTTTGTCGCACCGCTCAATGGGGACTGGACCTCGAGCGATAGGGTGACGCACACAAATGACAAATTATAAAAGAAAAGTAGAAGACATTTTCAAATTCATGAATATATTATGATCTTATATTGTGTTAACTTTGCAGGTGGGGCAATTGTTTTGATAATCGATTCAAATTTAATGTATTCTAATGATTTCTTTTAGGCTAGAAGCTGTGAACATGACACATATTCAACTGAGAAGTTGACATGGAAAGTAAACTTTTGTCTTTTTTACACAGTAACTGAGCAACATTAGCTTGATTTTATCATTCATCTAATTAATATAAGCCCCATATTCATACTCTTTTTACCTTTTTTTGTGTCCACCAGCTCCATAAAGTAATATCTGCCGCTTTAGCTGCTAAATACCCCACTGGGTTCACATTCTCTCTGCTCAACTGCACCACACCGCTGAAAGATATTGTTTATTTATTAATAATTTAATCAAACCATTAAATAGAACCTAATTTGACTGCATATTTAAAGCTTGCTTAATGTACGATGGTGACAAATTTAAATAAAAGTGTAGAATGATTTAACAAGTGGTGATATACAAAGATATCACCTTCAAAATAATGGCCAATCCTCCTAAAATAATCCTGCCGTGGTAAAGAAGAGTTCTGGGAGCTGCGATCGGACTGTGATGAAAGAAGAAGGTTTTTGAACCACAATAAGCGAGCGGATACAAGCACGAGGTCTGAACAGAAAACCACATCCTCACCTTGTCCAGGCATCAGCCCCATCCAAACAAACCTCAAACGCTTTTAATCACTTTGTTGTTCTCCCTGGTTACAAAGAGATGTGGAGACACAACAAATGTGTCTCCAAATGTTTCAGCAGTGCTCAAGGGAAAACCTCAAAACATGGTGGAGTAAAAAAAATATATATATATAGATTCAAGGATTTTATTTATTTATTTTTTTCAAGAGATTTGAGTTTGAGAGGTCAAGGGAAACACAACAACATCAAAAACACAGAAGCGAACACAGTCAAAGGCTCATCTCTGGTTGGTCTTGTGTCTCTGATTGCTTCCCTTGTGTTGCTCCTGGCCGAGGCTTATCAAAGAGCTCCTTTCATAAGTGCCAGGATCGAGCCACTGCTGTGACTGCTTGGCACCCACTGAGGTGGCTCAGATACTTGGGGGGGGGGGGGGGGGGGGGGGGGCAAGGAAAGGAAAAATTGAGGACGGAGAGTGAAGGGAAGATGGTGCTTTTAAAGGAAAGTGGGGAAGTGGCTGAGATCGGAGGGGAGTTTGGCATCTTTTGCGACATGGGTGTGTGTGTTCTTGTTGGAGAGACAACGCAGGGGAGGGGCACGTGTGATACGGGGAGGAGTTGTGTTTTTATGTGTGTGCTGAGAAAATGAATATGTATTTGCTTTAAACCCCCCCCAACCCCCCCCCCCCCCCCCCCCCCGCTGACTCTGTGATTTCTTGCTGACGCGCTCCATAATGCACGGCATATCAAGGTGAGTGCAGCAGAAACGGTGAGGGGAAAGAGCAACACAAACAGAGAATACCCCGAGGCCATGTGCTCCTCCTCCCCACAGCAGCCATGGCTCCATGGAGCCCGTCCAACTCCCGACTTCGCCGAGCAGACCTCATTCACGCAAAGGTGAGTCGGCGGCCGGTGTTCCTCCGCTCAGATGTCAAAGCGACGTTGTAACCACTTTGCACGATGTGTCACGTGCGCAGTCAAAACAGCCTGATTGCCGCTTGCGCTTTCCAGGGCCACGAGCTGACTGCGGTTCCGTGCTCTGTTTGCAAGATCGTGTGTCCGATGACACGGACGCGCCGTCAGCGTTCGGCCAAGAGGACGGACACTGTTCCGACAATTTAGTGAAGATGTTGCAGCTGCTTTGTCACCCCGGAACGTGGCCTGCTCTTTAGACTCTGTTTACACGTTGTCTCTTTTTTCCCTTGACCGAGCAGCAGAGCTCCGGGGAAATTGGTGTTTAACTCTTCGTCCCCCAAATTCTGGAGAATGAAGAGAAGTGAGAAGTTGCTCCTTGACTCGCGTGCTGGAGGGCAGGATAATATATCCAGGTATCATAGGGCATGTGCTGATGTGGTGTGTTATTTGTGCACGCATGTGACTCAGCCCGCGTTGCCTGCGGCTGGCTGGTTGTGGCTTCAATGGGTCTTGACTCCGTTCCCTCCGGGCTTCCAAATGATGGGATGACCTTTCCACCTCGGCCAGGGCTGCAGCGTCACTCACAGCATGAAATGGAAAGTAATTTAAACCCTTCAGAATTCTTTCCATACTGCCTTAACCCTCCTATTTTATTTTATTTGAATCCTGCTTTACAAGAAAGGTCAGAACATTTTATATAGTATCATTTATCATATTTGAAATACTGTTGGCACCATAAACAGACATTACCGTCTTTAACTTATTACAAAACAGTCTCGTTTGATACGGATGCCTTGATTAGAACTACATGAGGAAAAGAGACCATCAGCGAGAAGATCGGCTACTGGCTCCTAGGGTCTGATTCCCTGTGAAATCAAACAAAAGGGATTATGGATCCTTTACCTCAGACTCCAGTGGGGCAACATAAAGAGTAGCTATGTAGTGATAGATGGATCCTCCCTTGCTTCTCTGACCAAATCCATTTTGTGCAAGTTTGTGTCGGCTGTCTGTGGAGGAGTGATGACCGTATGTCAACCTGGTCCAAAATCTTTTAAGTGTTTCTACTGCTTATATTTTAGCGGTAAAAACGTGTGTGAAAAAATGTAATACACACAAAAAGCTTTATTGAACTGTTTATTTTAACCCAGAGAGAGCTATCTCTATGATAGACTCAGCAAGTGAATTGAACATTTGATGATCCCTCTGATAAGCCATGAACAACCGGCTTGTTTAATAACTGAAACACGCACCTCCTGCAGCGTGATTTTAAACGCTTGTGACAGAACTATCTGTTTGTTTTAGCCATATTTCTTAGACGAGTGAGGATTGTGTCTGTTACTCTCTTTCTGTGTGTTTGTCCAACCCAGGGGGAAGTCCATGGGTGGTTTTGTTCGCCCAGGGACTGAAGACGAGAGCCTGTCGAACCCTCAGCTGGAGTCCAGGGAAGACTCTGTGCGGCCCGCTCTTAGTCCCAGCCTGCAGCAGAGAAACCACAGAGACATCTCGTGTCCTCGGGGAAAGGGATCAAGCTTCTATAGAATAGAAAATTCCCCCACAGGGCAGATAATAGGGGGGGGTGTTGAATCTGTGTGTCTATGCAATTATCACACACACAAACCAACTTGCATCTTGTGTTTGACAAAGCTCGTCTAAGATAAGGTGTTATTATTATTAATTTGTCACCACTTTGATCGTAATGAACTCAAAGAAATTGTTTACACATAGTCTTTTAATTAATTGTATTGCTGACAGACAGTTACATGTGTGTTTAGTCTGCTTAAAAGTCGTGGTAAAAATAACAATTCTCTATTTCAGAGGGGATTTAGCCATTTCTTGACAAGGACCAGTTGCCTTGCAATGAAGTGTGTAAAAACTGAACGACTTCATCGTAAACGTCCCCTATTTGGTTGTGGGCTGACGTTGTTTTTTTTTGCCCTCTACTGAACGGCAGATACGAGTGTAAAGGTGTGTTACGATCGGGGACATGCGGCAGGTAAGTGGTCGCTGCAGCGACCTGTCGATCAAAAGGTGGCCGCGCCCAAAAGCATCTACAGATACAGACGGTTACCTTCGTACAGGAAGCAGTTTTCCCTTATTTTGTGCTTTTAAGTTAAATTAGCGGATTCTGATCAATTTTCTCATTCTTTTTCTACAAAATATTACATAAATGCATTTTCTGATGTGATGTGATCTTGTGACCAATAGTCTCAATTTGTTGTTTATTTATCCTGATTCTATTGAGTAATTTGGTCAAAACATTTATTTAGTCATATAATTTGAGCTTCCCCACAAGTCCAAGTTTACAATAGATAGAGATGCACCTTATCATCCCAAAGGTATTTATTTCTCATGGGCACATACATTCCATCACTTTACATACAATTATTATTTCATTACCATAACTTGGGCAGAATAATGAATAAATTTTTATAAGGTAATAATTGCATTCCTATTTTAGCGCTGCAGCAACATAATTTCACAAATACTCAAAAGGTCAAGGCTCCGTAAACGACCAAAAAATGCATAATGATATCGTCACACATTTCACTGTAAGCCCAATGAGCCCGCAGGTGGAAAGTGGAGGTGTGTGTGTGTGTGTGTGTTGGTGCAGGATGTGTGTCTGTGTGTGTGTTTTGGGGGTGGAAGCAATAAAGCTGCTGGTAAAGCATCTCCTCATCATAACGGAGGGATTAATACAGCGTGGGTAAATGTTGACTCAATCCACACATCTATCTAGAAAATCAAATAGGAATAAAAATTGTCTCATAAAAACTCTCAATGGCAGCATCCGCACAGCTTTAAGTCATATGAAGTAAAAATGAACTTATGTGTGGGATGGATCTTGAAGGAATTTCTGATGAACTAAAGTTCTCGTCCCTGAAGCCGCCGTGTCACACCGCAGGTCTGACTCCCAGCTCCGTTACACATCCGATGGCCATCAGGGAGGAGCGGGTACAGTACAAAGCATCATTAATGTGAAAATCATTAATAAGGGTCTGAGAGCAGAGAGAGCGCTTCCTGAAATAATGGGAAATCCATGATTTAGTAATGCTGTATCTACACATGTATTATTAATCATTTAAAAATAAGTGTGGCAAACGTTGGGAGTATGTAAACCAAATTCACTTGTAACTAATGAATCTATTTGAGCTTTTACTGCACTCTCTGGACAGCAGTATGAGGAGCATAATGCTCCTGCGTTAGACACTGCTGACCTTTACCTTCTATGTGTCTTTTTATGATTCAGATTTCCGCGTAATTCTTTTCGTCTACAAAAAAAAAGATTAATTTGGCCTGGCTGAGCATATTCTCCAGCGAAATCTTCCAAGATCCACGAGTACGCGGACCACCGGACAACACACCTGGATCCAAAAATGTTGGAATTTCACCCGAGAGAGAAAGAGAGAGAGCAAAAGGTTAAGTGCAAAGGGGAGCAACCCAAAAAGCAGTGGTAGCCGCCCTCCTCCCCCAGTACAGCATGGCAGTTAATTTAAATTCTGCAAGGAGACAACCCATAAATCACCTCCATTCTGACTAATGGCTTCTGCACTGAGGGAAAACTCTCGCCTCTCTACCTGGAAACATTCTTTACTGCAAAAAGTGTGTGCGTATATATATATATATATATATATATATATATACACATATATACACATACACACACATATATATACATATATATATATATATAAAGAGCTTCAGACCATTTTCGAAGGAGTCAGCAGCACGACTAACCTCTCTACGTGAGCAGCTTTCACTTGAGGGAGAAATCCCCCAGTGTTGTCCCATAATTAGCCCCCAAAACTGCAACCATCTGACGTCAGAAGTCCGTGACACCAAACCAACCTTGGACTGGATTCCACAGAAACACCCTGGGTTTGCACACGAGCACAGCTCACGCGGATATGTGAGTCATGAAAGCTTCTGTGTCTCTTCTTACGCTCAAAGTGGTCGTACGTCAGGGACTTTAGGAAGTGTTCTTCCAGATTTCTTCACAGCAAATGTCTTCTTCATTCCTCATGTTTTGTAAAGTAATATTCAAACGTCAAAAGTAAATCTGTACGATTATTTAAAGTGGGTGGGAAAAAAATCATGAGCATTTGCAGTATTTAGAAGTATTTATTTGGACTGGACAATGAGAAAAACGTTACAGCTAGAATTTAAATTCTTATTTTCATCTAATTTTCTGCCATTATTACTCATTCTGTTGAAAGTCACTATACTAACAAAAATAAAAACGCTATGAACAACACTTTAAGTTTAGGATGTAAATGCAGTGAAAATACATCATCAATACAATCATCTTTTTGTCAAAGTTTGTCAAATTATTGTAATTTCACAATAGAATTTTTGTTTGCTCATTTTTGTTTCTGTTAAAGTGGGCGTTGAACATACTATTCAAGACTATACTATACTTTGAATATTATTTATTTAGACATAATATTTAATCTTTTTTATTATTGGCTCAGTGGATCAAGCATTTGTGTGTGTGTGTGTGTGTGTGTGTGTGTGTGTGTGCACTGCGCTCAGTGATGTCCCCCTGATGGTGGGGATATCCTGGTCAAGCCAGGGTGGATCGGGGACAGGCTGTTTTCTTTTTGAGTTGGTTCACAGTAGCGGGTCAGCAGGCAGCGGCGCCCTCTGCTCTGGGACGAGACGTGATTCCCCCGGGCCCCCTCCGCTCCTTCATTGGCCCCTCATGACCTGTCACTACTCATTTCATAACAGTGGTGCAAGCGATACGAGAAATCAAGCCTAGGCGAAAATTCCGTCAGGAAGACTGGACAGGCCGTTCCCCGATGGCCTTCTCTCTCCCTAGGGGCGCACGGACAGCTCATTGGGGGGCGGGGTCGGGTAGGGCCAGCCAACCAGACGTGGGCGCCGTTACCGTAAACCAATTGCATCAGTGCTGGCAAACGTTGAGAACTGTTCTCCTCTCTTTTACTGTCAGTTGTCATTTCAGCATGCACCAAAGGCGACCCGCCACCGCCTCCCCCCCCTGACACCTCCAGTCTACAGCAGAACCTGGCATATCAGGAGATTGGAGCAACTTATTCTCTACCTGGACTCCCAAAGGGCGGGATATGCCTCATCTCGGCTCAGCATCCCGGCCCCTGGTCAGGATGGGGTCCAAGCCCCAAACAACATTGCACTATGAATATTTATGCCTGTTTATAATAAAGCATTGTTCAAATTTCAACAAGTCCCTTCGGATTGAAATGAAGTAGTTCTATGATCTGTCTAGATATCTCGTGTAAACAAATTGAAACATATCTTGCCTTGTGGAAACAGCGCTTCCTGCCATTGATTGTTCAGAGTGGAGTGATTCCAGCTCAACAGCTGTTGTGTTTGTGAAAGACCTTCCATATACAGTACAGACACACAAAGTTCCATTTTGTCAGCTTGGTCCATTGGGAGACCAGAGAAAGATTAAAAAATGTGCTTTCCTCTCTGTTATCCGTCAGGCATTTAGTCCATATACCTGGATGAAATGGGGCTATTGCTTGTGTGATGACCTGGAGTAACCGGCCTCGCCTCCTACTTCCTCCCAGTGACCTCCAGCTGTGATTGGGCCCTCTGATTTCCCCCTGGGGGTCATACATGTGTTTTAAGAATCCATCACACCCTTTTCCGTTCCTCCTCCTCCCCCTTTTCGGCCCTTCCACTCTCCTGCTTGGCCCCCTCCTGCTCACCCCCCCCCCCCGGGCTAATCCAGCTGCAGAGGAGGTTTGAAGCTGTGGGGCGTGACACTGATCTCCCGACTGAGGGAGATTTCCAGTCTCCTGGACCACGCAATCCACGGCTTCCCTCCCAAGCTTCCGTGTCCAGCTGTGGAGGACAGATACGAGTCACTCTCCCCTCCGCCCGCCCAAACATCCACATCCCCCTTCTCTGCCCCAGCAGAAGCAGCACCCCCGAAGCAGTGCTGTACGGGATACCCAAATGACTGCGGCGGCTCGCTGCGACGATCCCTCGCACCGCTCACCCGTCCCACTGACCAATAATGACCACGATCAATCATACGCGAGACTCCACTGTGAGAATCTCTCACCAGATACGCGCTCAGGTATGAACCCCCACCAGCCAAGCAGGTGTTGTGGTTTTTCAGTTAGAAAAAAATAAATAAACGACAAGAAGGGTCACTCTGACAGCACAGGAAGGGGGTGTGGGGGGTCATTATTTCATGCACCAAAATGTTTCCCATCATAAAACCCAACTTTGATCCCATTGCACGTGAGTTTCCTCCTATGAGTTCTCCCTCTCCTCGCTGAAGCCCCGGTCCTGTAATCCAATCTCATTAGCCCCATGAATTGAAGGCTCTCCGTGTGAATCCATTAGGAAGGCTTCTCCGTGGCTCCCCTCCCCGTAATCTCTCCTACCCTGTGGGATTAATCACCCGCGGAGAACAGCAATCGATCCACTTAATCACTGAAAGATGTGACAAAAAGCACAGTAACTGGGGATATGGTGGAAAACGATCAGCCAATTGAAATTCATTGGAGAGAGAGAGGGGAGAGAATGAGAGAGAGAGAGAGAGAGAGAGGGGGGGGTGGGAGAGTAACAGAAGTCTGGAGCACCTTAATGAGGCAATCATTCCAGCTATTTGTGCTCAGCCTTTACGCATATAGAAAGAGGCTTTTTGTTTAAAAAAGAAATCCAGAAAAGAAATCAGTGATTAACCAAAAAAAAAAAAGCCCGGACAATGAATTTCACCAATTCTGTCGTGTACAACAAACAAGTCCTTCTTCCATCATGTTAAGTGCTTCCGCTTCTTTCACACAAGTGTCTGTTTGCGAAACCACACAAGGGTCCGCTGAGAAATGCAGTAACGTTTAAGGTCTGATGATGCCTCCGTGAGCTGGTAATGAGGAGAAATGAGGGTCGGCGGCCGATGTTAACCCACTAATAAAATCTGCCCCCCTTTAAAGGGTGTTAGAAAACCACAATTACCTCTCTGACATTTTTTTTTTACTGCATGATTTATGAACTGTATATTGCATCTCCCTCCCTAACCCTTATTCCGGCTGTGGAGTAATAAAGGGAAGTTAAGGGGCAGTATTGATTGGCTAAAAAGCAGTGTTTGATTCGCCACAGACCTGCAGCGTGAATGGAGAGAAGTGGGGAGGAGAGAAGGGGAGAGAAGGGGAGAGGAGAACTCAGCTATTGATGAGCTTCTCTCTCCCACGGCCCTCCACCATGCAGCCCTTGGCCGTCTGGACACCCACCACGTGTGAACAAGCTTTCAGCTCACATCATCTTCTCCACTTCCACCTATAATTGGCCATATGTGTCACCAGCCCCCTGCTGCTGCTGCTGGAGGGAAGGAGAGGGAGATCACAGCTTTGACAAGGTGATTGTTGGATGGCGCTTGCTTTGACATGTCAGGTGAGCCTTATCTTGGCAAACACTTCTTGAGCCCTTCTACCGCTACATACAGGCCCTCTGCCTGATTACAACGGCAGCTGCTTTGGCAGTAAAGTTTTCATCACAATGCAGAGAAGAAGAAATCGCCTTAAACCGCTCATTTTCTTCACATGAACGGACGTAATGTCCATGTAACGTTCGACAGAAAATATACCGTAGATCATCTTTCGGCCAAGCGCGGAATCAGCTGAATACATAATGCCCAAAGCGGCCTGTGGCATGTGGCATTCAATGAGCATTCATTAACCTTTACGGCTGCTGCCGCTGCAGTTACCTGCATTAAGTGAGGCAGCTGGGAATAAGGTTCAGACAGCTTATCAGGGAAATATCATTGGATAGAGAAACGCAGCTCAAACAAACCCCAAAACACACCCCAATACGAGTAACATCCTTTTAGCGGTGCTCGCTGAGATTTACTGTCAGTGAAATTGGCCGTGAATGCGCGAGTGACGCCGGAGACCGAGAGAGGGGGAAAGGTCAGAGATTGGAGAAGGGTCGGTCCCTCCTCCCTCGTCTGAATGGCAAATGTCACACAAGCCAGCAGAGGAGCGCAGAGAGTGCAACAGAAGGGTGAGCGGAGGGGCGGGGGAGGCAAGCGGGGAGCGCAGGGAGGGGGAGGAAAAGGTCGACGAGTTGGGAAGGTTTGAAACCTCTGCCGAGAAACTACTGGGCAGATGCTAAGTTGGTGGTGATAGTCATCTAGCCAGGCCGTATATCAGAGCAGGCAGCTGAGGGGAAAATCACATGTGACAAAATGACATGCTTACAGGAATATTACAAAATATGTTACAAGGGATTTGACATGGCGGCCGGTGCATAACCTCGGACAATAGGACAATGGACAACAAGGCAGAAAATGAAGTGCAAGAACATGGCATGTTCAATTTACAAATTCCCAATTTAACTCTACGGTATGAAATAAAAAAGAAGGCTGTGGGCTACGGGGGGATATGGAAGGATGATGCGGTGTCGTCATAGCAACATGTGTCTCCTCATGCGACACATTGCGTGTCCCTCGTTGCGTCTAATCAGCTGATCATCTAACAGGCTCCGTGCATTGTGACTCCCATAAAAGTTAACAATGTTAATGAGACATTTTGCTAAAGGACATTAAGATTGTATCTTCACCTTCCGGCAGAGGATGTCAACTGCCCTGAGAGGAGCTGCTGTGTACAGTGTTGCATCGTGGATGTCGGCGTCCTCATGGCTCTCATCTATTTGAAAAACATCCCACATGAAAGCTTTGAATTCCAGCTGGTGAACTTTTTTGTTGTTTTCCTCTTTCGTCCGCTCTGCTGGTTCCTTTGCGCCCTACAATGCAGCTGGGAGAGCTTTTTGCAAAATAATAAAAATAAACTCTACACAGCAAGATCAGCTTGGATCTTTCTCATCGCAAAAGAATACTTACTGTTTGTTTTCTGGATGGCTATTGGGTCGACTCTTATGGGTGGAGAATGAGCTTGCTGTAGGCGAAGAAGCACCGCCTGGATCAACAAATAAATGATACACATTTATTTGTTTATGCACATAAAACGTTGTCAACCTTCCCTTAGTAATCAATAAAAATCAACTAAACACTGAAGAGATCCGTAGGGATGTTTCTATCCTGCATGTGTGCGTCTCTTCGTCATGAATGATGATGAGTCCGGTCTACAGGGTCAGATTTACCGAGCACTGCTTGAACATGATGAATTAGACCGATTCTTTTTAATATGAAGACGGACGACTTCAGTTGAAGATTTTCTCTTTGTTTCATAGTTCACAAAAGTTTCAGCATATTTACCTGTTTCCAGCGCCGTTCGGCTCCTCTGCTAGCATACGACACCTGAGAGTGTCCAGCTGCTCCAGGAGTGGAACCAGGCCGAGGCATCAGGGAGGCGACGAAGGACGTGGCTTCATCTCCTTCTGAAGGAATGGCAGAGGAGGACACTGGCACCAAGTCTGGCATCATGACTTAGTGAGACGCACACGGGACCTCTGGAGACCGGCCACCATCTGGTGTACGTCATTGAACCAGCTCGACACCACGACAAGAGACGCGGAGGCTTCGCAGCGCATGTCTGCCTGTCCTTTTGCGTCAGTGACTTGAACTCTGGGAAACTGGCAACCGCCACCGCAACCCCCCCCCCCCTGTCCTCACTATATATCTCAGTCTGGTCTGAAGATAGGTGAGAATCTGCTGTGGGATTATGTACTGTAAGCTTCTAATAATGTTGAAGAGCCTCCTGGGCTCCCAGTCTCGAAGCACCTGTGCAATAAAGCCTGGAGCTGGGAAACGCATGGACATTTAATGGAGAGCGAAGCTTCTGGGCTGCCGCGCTATATTTACAGGTAGCCTCTCTGTCTCGGCTTTTTTGCGCATTCCTGCGCTTGTCTGCCTTCAGCCAACCTCGGAGGAGACCCGGCGTCTGCCGTTGCCTGTGACTTCCCCAACAGCCTCCCACGCCGCTGCCACACACTTCTGCCCCGGGCAATAAAGCAGGAAGCGGCGCGGGCGCAAGTCATTCTGATTGCTGTTAGAAGTGACACTTTGTGGTGCAGCGCAAAACAGGCGAGGAAGAAAGGAAAGCGTGGCGTGGGAGAAGAGGGGACGTATGGAACCCTCTCTTCATCACAGTTGGGTGGTTCGTTGGGCTTTAGTGCTCGTGCCCGGTTTCCCGACTATTCAAATCTTGCCATTTAGTTTGTACCATCTGTCTCCCACCGAAGTCAGAATGGATATGACACAACGGGGCCACTGTTTTGTTGTCTTGTTCTATTTATTCCTGGATAATGAGAAATCAGCAGAGGGACTGGCATGGGGCTCGCTGCCGCCCGTGAAACGCTTCCCAGGCCATATGGCTCGGCTACAGGGGGTTACTTGACTCTGTAGCACCAGAAGCACAGATCTTGATCCCTCTCCTTCAGAGGGTTGTCCGCTACCATGCGGGTTGAAGCAGAATAACTTTGCTGGGAGTGTCTCCACCGGATACTCTGTCATGTATTTTTTTAAATGTATTTTATGGTAATCGACAGGCGGTTTGATTGTTAAAAAAAAAGCAGCTGCAGCCACAACAATGGTGAGAAAACATCTTAGACAAGTGATGCCGGCCCCCAGGGGACACGCCGTGGGATTTAAGATGTCCTAATTGTCCTTCCTCTTTGTGGGACACTTTGTCCATACGCGTTAATCCTCACTTTCGCCTCTTGTGCGTTCGCTGTGACGCATCTCCAAAAGCGAAGACAGCGCCGTGTGACTAATTACACACTGTTGGATTGTCTGAAGGGCCACAGATTGAGGATGGCACGCATGCAATGTTTAATTCAGCGTCCCGCCATGAGGACTTTTTAAATCTCGTGTCTGGGCCGGCTCCCCAGCAGCAGGCTGCGCCGCACACAGCAGACTTGAACGCAAACCCCAGCGCCCCAAACAACAACGCAAGCCCTCTCCCGGGGTGCAGCGCAGTAGTCTGGAACAGTTGAACACCAAGCGACGCACACTCTTGTATATTGTACTAAATACACATTTCGTTTAATTACAAATTCAGCGCACGCGTGTGCCGATGACACGGTTAGCGGCACAGCAGCGGTGATGCATCTCTCTGATTGATCTCGCCCACTTGAGTCTTTTTGTTCTGGGGGAAAACTCGTCCATGACGCCCAAGGGTGACACGGGTTAGTAATTGAGAAAGACATCATTACACAAACCTTTTGTCATGCCTGCTGAATCCATTCCCCTGTATTCTCTCTCTCTCTCTCTGCCTCCATCTCTCTATGTGAATTGTCTCAAGCTGCCATTTCAATCAACTCACTTTGCAATTTCTCTGTCTTCATCACAGCCATGAAACATTCAAATATCATTTCACATTCACATTTGAATGAATTTCATGATTCACAATATTTGTAAAAGTTTAAAATGCTTATAATAATGATTATAATTTATATAATCCTAAAATAAATGGCCGATGAAATAAACAGGGGACATATACTTCTAATAAATGAAAAGTATTCTCTCTGAGAACAGAGAACAACAAATTACCTCTAAATGACTAAACATAGAACTAGACAGTCCCTTTGTTCACAAAGGCAAAGGGAAACATTATCATCATCCTGTCATCCGTCTTCCCCTGAAAGACATTTATTTATAGTTTGCTTAATTCAAACAATTAAGAAATTAAGCAAAGTACAAATATACTGTTCCAAATCAGGGGAAAACATGTGGCCAATAGCCAGCAAAGGCATTGCCTCTTTTTAACCACAAAGCCTTGTAAACACCCATATAGGTTAATAGTCAGTGCCAACATATTGTCTATATTATGTATGTATTGAACCATAGAGCTTTGTCCACTGGCTTGTGATTTTCTCTTGAAATTTGGCTTGTATCTATAATTTAGTCCCATTCTCTTGTCATGCACCCAACCCAAACGTTCCACTTGCATTAACCACCAAAGCTTGATCGCAATTTATATTCGGCTGCATCACGCTATGCAGCCACTGTCGACATGCAAAGGAACAAAACAGTGCAGAGACATACCCATCTTTCAGTGGGCGAACAAAAGGAAAAGGGGATTTGTTTTCAGCATAATGAGCATTCATTTCACTGAAAGAGTCCAAAGCCCAGCGGGTAGCCACCTATACGCCGGCACAGACCCACTGAGCAGCGTTGCCCCTGCAACACCAATACCATCACAAGCACAGACCGAGGCCCCATAGAGCACGTGTGTGGAGAGAAGGTCACGAACCGTTCTGAGACCAGCATCAACCGCCCTGTCTGAGACCACTTGTCTTGCAGAGCTGCCCCTGGTTCACGTTGTGGTCGCTTCGTGGCCGTCTGTGTATATTAATGTCATCCAAGCACAACGTGCCCTTACGCTCACGCAAAGGAAAATGCATGCAGACATTTTAAGTCACATGATATCTATTTGGCTCAAGGGCTTGCGTCCATATCTTCCCTCCAAACCAGCGGAGTTCTGAATTTGATAGTTCATTCTAATGTACTCCAGGGAAGCGGCTTGGATTCCAGCCCCACTCAGACGCATCACACGGCTAAATGACTTGGACCATGGGCTTCAGACCAGGAGAACGCTGTCTGTTTCCTGTGCAAAAAAACTAAAAGGGAGGAACACTATTCATGTAACCAGGGGAAACAAGAGTCAAGAGTTAGTTTGGCCTGAGAATGTGTCGCAGCATCATTTAGTATTGATCATTCAGCTGAGAACTTCACGCCCCGGTGGTTTGTCTCACAACGTCCGTGCAGAAATCAGAATCAGGAATCGGATAACGGATGGGCCATTTCAACACGTCGGACATCTGAAAATAACTCATCACACTGTGCGAAGCTTTCACATACATTTCAGTGCCTCATTTGTGTGATATTCATTCCTCGCTCTGCACCAGAAATCGTCAGCATGTGAGCAAACACAGCTTGTGTTTGCGGCACTGTAAACATCTAAGCAAGCGCTAAAGAAACATCAGAGACGAGTGTGGGCATGCTCAACCCACATGCTCGCCTGGTCTCAACAGCTTGTCTCGCACGCAAAGCACTTAACCAGTTGTCGGTTGGGTATTTTTAATCAAAAGAAAACTTCTAGGTCAGTTGTAAAACCTTTTTTGTTAAATGCAAATGTCAACAAGAGCCCATCTCGTTCCAAAGTGCCGGTGTCAGGACCCCGCAGTTTGACAGCAAAGAGATAAATCTCCTACTCCAGCGCAAACTATGCCGATGTGTGAATGTTACACACCCAATCAGCTGTCCCTTCTTTTTCTCTCTGGCCCTGTGAGACAGGGCCGTGCAGCGGGACTGAGTGGCATTTTAAACTGAACTCACCATTCTTACCTCCATCTGCATTGTGCCTCCCGAGCAACTGCTTTCCCATTTAGCGACTGACAATATCCAAGCTTTCTATTCATTTCCCGTCTTTCAGGCCGAAGGAAATGAATCACGGGGCTGTCAAGGAGAGGCACAGGAGCAATAACGGCAGTGCGAGGGAAAAGAAACTTTGATATGTGAGGTTTACTCACTCTTTATTTCTTACGGACCCTTGGGGTGTGTTGTGGGACACCAACCCGCTATACTCCGGCTGCTAAAGCTAACAGACACGCAGGTGTAATTTCATCTGCCCGTCTTCTTCTTTTTCCCTGCTTCAGCCTGCCTCAAGCTTTTTCTCACACTTTCTATGTTTGGCGAACTCCACCTCTCTTTTTCTCTTTTAAAATAGGCACTGGGTGTCTGTCCTGTGTCACTTTCATTTCAGTCACAGATTTCATGTTGCTTACTTTGAGCAAAGGCTTTGAAAGAAAATACTCTCAGACATAAATTACCTGAATATACACATACCACATATACAAACCAGATGTATTGATATCCTTCATATAATTAGAGTTTTACAAAATGCCAAAATTAGATGTGAAATATGTCCTAAAAAGTGTTGAAGAAGTGTACATTTTGCCTTGAAAGCGGCAGTAGATGAGAAATAAATATGAACCAAAATATAATAGAATTCTTCCCCTGAGAACCATGAATGACTGAACACAATTTCACAGCAATCGATTAAATAGTTATCAAGATATTTGACTGTGTACCAAGGTGTTGACAGAGCGACTGACGGATGTCCCCCAGAGCTGCCTCACTTCTTTGGCCAAAAAGACAACACATTGACAAAGGGGCGGAAGGTGGAGGAATTTTAAAAAACACTGCCAGACAACTGTGATTAATTAGCTGCCCGTCACAAGGGTGAAGATAGGGGGGAAAGACATATTGCCTATTAGACCTGAATAGGAAAGATGGAGTGGGAGCCGAGTAAGGTGTCTGCTGCTGATGGCTGAGGACAATTCACAGCGATGTATCTCTGATGTCGAACACGGACCAGAGGCTGCAGCACCACCCGCTTCAACACCACCACGCGAGTGACCTAATGCTTCCCAGGCAAATATGGGCAGGTAAAATACTGACTGTGTGCATGCACATAATGATCCGGTTCAGACATTATTACTACATTATTTGTATCTTCTGTACAAAGTGCGTGCCGTTCACAATGCTGTACAGATGATTCATTAACTAATTAAGGTTGGGCTAAAAATCTTGCACAAAGTCAGTAGCTATAGGGCACAGCATCGCACATTGTTCTTGGTCTCCTTTGACAATGTGTTGGTGTGAGTTTTATTCTGGAGCCTGGTGCTTCACTTTCTCGGGCTCTCACCTCCGTGACGATGCTGATATTTTAAGGTCTGCCATCTGCACAAGTGCCAAAACAGGCCTGGGAGTTCTACCGGATGTCTATGGTATCAATCTGAGGTTATTCCCCCAGGTTCCTCTGGCCTAAAAGATGGCCCCGTCCACCCGAACCCCGAAACACACACACAATTAATGATTTTTATGAAGTGAACAAAACAATTAAGTAAAGCCCGCAGCGTTAAAGTTTTTGAGTCAAAGCTCAGCAGCTTGTAGAAGTGTAATGGAGACTGAAGACGCAAGTAATACATCTTATTTATTCTCTGTAGCCTCAGGCTTTTGTGTAGAGGTTACTCTGGGGAGCTCTTTGTGGAACACCTGTAAATAGAGGCTACTGCCTGTGAAACTTCTCAATCTCAATCATCAGTGAAAAATGTAAGGTTTTCTAATCTGTTCTTCTTCTGTTTGTTCCAGCATTAAGGAATAACCTTTTACACAAAAGGCTTTGGTATTAGCATTGTTGGTGCAGTTATTACAATGTTCCTATTTCAAATTGCAATAAGAATCCTGTAAATTCTGCTGAGGTGTGAACGAAAAATCGTAATTGACAAAAACGGATCATACTCATTACAATCAACCTCACCACAGGAAAAATAGTCCATTGACCGTATATTGATTATACTCTAGATTTTCCCCTTAGAAATGAACAGTTTTAAATTCCTTTTTCTAAGAAACAAAGATTGCTTTTTTAGATATTTCATTTGATTGCCTTATAAATGTAAGATCGGATGACGCGCTGCAGCCGGCCCTCGTCCTTGGCTGTGGCTGCAGCGTACCAGACTGATGGAGGATGAGGACTCGATTGACTCGAAGGGGGGATGTTGGATGTGTGTATGTCTGTAGATCCTGCAGTTGCAGGGTTTTAAGGGATTTTTAGTCTTTATTAGTAAGACTGGATCTCTCCAAGGCAGAGAAAATAAATATGAGCTATAAAAATTATCTAGATCACACTTCTCCCAATAAATAATTTAGGAAGAAGTGCAGCTATAAAAATGATCAACCAAACGTCGCTCAACTCTAGGAGGAAAACAAAAAGGTTTTTCGACGAAAGCAACGTCACTTAACAAAAAACACTCCTTAAAATTGGATGAAAGATTATGAAGTTATAAAGTTTGTAAAAACCTTAATATAATCCTCATTCAAAGAATGATATCCTAAAATAAAACGTAGGGTTTTTTTGCATAATGAAGGTGCATCAGACATAATGATTGCGTTACCCTGCACGCTCGCAGATTCTTTTTCTTTTTACTGTGTTTTTACTCTCCAACAAGCCAAGGATGCTACAGATCAATAACCTGACCACAAAAACCCACTGCTCCATTGGCTTCCTCCACCTGTGGCTAGAGATGGTCTTGGATACCCCAAGATCAGTTTAGACGAAAGAGGTAGCCTACATAAGAGGTCCTCAACCACCGGGCCGCACCACACGAACAATACAGTTTTTTCTGTTGTCATTTTACATATTTTCTGAAAAATCTTTTATTTTGGAAATTGTGACCGGATTCTCTCCTCTCTCCGTACCTGTGCTCGTCCCTCACCAAGCGTCACCAAGCACTTTTTTTTCCCTTTTGTTTACAGTTGTCCGCTCCTCGCTGGGAAGTTACTCCACCTAAATGATGTATTGTATTGTGAAGGCACTGAAATTACGCATTAGACGGTACTAAAAATGTAATGTAATGTATAAATATATCCTAATTTGCGCCTCTTCTTCTGGCCAGAAAGTCTTTTAGTCACTCTCTCAGTGGGGAATGACCTTGACCCACGGAGAGAGCGTACAGATATTCACTTAATAGCCATAGAAACACAGATAAATCCAATGCTTTTTGCCCTTTTAAATGGTCAACTAATGATTTAGGACAAAACGGCGTGTAGGGGCGAACTCCTTTTCAGCCAGGCCTCATAACCTCAATAAGAGGCAAAATCAGACGCCAGTGAATAGGAGGAGGGCGCACAGCAAGGGTTGTAGGGGGAGTGTGAGAACATAAGGGTTGGGGGGGTGGGGGGGCGGAGATCCAGATCTATGCATCTGTCCAGCCAGTCACTCTGAATTCACCATCAGTCAAAAGCAAAATGTCACACCTTTCATCTGCTCACACAGAGCCGCAGCCTTTTAATCGCACGGTCAGGACGTGGTTTGATGGAGGTGGGGCTGCGGCAGCAATGTATGCTGGGAACAGGAGGACCAGGTGAGGGGCGATGGCATTCAGCAACAAGACAAGAAAGCAATATGCCTGATAAATGATGGCAAGACACACAGATACCGCACAGAAACCAAGACCCCACCTCCCCCTCACGCACACAGCTCTCCAGAACCTGCTGCAGGTGGAACGATCCCCCCCACCCCCCCACCTATCCAGCCCAACCGCCCCAACGCCCACCGTCCCTCCATCTCCGAGGACTGGACAGCTCTTATTGAGCACTCGTCGGTTTACAGATCAAGGCTTCCCATCGGATTTTGGATCAATGGGATTATGTTTCTCACAAAGCGGAACGGAGCAGCAGAAGGTGAGGGCGGAGGGAAGCTCAGGATGGAGGATGTGATGACAGAGCGACAATTTGGGAAAAGAGAGAGGGTTTGGGTGGGGGGGGGCAGTGGGGTTAACAGATGAAAAGCCGATGCCTACGATGGGATAGAGGGTGGGGAGCTTATTGAGCTCCTGTCAATCTTCTCTTCAGAAGATCAGTGGCAGACAGAGGCCCTGGTGATTAGCATTTAGCCAATGGGGATGAAGACCTCCTGTCTGGGGGGGGATGTGGAAAAGGCAAAGTCAGCGATACAGCTGGTTTGCATAATGCAGATGTTTTCCCCAAATGTCTTTTGAACGGCGAGGCCGGCGCACGGGGTAAAAGTTAAGATGCTTTTCAGAGAACACAGCAAACTGTTTAAAACACATGTTAACAATGGAAGTATTCTCATTGGTTAAACAGCAGAATTGTGGCAGAATGAGCCCACAATGAGTTTGTTTTCGTTTCCGTAATTTGACGTGCTGATGAGAAAATTAAAAAAAACACAGACCCGTGTTTGTTTGAAATCATAATCTCTTTGTGTTGCACATGATGTGTGGGTTTCCTGTGCATATGAACCGCTCACTCACAGCAGCTCGTGTTTACAGGCGTCGGTGAGAGACGCCCTTTACTTTACGCACATAAAGTATGTTCTCCAAAGACGATTATAAATTAAGTGAGTCCATCCCCCAACTAAATACATTTCTGATATAAGGTCGTTTTTGCATGGCAAATAATGAGATGGAATGTGCTTACTCGAATCATAAATCCTGAATGTATTTGCATATTTTGAGTGATCAAATGTCGAAGCTTCAAACGTTAAAGAGTGCTTATTAGAGAATAAAGTATTTTGTTCCCATCGAGCCATTGGATTGAGAGAGATACTGAGAGACAAACAGAGCGGCTCCTTAATTACTGGCGGCTCTCCAGGAGAGCCTGCTAGCCGGCATAGTTGTCGGGTGGTTTTTAGTCGGTCTGATGTGTGCTGTCTAAAACCCCAGAGCTGTATTTTCATTTCCTTGCCCCCACGAGGTGACACAAATGTATTCCTATATTGCACTTGGTGCTATTGATTCTTCGCTAGGTGGGAAAAGCAATACGCGGTGAGCAGGAATCATCTCGGAAGCAGGCGTTCATTCCCACCCCTCGGCTCCAGTGCCACGGCCCTGCATGCGTTTGACGGGGGCCCTAATTCGAGCGGCTGGATGCACTGGCATGCTCTGTCGACTTAAAGCCCCCCATCTTTCGGTCTTTGCCCTCTTCAAAAACGCACACCGCCCCACACAAACAGTGAGTGTCACGCGCACGCACGCAGAGACACTCGCGGACACACAGATTAATGTCAAGGACTTTCCTATTTAGAATTCGAAGACATTACACATGCAGATTAAAAGCACAGTTCTCCAGGCACCTCCTCTGCTGCAGGATATTCGAGGGGCTTGTCCCTTTTATTTCCTCCCCTCTTCAAAGTGGCACCAAATGTAATCCTCCTTAATGGATGTGTAATATTACACTTACACCATAATCGCTTAAACATTCATTTATGGAGCCATATTTGGTTGTTCGTGTCCCTGACAGCCTATTTATCAAAAAGTAAACGTGCGGAACCTCGCGCCCCCCTCGGCAATCAATCAATATGCTCCTCTCCCAGAGATGCGTCTCAGGCCCAAATTAATTGCTGTGAAGTTTGCATAACCCCGCGCCCCCCACCCCCCCCCCCCCCATTACCCCGCGTTTAAGAACCTTTACCTTTGAAGACCATTTAGATGACTGAAGGAATCAATGTGAATCTCACATTCGAAAGGCTGATGAAATTGTAAGAGTTTAAGCGGAAATAATATAATGAGAAAAATAGGGATTCAGATTCAGTAATTGGATTTAGCTTAACTGATTTACATGAATACTTTGAGGTACTGAAAATGGCTTTTATATTATAAAATCCATACTGCCATGACATTTTGTGGAATCTCTCTAAGCATGCTTGTTTAGTCAGAATCTGAACTGGTCCTCCTCATAGGAAGGAAATAAATGAAAGAATCCAGATTCCGATTGAATCAATTTTTCTTACCGATTACTCCCACATGTTTAAACTTAAAGCAACCTGCTGGAATAAAATGTTCACATGAAAAAGGCATGCTTGTTTCTGCTGGATTACAATGTGCAATTGCAGACATAGAATGGCGTGTGGGCCAAATCCAACAAATTGTTCTAGTTCATTAAAACTTTTAAATGGATATCTTGGATCTTCCATTGAGACTGCGGAGCCCGACTGTTGTCCGCTCTGCGAAACGGGATTAGTTGATCCCTTTATTTGGGATTTCTAAAAAATATATTGTTGTTGTGCGACTTAATCACACAGAAACAAAAACCTCCCCAGGGATTAAAAGCTTTAAGCAGGGCGTTTAGATGAAATCATGTCCAATTAACTTACCAGATGATTAGTATCAATGAAACACAATAAGATACTGCATAATATGATAATGCAGACAATGGACTTCATTGAAATTGAAGGTCCCCTTTTAAATCAAACAGTTTAATTAATTCCAGGGAGTTTGGGTGTAGAACTTTCTCACTCACAAATGTAAATACAGCTGGTAGCAGATCAAATAAATCCTTATTTTATTGTAACATAAATTTACTGTGACACTAAATATTGTGCAGAAATGACATTTACAGTATTAAAGTACAGCATAGAATAGAATATTCAAAGTCATCTATTTGGCAAATCTTAAAATTGAGATGCTTTAAATAGCTGCGTATCATAGTTACTTAGTTATCTGAATATAGCATCAATCTGTCTTTGTAGACATTTAATGGTGTGACTATTTCTCAACAAAGTGTCTATGGCAATTATCAACATCACACAGTATTACATAATCAAATAATCATAATCATTTTATGTCTACCCAAAGACCTTTGAAACAAAATAGAATTTAATACGGCGTTCTTGAAACAAACAAACCACAGTGACTTGCCCTTTTCATCAGGTACTATGCAGAATGTTCTTTTCATATCATTATGCAAATGGTACAAAAATATTTTCAAAAGTGTGTGTGTGTGTGGCGGTGGTATAAGAGGGAAAAAATATGTTTAATATATTTAATGTTATGAATTAAATAAAGACAAAGCTCGGTATTGGAACTCTTTCATTAAACTATTTATCTAAAAAGTGGCTCTTCATTAAGAAGAAGAATAGAATCGGTGTAACAGAAATCAGGATATTCAAACAGAAACAATGTGTGTTTTAGGGAGGGAGATGTGATACTGATTTTACACATCATCAGGGTTGCAAAGTGTCTTATTGGGATAGAAACGTTAGTGAGATACCAAAGTAAAACTCACTATTAAATATTTGATGTAACAAACTGCTGCGTGGAACATCTCATGCTTTTTCTGCCTGATATATATCGCCAGGTGAGGTATTTACCACTATGGTCGTTTTCATGCGTCCTAAATGGCCAATTCTACATTCCTGAGCATCATCATGTCAATATAGCATTATAGCATTATAGGTCACTTATTATATAAGTGTTTGTCTTAAATGGTAAAAAATATATAAAAGAGAAACAAATTCACACCTTGGAGGCCCCACACACGCACACACATGTATGATTGTCATTTCATAAATATCATTAAGCATATTTCTACAAATATTCTTACACGCTATCAAAATTGCGTGTGAATGCTCCGAATCCCTGGTTTTCTACATGGCATTTATTCCCTATCGCAGACATGCTGTTCCTCACCTGCTCACCAGGTGTCATGAGTCACTTGATTCATCACCTGCATGCACACCGCTGCCCTTTGCCCATTAGCCTCATTAGGGCTGGTCATGCCAGGATTTCAAACACAGACATTTTGCAGGTATATTGATGTGCTGACTGTAATGGAAAAAAAATTCTTACAATGTTTCTTATCCATGAATTCGAAATTGATGCATCATCTATCAAGGAGACAGCAAATAGATGAACAGTGGAACAACTGACAACTGTGAATTACGGCCTAAGCCGTAAGATCTAGGCCTAGGCCTAAGCTTTCCCGCATATGGAGTAAAGAAAGTCAAAACTATGCAGTAAGGAGGACCTTTGAAACATCTTTGTGATCTTGAGTGTGCCAAAAACTGACCAAAGCCAGTTGCAGGTACCAGGTGGACTCACATCAGACAGATCTGGGGCGTAAACTCCTGTATGTATAAAATGTCGGTGTCTTGAATGTCGTAGAAGCTTTCAACACGGACACTGACTGAGTGACTGTGGTGAAAACTCTTCCCTTGCAAGTAAAATAAACTAGGCAAAAGACAACTTTGAATCTTCTGAAGACTTTATTATTGATCCGTGAACAAAACTCTCTTCTCCCGATTAACATAGAAATCTTCCACAACATGACCTTTTGAGGGGATGGAGAGCTGAAGAGCCCAAAATAGAGGAAGCGATCTAATCTTTCCATCGTTTTCTCCATCTGAGTCAAAAGTTGTTTTTTTCAGCTAGATTGGCTTCAAAGCCTGGCACTCTTCCTGGGATTTTAGCTCGTAAACCTTTTCTCTACCCAACATGTGTTTTCTCACGTGCTCCCGATCAGGCTGAAACCATGAAAAGGAGGCTTCATTCTTTAGCTCGTTCCATCGTCAGTTCCGGACAAAAACAATGAGCTTGATTCTGGTTTCACAACCTTCCAATCTTTCTAAATTCAGTTGCTGGATTTAAAAACTAGACATTGCTTTTTTTACATTTTACAGGGCAGGAGAGCAAACCTCCCTGTTTAGCCATGCATGCAATTATGGGACAGGAGTCAGTGGTACTGGACAAAAAGGGGTGATTTTGAAGACGGTAGTAGGTTAGTATGCCAGCTACATTAGTCCACCAACTAGCCCTGCAAGTGCAAGTACCATGTCACCAGGATTTTAGCTCCACCTGTTCTGTGTGGATGAGCAAATGTCACCTCGTAGTGTGGCCGGTCATTGACTCTGAGCCAGACTGGTGTCTCATTCTTAGTTTCCTCTTAACTTTACCTCATTTCCACCTTATGAGATTGTAATCAGCATAGTCGGTGCTGTTTTCCCCCTACCAGCCCTTTCTAAGGCTTTGATTGTTACAGAGGTGTACTGTATCACACATAGTGGCTTACCAACAGACACATTGTTTTTCCTTCGAGTGTTGATAATGATGCAATATTTGCTGTTGTTCGTATTTTCTGTGAAATAGAGCATTTACTGGTGACAGAAACTTTTCACCTCACAGTTTAATCAAGGCTGAGCACACAAGAGTAAATGATCTCTCTAAGAGTGTTCATCAACGCTAAATATTGCATTTGTTCAGCGTTAACTGTTAACCAAGATTTGGGGTTAATGGTAGCTGCTACGATCCATTTACGGGTTCAGGGTACTTTAATTGTACCGGTAGGTCGATTTTGTATTCAGTGACAGACGAGTCATTCCCCCCACTCACAAAAACACAGACAACAAACAAACATGGTAGAAATACTCAAGGCTCTTGTCACTCATTCCACTAAAATACAGCAAACGATATAGATTCATATGAAAAGATAACTGTGTGGCATCTATAGCTTTTGGGCTTTGTTCCTCCCATAGGATTTATTCCTCTGAGGAATGTCACAGGAAGTTGTTTTATACCACTTTGAACTACACATCTGTCCGGAAAGAAGAAGCCATAATTCATCCTGCAAGGTCAGAGAGTCGTCATTTAAAACAGAGCCGGTCGCTTATATTGGTTTCCTAAACGTGAAAAGAAAAAGAGGAAAGTGATAAAGCACAATAGAATAAGATGATAGCGGTATTGTAGTTGTGGAAGCAGGAGAGGATTTTTAAACAAAGTAAACACATATTTGTGAGATTGCACACATTCCACAGTCGGACTTAAATTCATGTTGATGGACACTTCTACTTAGAAAAGGTCGACGTGATTCTGACTAAATGACCGTGCAGTGTTAGTTTTTACAGATACAGATACTGCAGCCAGATGATTTTGCCTTGTGAGTCTACGTGTGACTTGGAGGCACCGAGCGTCAGCGACAGCTACGGCAAATGTGGTTACGAGTGCTCGTGCAGGTTTTCCCGCGAACAGATTTTGTCACCGCGATAGAGTCACACCCACGTGAGATGCAGTCAGCGAACTTTACGGATGTTTGGATGAAAATGAAGGCCGAGATCAAAGAGGGATGTGATTCCAACTCGGGGTCCCGGGAGAGTCGGGCTGGGGAGGGAGGACACAGCCGATGCACATCCCCCCCACCTCATGCCGTTGTTTTGATCCAATTGTTTCTTACTTATTAAATATGGTGTCATCTTTAGTATACATTGCTTTTTTTTGTCACCATTACACTGTAAATGCGTGTGAATACTGACATTCGTTCCTTTAGTCTCGTTCTTAGTTTTAGTTCTTATCAAATGTTCAAATATTATTTCGCAAGTGATCCAAAAATGTCAATAAGAGCGTAAAAAAAGACCTCGAGATCTTTGAGCTTCTTTTCCAGTGGACCTTTCTTAGCTGTGGATGATTAGTGTTGCACCTATGACTGTTTGCATGCAGCTATGCCCTTTTCACAGGACGTAATGAAGGGCATGCTGAATATGTAGTGTTTGACAGAGATTTCCTGCTATGGTCACTGGCTTACCATCAGAAAGCAAACATTAACTGGCAAAGTCTGTGTAGTGCAAATGCGTTTTCGCAAATGCATGTTTGGTGCCATCTGGTGACTTCAAGCAGTGGAGTTGAAGGATTTAAACTACAAGGCGCCTGACGATATATAAAAACAGCTGCTGTACTATTTAACTTGAATCGGTCGGTAGAATAATGAACGTGTCTCAAATCACGCTCTGTTTGCAAAACTAACTTAATTGGGGCCGACCGCCAGGCGATGAGTGTGTTCTTAAGGACAAGTACAGCAGCGCACTGTGCTGTGCAACACAATACATTCAGTCTGTAAGCAGACACTGAAGAAAGGGAGTGTCTCCTCTTCTTCTCCACACTCCAGAGGGAGCAAGTGACCAGTAAAAGAATCTGGAATAAGAGTGAGTCACACAGTGTGTTGAAATCTGCGGCTGATTTGGGGAATTTTCCTTCTGCAAATCCGGTGCCAGCTATTGTCTGCGACATCAACAAGTAATCTTTAGCAATGCCTGTTGGAATGAAGGTGCATCCTAAGTGAGGCAGAAGAAAAAGCCTTTAATAAGCATCTTTAGGAAGTACTGTGTAGTGAGCCGGGCTACAAAGGCTCCCGAGAGAATGTGAAGTGAGTGCAACAACCATTCAACTAATAAAATAACTAAAGAACAACAGTTATTATGACGGAGTAGACCGTCTGATAAGATGTTCATACCAACGTGCTGCAGTAAGTTACACTTCAGGGGGTTTTGATGGTTTTCTTATTCTCCATTATTAATGACGTTTACAATATATATTATGCATGCATGGGATGTACGTGGATCCTCTTTTTGGTGTATTTTTTCCCCTGTGGAATGGTGTGTGCTCCCTGCTCAGTGGGCACGCCTGTGTTTGTGTTGGAACAAGTGCTGGAGGGGCGTAGCCGCACAAGGGCGTGTGCCTCCACCCCTCCGCAGGATCCCTGGAAAAGGAAACTTGACGCTGCTGTCTGCAACAAGTTGCGTGTTTAACTCCAAAAGGTGAATATATTTACTTAAATTCAGAGCTAGATTGTAACTTAACTGTAATCCATGTCTTGTTTTTCATATTCTCTCGCTGTATTCACATTTTACATAAACATATTGAGAACAATCCCAGGAGGATTGTGTTTGAGGGGAAGAAAATCGAGCCCGGTGTGGCTGTAACAGGGTAATACAATATTTCAGCAATAGAATAGATGAGTTATGACCTAAATGGTCTGTCTTCTCCTCTTACACACAAAGAAAAAGTTTCCACTTCCTGCTGCATATGGGACCTGTTAGAGGATTTACTGTTCTGTTACTTTAAGTTCTGTTCCTCTTTCAGCCAAGATGCCCGAAAACGCAGAAGCTGTGTCAGCCACTCTCACCACCAACAGAAACTGCACCATAGAGATAACGAATGTCAGCAGTAACTACTGCCTCATCAACCCCAAGTAAGTCCATAGCGGTGATTAACATTTCTAATGCATGTGAATGTACATCAGCAGACTGGATGAAGAGACGAAACTGTTTATTGAAAGAGAGGTAAACATTCATGAGCGACTTGATACAGTGCGGGCAAAATAAAATGTGACGGTTGCTTCTTAATGCATCTCAAATGTTCAGGGCGTCAACAATCTATTCTGCACTTAAAAATGTGTTTTTTTAATATCTTCATGGCTTGTTTGTGAACTCAATGGCTGCTTTGTTCCATGGAGGAGTAGCCCTTTAAGGGGATGCTTTGACATTGCAATGCCTGATTACATCTCTGAATCGGCATCTTGATGATAAACAAATAGTCCTTTGAGAAAAATGTAGTCTCTGCTACTTTTGTTTTTCTCTGAGTTGGTTAGTTTGGGTCTTTTTATTGTCTAAATGTTAAGTAAAGCTCAAAATGATTTATTTGATTTGGTGGCGTACTCCTCAATATTGTACCGCTTCTTCCACTTCTGCAAGACCAGGGGGGGGGATGAATAAAACAAAACAGTGGATATAAATAAGCCACGTCACATTTATCTAGCTGTGGCAGGACAGACCGTATCTTGGATGGATGGTTTTCATGTGTGACATAACTTTGCTGAGAACATCCACCTATCCATCATGCAGTGACACGCACTGCCTCATTGCACATCGCATGCAGCTACACTCACTGTAACTTAGAAGTCCACAGCAGTACCTGCACGGTCACACTCCATCCATCAGCATGAGGTAGTTCAGGTACCCTGGAAAGCCCAACACTTGAAAAGTACTCTGAAAACTCGTATTTTTCCATCAAAAGTCTGCTAAGTCCGTCCGGTATCGATGGGAAAGGTTAATCTCCCCGCCTCTTCTACAGGGTCTACATGTCGAGCGGCTTCTGCCACCACCCGCCCCAGCCCACCATCCGCACCGCCAGGACTGAAGTGTGCTCCTTCACCAAGGACGACAACACCGCCACGGGCTCCGTCGGCCTGCTGACCTACGACCTGTTCCACATGCAGAGCCGCGTCTGCTCCGAGCGCGTGGCCATCATGTTTTCTGTGCCGTTTGACCACAACCTGTACAAGAACCGGCTGGCCGTGGGCGTGGTGGAGCAAACCCGGGCCTGCGATAAACAGCTGTACAAGCAGCTGTACGATGGGAAAGACCTCACCGGCTTCACCCGCTCCGAAGAACACGGCTGCGGGCTGGTGCACCAAACGGCGTACGTTGATTTCAGGGCCACAATGTCCTCCATTGGCAAAGCCATCGTTAAAGTGGAGCTGTATGACAAAATGGGTCATTAGTTTGTGCTCGGCAGAATAAATAAACCTGATTTGATTTGACTGCTGCTGCATGTTGACATCTAGAAAAAAATCCAAAAGGAGGGGAAGTGACTGATTTTGCTGTCATCTGTACTCTGTGTCCGCTGACAGATATCATTATCTGACAGGCAGCCCATTGATTCTCCATTAGCTAATTTCTTGGGCTTACGTGCATTGTAAACTCCCTTTTTATTTGATCATGATAATAAAACATTCAGACTCAATGATTGTGTTGTGTGGAATATGTCTTTCATAATTGGTGACGAACAGTAATCCTTTCTTAATCTCTTAGCAGGATCCATCTAATTCTAATGAGTAGCAACAGATGGAATATTGGCAAAGATGTTTTTTTAATCATCATGAAGACAGTATGGTTGTTCACTGGCCGTGACGCTCTCCATCACTGTGTAATTAATGTACGGTAAAGGAATGCAGAGGAGATAAAGAGTGAGAGCACAGAACTATCTAGTGAAGTCTTTCTCAATTTGTTCCGGTTATTTTCATCTCTTTCGCAAAATTCCACAAGAATGAGATCACCAAACCAACTCCATCCACGATGCCACGATCAGAAGGAAAAAATGAGCGAGCTGGAAACTGTTTAAAAGTGCCACAAACAAGGGTGTGGTGGATTTTTTTTTTCCCAGAGGGAAAAATACAGGAATCTTGGTTCTCAGCCTTCTTTTTTTGGGGTGGAGGGTGGTGACTAGACGAGGGTGTGGGCTGTCATGGGGTTGGGTAACATGTGGGGAGTGTTTCCATGATGATGGCAAACATCCTGGATCAAAAAAAAAGAAGAAGAAAAAAAAGAAAGAGAAAAACTACCGGCAACACCCTTCTCTGTAACTTTTCCCACTCTCGGACTTGGAAGTATCAGCCGAGGTTCTCACCAGGTAAGTCAACTACAACATTTGAGGAAATACTTTATAAGAAGCTGTAGAGAGAATATAAGGCTATTTATAGAGGAACGCAGAAGCCCTGATGAGGTATTTGTTTGATTTGTATCGTGTATCAGTTGATAAAGGGGCTGATCATTTTCTCTAGTGTTCTCCCTCTAGCTTCATTACGGCATGCTATTTAGTGCTGTAATTGAAGAAGTACACTCTAATGAGGCAAAGAGAGTCTGCCGCTATTCTCTGATCACTCACAACTGTGTTGAAATCTCATTAGCCTCTTGAAATGCATCATTCATACCCGGTGCCCGTTCACGTTCATCTTTGAAGGTCAATGTAGTGCAATAAAGCATGTCAGCTGAGAAGAGAGCGGTGAGAGATTTTTATAGAGGAGTAAGCATGATGCTCGTCATTCCCAATGTGATTAGAGGTGGAGGGAAGTGTTACAGTCACAGCTGTGATGTTGCTCATCAAGGATGGTTAAAAACCCAAATGACCTTTTGTTTTTACAAGCAGACCTTAACACGCATCCCAACATGTCGGAGTCAGCTGAAGCTGTAGCGGCCGATGTGACCAGCAAGAGAAGTGTTACTATTGAAATCGGGAATGTCACCAGCAACTATTGCCTCATCAACCCCAAGTAAGACCTGGCTGCCTTGTCATTTATTTAAAACATATTGCAGAGATAGAAAATAATGTCTAATGTGTGTGTGATATTATTAGGGTATACCTTGAGAACGGGGAGACGTACAACCCTCCTCAGCCCACAGTGCGCCCCCTGAAGACGGAGGTCTGCACTTTCTCCAAGTCCGGCGGCAAAGCGACCGGCAGCATCGGTGTGCTGACCTACGACCTCTTTGAGAGGTCGCAGAACGACTACATTGAGACTCTGGCCATCATGTTCTCGGTGCCGTGGGACTACAACCTGTACAAGAACTGGTTCGCGGTGGGCGTCTACAAGAAGGGCCGCAACTGCGACAAGGATCTGTACAAAGAGATGTACTACGAGAAGAAGCAGCAGGAGCACGGGTTTGCTAGGGAGGAGGCCGTTGGCTCAGGAATCAATTATGTGGGCAGCTACTTAGATATCAAGGCCACAATGAGTCCCCTGGGCAATGCCATCATGAAGGTGGAGGTGTGGGATAAGCTTTTCACACCCATGGGCCAGCAAGCTCACTAGAGGGTCTTCTTGTCACAACATCCAGCGGCAGAATTTGTCGTTCCACCTGAAGTAGACAACGTGCCTGATTTATCAGATGTTTTGCTGCTGACATGTGTCTGTGTGCCTGGGTATTACCCCCCCACACCTTCTCATCCATGAGGCAATAACCACATTCTATAGTCAAAGCCTCTGTCTGTTTTCATAGCATCCGATTTTAAAATGGCATCTTTAGAAATGAGGATGAAAGGATGACTCAAGGGCAGCTTCATAAAACACACCGAGAGCTGTTCTGTATTTTACCGTGACACTGCAGTGCAAGGAATAAACCTTTTTGTTGAAACTATTTGTCTTTGTGTTTGTCTGTTGTGCTCTGAAATGTTTAAAACGTGAAATATTTGAACATATTTTGTAGTAGTTTTTTATTGGAAGAGGGTTAAAGGGTTTCTCCAATGGGGATGAAAGGACGCAGCATTGTGACACGCCCTGCCTTATTTTGTCCGACATCAAAGCAAATACAGCACTGCTAATACACCAAGCAGTATTGCATGGAAACAGTGTAAGACTAACCACAACTTAAAGAGAATAGTTTATTATGCATTATCTTCAAATTGTTTTTTGGAATGCAAAAAGTAACACAATCGACCTTTTTTCAAAATCAAACGCCTGTATTTCTCTTTTCAGAGCATATCATTATGGAAATGTTTTGCATCTTTGCTATTGATTTCTTTTTTGCTTTCAGCACCACAGTATTAGCAGTAGTATAGGACATCACAGACTGACCAATCTCCTATTCATTTTTTATAATCATAATGTTTCCTCGAGCACCAAAATGAAAACAATTATTAAATTGTTGGCTAAATACAACTTGCCTATACAATGTTTTTAGACATATTTGTAACCAGATTTCTGTGAAAGGTCTTCCATCCTGGCGGAATAAGAGGGAGCACTAAAACGTCTCAGCTATGTGGTTAATGTTGGAAACACATTCTTTGGCTCATTTTCATGAAACAAAAATGAATTATTACGTTTCCTTTTTTTTTTTGTTGCAATTATGACAGGGGCTTTGTTGTGGTGGTGAAAGAGACGTGAAAGGACAAGATGAAGTCCCCATTCGTTTTGACTGCTCAGGACCTCATTACGCTTACTAAAAGCTTCATAATTCTTTAGTTGGTGAGAAATTACAATCTGGACACGTTATCACACCATCAGACATCTCGCTTTGCAGAAGTGTCAGAGCCAAGTTTAGTGTAGAAACAGTCATTAACCTCGGGAGAACGTGTGAGCTCGGTTTACATCACATTCACAGGCAAAGTTATCCGTTCCCCATGAGTCTATTCTGGATCTAAACCCCGCCTTCCTGATCGGGGTTTTCCCCGTTAGATTCACGATGCTTTTGCTGGATTAGCTGTTCCAGCCACAAAGCAGCCCAGATCAAAGGTTTTGCTCACTGTCACCGTTTGATTTGCATAAAAGTCGTACATAACGTGGAGGCATAAACCCGGCCTGTCTAGGCTCAGTGCCCGAGGCTTTGTTGAGTAGAAATCAGAGAAATTATAAACAGATGAGGGACACTAAGCACAAACTTTTGTCTGTCGCAGCTTTGAAATGATAAGTTCCCACACAATCCTTTCATATTGTCCTTTCCATCTCTCCTCTATGCTTAGTGTACCTGCACATAAATCTTTCTTCTTTCATGTTTTGCATCAAATTCCTTCCCCTTGTGTGTTTTTGTGTGCGTTTGTGCGAACATTAAATGTGTTTCAGCGTTTTTTGTGATGAGCATCTCTGCGTGTTGGGACGCGCGCCCCTGTGCATGCAGAGATGGGTTTATTTATATCAAATGCATTCCTTTGTGAATTATGCCATTTCCTTTTAGCAAGTCTGAAGAAAATCTTTCCAGAACAGACTGGGATTAGACTCCTTCAACAGGAAACAAAACACATGTGAAAAATGTATTTTACGGAGCAGATAAACTTAAGAAGCTCAGCAATGGTGGATTGAAACCGATGCTTTTTTTTACCACTAAACAGCGGTGATGCTGTTTGTCACGGTAAAAAAAGCGTCAGTCGAAATCCCTCCCGGGGTTTTCAGAGGAAAGGGAGGTGGATGAGTGCAGCTGCAAAAGATTTCCATAAGACAACAATCAACTGATCACACTAAAACAACAGTAAGGCCCCAGCTGAAGCCACAGCGAGGAGAAGAGAAACACAGAAAACCTGCAAGAGGTTCAGAAGCGCATGTGCAGCCTTTTAGAGCCTTTTCTGATTTTACGAGCATTTTTGTTTGGTACTCCTACTTCCTTAACCCACTGTTGCTGTAGTTATAATGCTATAAGTAGAAAAGGCGTGCGTCTCCTCTCTCTTTCCAATTGGAGACTTTATTTACCGTCACCAACGTGACTCCACAGATGACTCATTCCCACAAAGCCCGGTTGATGCGCAGAGAGCTCAGAGTCTGATCTTAACCTGCGACGAAGACTCAACTTGCAGGCCAGTTTGAATTTCCATCCTCCTGTTTCCTTTGAAGCAAAGCCTACAGGGCAGAACTGTATTGTGTATTGACTCAAACAGGGAGGGTCCAAGCAGCTTAAATGCTTTATTTTCAATAAGCTGAGTTTAGGGTGTGAGCTGCAGCGTGACCGTGAGCGCATACTGCATTACACTTCAATATCTTCTCTCACGGAGGGACATGGAAGTACACAGGGGAGCTATTTGTGGATGCCTTCAACTACTAAATCTGCTCTCTAAGACTGCCATCTAGAGGCCCTGTGGCATATCAAGTGTACTCACACAGATTGCACTCAAAGCCGTGTAGTGAAATAGTACTGGATACCACGGCGGACAGTCAAATAAAATCGATGTATTTTCATTGACTTGAAGCAGAGGAGCTGTTGGTGTGTCCCTAGAGACCTCCTCATTGTTAGCGGACAGTGCGGCATTGCTGTGGCTCTCCCTCTTCTCCTGCTATTCCTGGCTCCTAACAGATCATGACATGCAGCGGGGACTGGCTCTCGAATGTGTGCGTCAGGAGCCTGCAGCACGGTCGCTGCAGCTCAATTACAAGCATCAGTTTCAGTCTGGTTCCCCGCTAGATAGTTTGGGCTTAAAAAACACATAGAAACGCCAGATACGCACTGTTCTGCATGTACGTCCTTGTTATTCCAAAAGTTCAGGTGGGGTTCATTCCTGTGCAGAATGTCTAATCATTTAATCCCGTTGTTCCTAGCAGGCTTTGGAGATTGTCTCATGATGCTACTTTGTTGTTTTGTAACATATCATCATGTAACAACACAGAACGCCTGTTCTTTCAGGCCTCCCTCCAAAGCCCAATGATCATAATGAACATCACGCTCAATTTACCGTTGATATTGTTATTTGTTGTTGACAGGCGAGCTCCCTCTGGATGTTTCTAGGTTATCCAGCAGCGGCTCCTGGTCGTAGTTTGGGGGTAATTCTCTATAAATGTTTATGTTGACATTCACCGGTTGGCGCAGGTCCTGCTCCTTTTCCATCATCTGAAACAAGTGAAGTACATTTCCGCCTCTTGGGGCTGAAATGATCAGCTGGCCCCGTGGTTCACGGTTGTCCGTGCTCTGTATTTCTTCGAGTTGATTCTGACCCATCGTGCAGGTACTTATGTCAAAGCTACTTGGGATCATTCAGCTGCAGGGTCAGATCTGACACAGCAGCGCCATCTGTCTGGATGTCGCACAGCAAAGTATTTACTGGTGTCATTCTGAATAAATCACCGACTGAGTTTTCATCCAGTCTGGCAAAACTCCAGAGTGGAAGTGCTCCAATAAACCAGTCGTTTAATAGTATATAAGTACATCTGTAAAAAAAAAAAAAAAGTGATTTCCATTACTCACCAATTTTTGTGCCTTCACGCTGACGCCGTCTGACACTTCTTCTCATTCCGGCCGCCAAAAGTCCCCGCTCACACCCCGGAGTCTGCCGAAGGAACCAGCGGTTGCCGTGCAGATGCACCTTACCTGGTGTCCTTCCAACCACTGTGCCACGTCTCTGCGTCACGGCAGACACCGGCTCCCATTCTAGAATCACATCGTATAAACTTGCAGGTGTGCCATGTATACTTTTAGCATTGATATCTATAACGTAACATCTCCGCTGTGCCATTGGTGGCTGAAAGAAGGTTTAGCCTCAGTTCTTCTTTGTTTTCATCTTTGTTGAATCAACAAGCTATGATGAAATAGGCCTCAGACTCAAATGCCGGCAATGTACAAAAAGATTTTACAACAAAAAACCTTTTCTTTTTTATTTCTATTGTCTGCTTTTGTCTTAATTTTTTGTTTCATCAGTTAGTATCTGACTCTTATTTTGGTGTCAAAAAAGAAAGTATCAATGACTCAATGACGGATTTGTCATTCAAAACTGTCTAACTAACCACTGTCAGACATCCCTCGGTCCCTCGGCTTTATACAACCCCACAGGCTCAAGTCATCCCACTTCAGCGTCAGCGCAGATCGCTGAATGTGGGAATGTGTTGCAGGTCCGCCGATTCATGTGCTAATTGAGTGATTGTGCCGTGGCATCGCTGAGGGACGGGAGAACAAACCATGGGCCTCATGTACAGGACTTCAACGGCATACTTCACAGTGCTGTTGCTATGAGATGCCCAGAGACCCCTTTGTTTTCTATTGTAAGCCTTTGTAGTAACTGACATTGTTGTGTTGCTATTAGAGTATATATATTATATATATTTATTTACGGTAGGTGTACAATATATAGCAGCCTGTCACTGTATCACATGGTACCACTAGAGAGCAGGTTTCCTAACTGGACACAGACTTGCGTATTGTGTATGTTGACCCCTTGGCATTCGACCTGAGTTTACTGAAACATTTAATGTAATATGTGTCTAGTTGAATATGATGGATATTGTTTCTCTGAATCGTGTCTTGCATAAAGTTTCTGGCCTGCTGTACCAGTAACGGAGTAACACAGAATTGGATGAGATTAGAAGGGGAGTTGGGAGGAGGATGACCCGAGATCGAGAGAGGAAGAAGGCCACGGAACACACTTTCCTACCCAGCCCTGCTAGACACACACACACACACACACACGCTCTAACACAGGCCCACCCTGAAGTGTTGTGTTTGCCAGATGAGGGAGTGATACATGACTCTTGTCACTGCTTCCTTCATTACACCAGCACTTGTGCACCATAGAAACCACACCACATTGCGGTGGTTGCTGCAGTGCAGCGTAGAACTGAGACACAAGGCAACGCGTCCTGCACTGCAGGGAAAGGGCTGTTTAATTAAATACTGACAAAGGATGAAGGGTACTTTAGCCACAATGAAGCTGCAACGCTGTTAGTGTATTTTAGTGGAGAACATGAGCTGAACTGAATACAATAAGCTCCTTTCTGTTATGATTGTCTAAAACCAAATGAGAACCAGTCTGGATGAGTAAACTCAAGCAACCGCCGACATTCCAACTATAGATTTATTTGTATAAAATATTTTTAAAAGTATATCATAATACATACAGTAAATGGTGTGAGAGCCGGCAGAATGTCTTCTCTCAGATGGTACAGTAAGTCCACTAGGTTCTGACAATGGCATAATTATAAAATATCATATAAATACACATTTTGATCTAAATCTGAAAGCACTTAACTATGGCTTTATCGTCATTCAATACGGAACAGGACATAAGTCAGGCGAAAGATAACGCCTGTATCTTTGTGTTGTTGCTCAGTGTTTGTCCGTCCAAACTGGATGGAAAACGAAAGATTGTTGGCGTTCGGACGAGGGGAAAGTGCTGAAGGATTTCATGAGGTTCAAAAATACCAGGAAAAGAAACCTCTCTTTCTGAGCATTGTGTCCCATCTGTGACCTCTGACCTCGAACGCAACGCTACTCACGTAACCAGACCCGTGCATCACGCTACACTCATTTTCCTGTTCTTTCTCCTCACAGATAGAGGATCCAATTCATAGACCGAACATGGACACTTATCTGTGTCAACTTCACACTGAAAAACAGCAGATCTACCAACTCTCACGGTTTCGCCGTGTGACACACGCTTTTGCATGTTTTCACACGCACTCACGCCACACAACCAATTTCTCACGGCAAAAAATAAATTCAGATTTTGGGCCGAAGCGCGTTCGTTCGTTTTCAAACTCCCCGACGATAGACGGCGCTAAGGAGCGCGTCTGTGAACCCATTCGCTGCATAGACATCCTGTTTACCCCGAAGAGTCCCGGAATTAGCAACAGAAGAAGGTTTTCAAACAGACACAACCGCGGGAGAAACTAAGGAGGAGCAAAGACTAAGGTACGTTAATGACATGTGGTTCAATTAAGTACTCACTCTCTTAAACTTTAAATCTTGAAAGAACTGATTAGTTGTGTTTGTGTGATTTTGAGTGGTGAATGTAAACTGTCACAACAAGCAGCAGGAGAGCACCTTGTTAACCTCTTGGTGTACTGCATGCTCAAAACATCATAGCATTGTTTATTAAGCCTTAATAAACAATGCTTGATAAAAAATGACTAACCAGCTTCTGATCTCCTTCTTAATACCTTTAAGAAGGATCTTTTGTTATTTTATTTATGTGTATTTATATTATGTGTATAAATTGTTTTGCTTTGAAAAGCTCCTGTTTAAGCACTTTATTTGTTGCACTTTTTTGTTTGATAATGAAAAATATTTTTCCCTAACTAAACTTGTCATTTTTTGCTGAACATGAATCATTAAGTGCTCTTAATAATACAATTATTAACAATATAGGTGAGGTTTCAGTTAAGAGTTAGTTGAATACCATTGTAATCAAAATGTCAATCAACCTAAATTGGTCAAATCTTAAACACGGGTCTATTAATTAGGCTATATTGTGGTACATAGACAGTCATTGAGGCACAGCAATAGTTTTCTGGATGAATGTTCAGCTCAAGTCTAGAAGGCCCCACAAGTCATGAGCAGATAAACATGAATCAGAATAAGTTCAGGCATACCACCCAAAGATCCACTAGAATGCATGAAATAAGATCTACTTAAACCAGAATGTCCTTGGGGTGGACCATCAGCTACGTCTCTGCTTCTCAGAATGTAACCAATGTTGTCCATCTCCAGCAGGCCGCCCCTCTCAACGACGTTGGGCCCCACAAACCACCAGAATGCAGCGTACAACATGGGTACTACGCCAAATGAATTCCGATTTCCTGATATGAGCCACCAACGTGTGTGGCTGCGTGCGCGGCAAAATCTTGGTCACCCCCGACAAAATCTCACTCCAAGGTTTTTTGAAAAGTTGGCAGCTCTGAAACAGTAAGTTGCCGAGTTACTAGCTCAAAGCAGAGTGGCTGCAAGACACAATTGCATCAGGAGAGTCCTGGGGTTCGGTAATACAAATGACCTCGTCTTTGATGAACACAACTGCTGTCCGGCGCACAATCAGGGCCGTCAACAATAACACATTTTATCTTTGCTGTTGCAAGCTACACAGCTTTTGTCATTATAACCCTGAATACTTGGTTCTCCAGTAAAAAATCAAGCTCTGTTTTCTGAATAGTGAGTGCAAATTGTTATGAATAGATACATATTCAGATCTTGAGTGACGTGGTTGAAAACAAGACCTTTTTCTCACAGTATGTTACAGGAATTTGTCACAGTATGTCTCTGTTTGCCTCGGGTAAGGTTGTCGACACAATCATTGTGATGCCACAGATTACGACATTCACTCTTGTGTCATCTCTTCGATGCAGTTCCTCCTCGGCGGATATTTAAGATATTTCATTACTCTGCAAAGTCACTGGGGAGGTGAAGGCGCAGCTGCGGCGCGCGCGTGGACGAGCTGTGGCCCTCCGGTTGGGGAAAATGGAAATGCGATATCGTTCATGATGTTGAGAGATTTCCACGAGGTTGTGAATATTTCAGGGCCTGCCATCCCCATTCTTGGTCTTGAGCACGACGAGGCTAACCATGACAGGGATCAAGCAGATGGGAGTCATCACCAGGGCAAAGACAATCACCGGCGGTGGGTCGCTCAGCTCCTGCGAGGGACAATCCTTGAAGTGGCTGGAGTGGATCTCCACAAAGGTCTGTTCCACCAGCGGGTTGGGCCATGGGATCATTAGACAGTCAGATATCTCCTCGGTGCATAGGCTGAGGTTGCTATACAAACTGCAGTGTGGAGACACACAGCGCGCAGAAGAGGATTCAGACGTTTCATTTGACAATATTTTTTCATTTTAAAACAAATTCCCTGCAAATATGAACACGCATTACTTACCCGCCCACGTTGCTCCAAGTGCACCATTCAGTGCTGTTCAGTAATGCCATTGCGTCATAAAATTTCGTGATACATTGAATTTGGAGCAGAGTGGAAAGGCAATCCATGGTTGGTCCGTGATAATGAATATCACAAAGTCCGCAGTAAATCCCACACATCACGTCAGAGTTATTTCCACAAGCTGCATTGTCAAAGAGATTAACAAAGAAAGAGAGATTGAAATTATAATATAATAATACATTGAATGGTTATTTATTAAAGTGATCTCCATTAAATGCTGGGTAAACAGAATGACGTGAAGGTACATGACTACAATTATTTAATAAAGTGGTGTCACATACCAAATGACAAGGCGGGGGTTTCTGAAGTGGCATCTTAAACAAAGAGGAATAACATGTTTAGATTGAAACATTTACATTCAGCTGCCATAAACTCTTTAAATCAAACGGACAACAGCAAAAGTAATACCAGGTCTTTGTGACTAACTTCATCAGATAAGTTCATCAAAGACAAACATCCTAGCAAATGTCGATGCAAAGCGTATGTTTGTTTCCTGCTAGCTCGTGAGATCATTTACGTGTCCAGCACTGAGCCAGGCATTTGCAGCTGTAGAAGGAGACCACACACTCACCGCAGAGAAAGCAGAGGAATATCCCAATGAAACCAAGTGCTCCCTTCATGTCAGAAAAAAATGAATAAAGGTGCGATTCCCCCAACCGGTGACCATGGATAACAAACCCTAAACTTCTCAGACTGTGTAGAGCGAGGCGCAACAGGAAACCCGACAGGATGGAAGAGACGCAGTGTAACCTTCGGTTACCAGATGTCCAAACAGTGTTACCCGCGGTTACCAGATGTTCTTCGAAGATCTGTCTGACGGGCCTGCGCCTCGGCAGCCGCACTTCCCCTCTCCGACACACGTTTCCTCAGGATTTTCTTCCCTTTTTTAACGGGGTGGAGGCAACAAAGGTTGTCCTCTCCATTCTCCCAAATAAAAGGGAGCACACCCAAGCTGGGCTGGACCCACATCTGAAAACCCTTTACTCTCTAACTCTTGTTCTGCTTTTTAGTCTCAGTTTCTCACAGTCGAAGGCCTGGCCAGCTCACAGCATGTGATTTATTTGCCTTTTGGGCTGCCTCTGCCAAATAAGAAACATGAGTAAACATTCAGGACTTTGCTTTTTGGGGTGGATGTTATCATGACTCTGCAGGGTGTGCTGTGCAGACAGCAATGTTTCATGTTTGGGTTAATTAATAAAGAAAAAAAGATAAATAAGTCATTAGACTGTGCTGAGATTCAAAGGGCCAACTGACTGATAATTCCAAAGCTGGAAAACTTTTTTCACTGTGCTACATCTGTTAAGTAGGTTCTCACTCTCGCCATTCACCACTGTAACAGAGGTGGGTTCATTGATTGAATGGAAAATTAAGTGTAAGACTCTTTTCTCACAACCGACTTTTTCATTTATGTCACTGAATCCACACATTGGGCCTCTCACAACATCTGTTTGCCGAGCAGGACTTTTTGATTTAGTGATGACATCAGGAAATGTTACTTTTCTGCAGAGGAGGAGCTCAGAGTTTGTGGGAGTTGGCAGGGGAAGGAGGGAGGGGGGGAGGAGGTGGGGTGGGTGGGGGGGGGTGGGCGGGGGACAGTCAGGGGAGGAGAAAAAAAGAAAAAGGAAGTCACAAGAGGAGGAACAGTGAAAGGGGCGCTTTCCAGTTGTTTCACAACCCGGAGTTCATGTGCTGATCCCAGACGTTGCATGGGGTGAATGACGAACAAATTCAGGAAGTTGAGCCAGGTGGGATCTTTTTGAAATGAGGTTTGAATTAACCTTTGACCCAAACCCACTACGGGCCTCGTGTCTACTGCTGTTGACCCCTCACTGGTGGAGACCTCCCGAGCTGTTTGTCTTGGATTCTCATGATAGCACACACAGGCAGATCTTGGCAGGAACAGGATCGCTGTGCTTTGCTCTCTTCCTCTGTCAGTTCCAGCAATTGAGTTCAACAAACTGATTCAAAACAACCCCCCCAGTGCTCACAAATACATAATCAGTATTTTTACTGTAAAATATAGAACATGTAAATAACTGTCATACATTTCTGCTGAAATATTAAAGTAAGATTAAATCGAAACCGAACCATTAGCAGAAGTCATTTGTTGTTAGGGAGACACTCAATAATTGAGTAAAAGAAAAGAGATGTAATCTTACTGGCAACCTCCGTCACTGTTGAGAAATACCCTGTAGAGGAAGAAGGGGATGTTAGTCTAAGTATGCATGAGCAGAAAGCCTGTGCTTTGTTTGCACCTTCAAACACGCATGTCGTACCTGTCGGGGTGGCCGGTGGCGCCGTTATCTTTTCATTGACCAGACAAACCACTGTTGAGCAACCTGCTAAAAGAGAAATCAAATAAGAGAAGAACTGGATATTGGATTTGAGATATATTTTTAGATAGTAAAAAGTCGACACTTTGACACTTATTAAATTAAATTGAACAATTTTCAGAACATTTAACGGTTGAGGAGACAAAGGAAGTGAAGAGGAACGAGCTGCAGAGAGTGAAGAGGTGAACGCATCCTCCCTTTGTCTCCCAGTCTTTTGAGGAAATCTTAATATATTCAAGTCCAGCATAAACTAACAAAAGATTCACCTCCCACCAGAATAAAACATTTTATTAAAGGAATAGGAGCTAATGCTAACGGCAGTATGAATAATACAATCCACTGAAATAATCGGGTGATGACATTTGTAGGAGCCAGTGTAACATAAATTCTTCTTTAATAACATATGTGTTGAGACAGATTGGTCATAAACCCTCCTTGGCCCTTAAATCAAACTGTTCAAGTACACAACTAACTCACGAGACTTCCTAAACGCCTTTCTAAAAGCCACTCAATCATTGAAATCCCCGAGCATTCCTCTGGAGAAGTGAGATAGAGGGCAAGTAAAACAGTTCAATCATAAAGTGGGAAAGAAATGGACAGTATAAATCGTCTACTTACCCCAGATGAGAAGAGTTATAAAACACCCAGAGATCATAGGTGGGAAACTAGTGGCTGTCATTTTGCCTGAAAACGCTCTGCTCTTCTTCTTCTTCCCTGGTGGGTAAGGATTACATATCTCAACCTTTTTGCAGGAAGGCTCTAAAAAACAACAGGAAGCCCTCATTTCCTAGGATGGGCGGATTCGCACAATGGTACTGAGAGCCTCTGACAGGGGTAGAACTACCGTGGACCACTAGTGCATCACCACCTCTCTCTCTTTCTTTATCTCTCCCTCATCCCACTCTCGGCTTTGCAACAGAAAGAGAGAGAGAGAGAGAGTTGGGGAGAGCCCCACCCTCTTTTTAGGACTCCCTCTCTCTGTCTTTACCTTTGCCTTTGATATCTGCCTTCATGAATACAGGCGGTATTTTGATTTCAACTATGGACTAATAAAGTCTTGGACTTCAAAAAAAAAAAAGGCAAGCAGAAAAAAACTGAAATACATTACTTTGGAATTGCTCGTGTCCTGTTTCACTTCCTGTCAGCTGTTGTTAACATATATTGCAACAGTAAATAAACTGAGGTACATGTGGAATGTGTGCATTTTTAACCACCAGGGTTCTTTGTTGTAACTGATTCTGAGGAAGCCAACAGAACCCTGCCGTCCACAGTTCCTTGAAGACAATGCCTGGATGGATGGACCAAAGGCCAGAATGAATTTTCTTCCTATTAAAACTGGGGCACCTTCATTACCCACAATGCAACTAGAGTGCCGACAGTTCAGCTGGAGATGTGGTTGTGTTATGCTGGTAGCGGCAATTTGCTTTGAGTCCCCTGCTTTGAAAGACTGCTCATGACCTATGAGCAAAACGTTGGTGGGTTTGTTGTGGTGTTGCACCATCGGTGCTGATGACGAGCGACCCCTCTGCCTCCGACGTCACGCCGAGGCCTCTGTGGTAAACGGAGGCGGCAGAGATCTCCGATGTTAAACCGATGGACTCGTCCGCGTCACTGAAGGATAAGTGTTCTTTCTCAGCTGCTAGACTGGAGGAGAGAGCCCACTAGGGAGAGGGCCAAAAATGATTCCATGTTTTATTCCAGAAGGAGGAGGCCACTCTTCGTTTTCATATGTGACTGGAACTTAAGAATCTCACAAACAGACTGTTAAACGCAGCACATCTGCACCAAACTACGGGTGACAAGTTAAAAAGACTGAATGGATGATGTGAATGTGAAGCTTGACATGTTTAAAGCTTTCTGTTGGGGAATGTTTAACTGCCGTTTCAATTTTATAGCAATAAATGCTTCTTACATTTAGTACATCGAGCATAGAGAATATTTGTAATGTCGAGGCATATCAAGATCACAATGCTGCACCACATTGAGTACCACAATGACGAGTTTAAAGACCGACACACACTGTTTACATGACACAGAATTAAAAACTTCCTGCTCATAACAGCCATGCTGCCCAAATGTGTCTTCATGTGTGTGTTTACTTTGGTTGCTCCGGTCAGTATCAACATTAAACAAGATACTAACTGTAGACACGGCAAACATGGCGTATGTGTGGCACAAACAGTGGAGCAGCGATCGACATTTGACTTATTTTGAAAAGAAAAAACTAAAACTGTTGTTAATATTACCAGAATAATATATTTACAGCCTGTAAGGGATTTTGCAGTGAAGGCTGCATGTATCCCTCGTTTGATAATTGACGCGTTACCCTCATCTATCAACGACAGCGTAACAACCAATGATAAATAAGTTAATGAATAAAGCCATGGTTCTTTACTGGCTAATTAAGGGGACCCCCTCTTCTTCATGATCAATAGTCTTAAGAAATATTCACTCACATGCCAATTACTTTGTTGAGTTAAACATCATTGCAAAATATGATTTTTCTACTGATTGAGGTACTTAAAAAAAATAGTGGATGTTTTGCGAAAGAACATCTTTTGCGAGGAGTGATATCTCATGGAGATGCATATTAGAAATGGATCACTTGTGCAAATAGCGTTTTGTGGAACGTATGTTGCTTAGTTACCTCACAAAAGTATTTCATTTTTTTTACGGTGTCTCTAAAATATGTAGTTTGAATAGATCCATCCAGTAAAATGAAAGCTTCTTACATTTTGTCTTCAAACTCCTTCAACTAATCAGGTCGATCACACGTACGCAAAAAGAAACCGGAAACGTGCTTGTCGGCAACTCCAGTGAAGTGGGGTTTTACGTGAGGTTCCTGAATGCATCAGCGGCCAGAGGTCCGTCATCCAGCTCTCTCATTACGGGATATAAAATGCGTCGTGCTCTCCCTGCAGGAGGAGAGCAGAACAACAGCTCAACTGTTTTTCACTCGGTACAAGTGTAGGAGTTTCCACGTTATCGATCATTTTTTCATTCTTAATATTTTTGGACTGTTACTTTATCCTCACAATCTGAAAAATCAGGGTAATTAGACCTCATTCTGTGAATATATTGCTTATGTTAGTAGTGTATTTGTTGTGCTATTTTTTTTTTACTAAACGGTTAAACAAATCCTGCGCGATTATTTTATTCATTTTAACCATTGCGTTAATATGTCGATCGGAACCGTCATATACGCGCACGCGTTTAGATGGCGAGTCACTCCGGACAGTTGCATCAGTTCCTGTGTGCGCGTGTTAAATGGCTGTGCCGTGCCCGCCGCTCAACGCCACTTCTTATTCCCTGGACGCAGAATTACAGTCACAAAATCCTCCGCTCGCGAGGGCAGTGCTCATAATAAAGACGTCACCCTAATTCGCTCGCCTCGGCTCGACTCGGATCGGCTTGGCTTGGCTTGGCTCGGCTCGACAGTGCGCAGCTATTTGTGAGCTACAACAACAACAACCTCCAGCAACCATGCCCGTGGATAACGCACGGATTTCTATGAGATCACCCTCGCGAGTGTGGATATAACGACATCTGCGTCAGACCCATATAGCAAAAGGGCAGATTTTAATTGCTCCGGATATCTCGACACGACTGTGGAAAAAAAAAACTCGCAAAAAATAAATAAAAAAAAGACAGGAACGTGCGATCTGTTCGCAACAAATAGGAAGCACCAGCCGCGGATTTGAAGGTATTTAATAACTGCGACACACTGCATGTAGAGGCAGACGTGCACACGCGTCCTCTGGAATAACGTGCCCCGCCGTTGCGGCGCTTTGGGCGCGTGCGCCTTTTTAAAGTGTTTACGCGTTTAGAATGATACGGCGCGTGGATCCGTCTCAGCGGGGTGGCGAGCTGCAGGACGGATCGCACTCCATAGCTGGGGGAGGCGGGAGGAGGAGGAGGAGTGAGGGGTTAAAAGCGCGTGCATGTGCCTAGAAAACACACCAAAAAAAAATGCACTGGCGCAATCCGCCTTTGCACACCTTGTTTTATGCCGTTTTAGCTCCGACGGGAGCTAATTGATGTGCGCCGAGGTGCTTGTGAAACGCAATAAAACTCTACTACGCACTTTTCTGCTCTGCTTCATATGGCTTTTTTTCTTCTTCTCCTTCTTCTGGAGAGGCACGCCCACCCGTGAGCGGTGCGTGGATCATGCCCCCGTGATGTTCAACTATTGGAGACTTGACTTGTTGACTTGTTTGTTTGCACACGAACGGGTCTGTTTGTTCATCATTCGGTCGGTTGCGGTCTGAGCGATTTAAAGAACCAGCGTCAAAACCCGTCCCCCTTGTTCCACATTGAAAGGCAGTTTTATTTTGCAAACAGAGGGGGGCACTCTTTCCAACAGACTTCACGTTCCACGTCAGGACGGATGAGGAAGTTTTCGTGCCTGTGAGAGGCGGGGTGGGAATAGCGTAGTACTTACTGTGTAAGGTCATGAAGATGCAGGAACCTCGCTTGAATGACAGAATGTCAGTTTTAAATCAGAGAGAATTGAGGCTCCACCGGCTTTACACGAAGAAACACAGCCTTTGCTGCTTAGTGAATGCCAAATAGCATCTCTTTCTTTTTCAAACAGTCATGGAGGAAACGACCGCTGCAGGTCCAGAACCGGGCTCAGGTGCTGCGGCACCAGCAGCCCCGAAACCTCAGCCTCCCTCCTTTGTGCCGTCCCGCAGCCTGATGGAGTGGAGACGGAGGGTCAAGTCAGAGTATATGCGCCTCTGCCAAGTAAAACGCCTTAAAAAAGTAGAGAAGGTCAAGGTGGGTCAACGCAATTACTAACATTTTTTCAATGTTGTTCTAATTGATGCCAGTGCACTAAATGCACGCTGTCGTAGCACTCACCTACTGTGTTTGTGTGCCTTACATGACGTGTGACATGCTCTTTGTTCTGTTTGATTCCAGACCCTGTTCATGTCCAACAGGAAAAAGATTGAGCAGCAAACGAATCTCCTGAATGCAGAGTGGTCCAGGCTCCGGATTCAGTCCATCCCTTTGTCAACGTCTGGTGGAGCTGTGGCCAACAAGAAGGTGTGCGACAGTGTGCTGAAGAGAGGCAAATGCTAGCCACAAAATTCTATTATCATAAAGTTATATTATAGTAAACTCCAACAAAAAATAAGCAGACAAAAACCTTATTAATCAACTGAAACTAAAGTTAAAAACAAACTGAACTGAAAACATATTTCTCTAAAAACACATTCAAATATAAAAAATGAACGTAAAGTTGTATCAGTTTTAGTTTTTCAGCCGCAATATGACTCTGCCTCAGAAAAATACATTTCTCGTCAACTCTTGTGAGCTGACATTCCAGGGAAGTGACAATATGTCTCAATTTCTTTGCCATAGACATTATGAACGTTCCTTTAGATTAACCCTGCCCAGATAAAAAACTATCCAGAGAGTTGTGTCTCCAACCACCACTGCATTTACTGTGGGATTGAATCAGTACGACCCAGAATTTTCCGCTCCTGTGTATCACTCGCACAATGTCATGCAACGCTCTTTATAATCCATTCAGGTGTCTGCGATGGCCTCTGTGCAGGAGAGCTGCTAAGTTCTGCTTTTTGGGCTCTACCGCAACTTGAAGCGTCTATTTAGGCTCGACAAATAAAAACAAATTGAAACTATTATAACTTTCAACACACCGCCACACGTTCCCCGTCCAGGCTGCTCTGGCTTTGCAAGTCATCCTATTTGATTTCCTTGTCTCGTGAGTCAACTCCTCTTCCCCATCGTATTGCATCCTCCTTAGCAGCACAGGCGCTTCTGTTCTAATTCCCACCTGGTTGTCAGATTTTCCTAAAATATCTCGGAACAAAGCCGCGTGCCAGTAACTGATCATAACAAGCAGTCAAAAAGTGGTTTCTAGTCCTCTGGGACCTGATAATTCAAGCAGCCTGAGGAGCTGACAGCATTTTTCTCCGTCCCTCATGCTGTCACAGTCCCTTTTGTTGCATTTACTTTGTTCATTTTCCCGGGTGGCGCGGCCCGCAGCATTTGTATTTGATTACATAATTATAAAATTGTCCAGTAATGCTTTATAGAACTGCTTTATTGTCCTGTCATCCCATACTCACCTCTGCTTCTCCTATGTACAGTGCACGGTGGAGTTTGGCTTTCCTGAATTTAAAGCCCAAGCCATTGCCATGAGACCGCTGTCAACAGTGACAGGAATCCCCTTCATGTACTCTTGGTCGCCTCTGCAGCACAACTTCATGGTAAATCACAATCTTCGGGTGACGTTCTTTGGGTGTCCCGAGATGACTCACAGGTGCTGCAGTGACAAGCTCCGTCAGCTGGAACGTCAACCTGTCTTGATGTTCCTTAGGTGGAGGATGAGACATTCCTTCACAACATCCCATACATGGGCGACGAGGTCCTGGAGCAAGACGAGGCCTTTCTGGAGGAACTCATCGACAACTACGATGGTGTCCATGGCGACAGAGGTTGGTGTCGAATTGATAATGCTGCACCAGTCACACTTTATGCAACAGCGCCGTTACCGTGGCACTTTTTGTCCGTTATGTGCCGGTGATGCAGCCTGTGAAGAACGTGAATACATATTTTAGGGACCCGCGTTTGTTAAGTTGTGACCTGTTAACTGTGTCCCAGAGGGGGGGTTCATCAGCGACGAGGTCTTTAAAGAGCTGGTGGAGGCCTTGAGCCATTACTCCGACCACGAGGAGGAGGAAGAAGCAGCCGCGATGACGGCAGAGGCCGCGGCGGATGTGGCGGTGAAGAAGGAGGACGAGAGAGTGATGAGGAGCTCGGCGGAGGGTTCGGAAGACACCCAAGCGGGTACCGTCGCGTTCACCGGGAGGAAGAGGAGGAGCACCGCTGAAGGTACGCAAGTCTTCACCCCCGTTCAAAAGTAGCCTCCAGCCTGAACAAAGCTGGTACCGTTCCTCCCATTACGCTGTGGAGCCGCCGCCAGGTCGCCCTGCCCAATCAGCGTTTGTGTACCTTGAAGCTGCCCCCGTGTCCCCCCGCGTGGGTGCTGTGTCTGAGGGAACTCGTCCATGACACTGATGCGGTGCGGCTCTTATTACAAAACCTAACGACCTCCTGCACCAAGCTTTAAGGTCCACAAACGCATCTATGAATGAGGGGGTCCGTGGAAAAATACACATCTGAGGCCTTGAGCTTCGTGAACTCTTCTGTGCCGTTGCAAAATGTTTAAAAGGACACATTGCATAAGACGTATTTGTGAACCCGCATCGAAGCATGACGTTGATGTTGTCTTTCTTCCTGTCTCCCAAAGTGAGCGACTCATCCAGCAGCAAGAAGGTCCCCAACGAAAATATCTTTTCAGCCATCGCCTCAATGTTCCCTTACAAGGGCACCACGGAGGAGCTGAAGGAAAAGTAAGACAAGTGCAGTAGAGACGTGAATGTATTTGCACAATGCTCAACAGGCCGTTGCTTGGTGTTCACCATGGAGACGCAAGCTGTCAGCGAGGGGAGTAATAATGGTGGCTCCCACTCAGGCTCTCTGCCTCAAAGGAGCGCTCGGATCAGCATCTGAAAGAGCTTTAGAAAGAAACACCTACGGCTTCGCACAGCACACCAAATCCAAGCCCACGGCGCGCTGCTGTGGGAAATGGGCTTCGCCTCACGGTTGCCGTGTGTTTTTCACTTCGGAAATCCCCCACAGGTACAAGGACCTCGTTGAGCCCCCCCAGCCGGTGAAGCTGCCCCCACTCTGCACCCCCAGCCTGGACGGACCCTTTGCTAAGTCTGTACAGCGGGAGCAGTCGTTACACTCCTTCCACACGCTCTTCTGCAGACGTTGCTTCAAATACGACTGTTTCCTCCACCGTAAAGGCTTGATTTATGTTGAATATTATTTCTCCTGCGGTGTGATGTTTCCCAGTGACATTAATAATTAATAATCAATGACGCACGTACCGATGCTCAACACAGAGTCAAATGACGTTTCCCCCCCTCCCCCCCCCCCTTTTTGTTTTGGGTGAAGCTTTCCACGCTACGCCCAATGTTTACAAACGCAAGAGCAAGGAGATCCGCGTGGAGACGGAGCCATGTGGTGCGGACTGCTTCCTGTTAGAGGTACGCCGACGTCACAAGTGTCGTGACCCACTGGTGCATCAGGCGCAACGCTTCACCTCGCTGTCTACTCATTTTTCCCCCCTGTCCTGCGAAGAAAGGGGCCAAAGAGTTTGTGGATCAGAACATGTTACGGTCACAAAGGTCTCGGAGGCGCCGAAAGCAGCCGCGTCCCGCCAGCTCCAGCTGTCCCGGGCCGTCCGCGTCCGCCGAGGAAGCACAAGAGGGCTGCAGTGACCATGAAACCACCTCCTCCTCAGGTTAGTGCTCCGATCCGCCAGCGACCTTCTGAAACCACCACGTGCTTCGTCGGTTCTTGGAGTCTCAGTGGATCTACGATCTACGGTTCATAATGTTTGTTTGTTGTTTACTCACATTGCCTGTTGTTTTGAGATTTGAGATTTGACAAGTCTTTGAGGCCTCATGCAGTTACATGTTGTTACAGATGTTTGGTTATTGCGAGTCACTGGATGAGAGGAGGCGGGATTTACCGTAACCTCCCCCAAATCCCTCCCTTTCTGGAAAGTTATCTGCCCTGACTGCACTTCAGAAAAGGGGAATTTGGCAGGAGATGATAGCGTGCTGCTCTGTCCTGTGTCCCCCCCCCCCCCCTCCCTCCATTTACTCTCAATATCAGCTCACTCTTGCCAATCAAAATAAACCAGCCACTAGTTTAACATAAACACATTGTTCCCTCTCCCCCCCTGTGATGGGGGAACGGTTTCCATTTCTGTTGACATCTCCATGTGGAGGGCAGCGGGAGGGAAGTAAGTTAGGACAATCTCTTCTGGCTCTTTATGGTCCCTTAAGTTGTTGTTCCTTCACTTGAAGTCTCCGTTAGTTCAGGAAACCGCTCATGCTCGGCCGGTGACTCAGCAGACTCTCTCTCTCTCTCTCTCTCTTGCACGTGTCGAGATAATTTGGGGGTCATCAAAAGCAGATTGTTGAGCAGATTAATACAAATATCCAGTGCCGGAGCACGCGGCCACGGCAGAGCTGCATTTAGCCTGTTGCCAAGCAACATTCGTCTCTCTGCCTCGAGCTTCAGCATCAGTCTTGAATATCCAAAAAGCTAAATCAAAGCCATGGTCTCCTGTGTGTGTATGTGTGTGTGTGTGTGTTAACTGGCAGACATACAAAAATGGCACCTCGAAATAGCTGTATGTGCGTCACTGTAGGATTATATTAGCATCACTGTGTGTGAGCAGAGCAGAAAACTGTCAAAAACCTTTTTTACCGCAACAAAGTAATGGAAAATAGTGTTACAAGCCAACCCTTTTCCCCCCAAGAGTGGTGATACCAGAGGTTTTTGTTTCCTTTGTGTGTAACAGAGGGGAATTCGCGATGCCCGACTCCCACCAAGCTGCGTCCAGGCGACGATGACGGGGAGCAGCAGCAGGCGGGCGCGGTGGTCCAGTGGAGCGGGGCAGAGGAGTCACTCTTCAGAGTGCTACACGGCACCTACTTCAACAACTTCTGCTCCATCGCTCGCCTTATCGGCACCAAGAACTGCAAGGAGGTAAAGGGGTTCACGCACCGCAAAGGAATGCTTTACACACAAAATGCCCATCTGCAGATCAATCACCCCCCCGTGTTACCTTGAAATCTTGCACGCCTCCACATCAAAAACACAGAATCAACAAACTTGACAGACGGTTTGATGAACTGAAGGAAATGGGGGCCGTGATCAACAGCAGCAAGACGTGTTTTAAATGACGCAGGTGTTTCTAAATATGATTTATTCATTTCCCTAAATGCCAGATGCTGGATTAAAACATCTATCAACACAACACAACAAACCCATCCAAAGGAAATAGTGAGGCATTTCTGTACAACAATTACGAGTTAATAGCTCTACTCTTATCTGTTCACTAGCTATACAAGTTATGAATTGTATTTTTAAATGATATGTAACCAACAAACAAATGCTTTCTTTAACTATTATATAACTAAACGTGGGTCACTGATTTTTGTTGTGTTTGGAGTGCGAGTACAATAACTAATGCATCCTGTGCCTGTGGTTAATTGGGGTGACTACACAGAGAATGGCATGCACCATAAACGCCGATGCTTACCAGATGTGACGTCGGCCAAATTCTCTCGTGATCGCAGTCAGCCCTGGACATTCCCAGAATTAAGTCAAATTAAATGTCATGTGGGCTGTGCGTAATAAAGCTTGGAAAGAACAGATGACAAGTTCTAAATGTTTCCAAAACGTTTAAATATAATACACATGGAAAAGAAGAGGAAAGGAAAAGATTTGTTGACACAAATCACATCCACCCCTCCAGCGCCACTTGTCACATGGCAAAGACCAGTCCAAAGGTCCGTATTGGACTGTGCGTCCCGGTCCTGCTGCTAGAGGGTTCTGCCCACCGCTTATCTGAGAGCGAAAGCTGCAACCAGCTGCATCATTATTATTATTATGTCTGTGCCCCAGGGAAGAAGCCAAATCTAGGTTTTGGCCACCAGAGGTATTTGAGCGTGTGTGTGTGTGTGTGTGTGTGTGTGTGTGTGTGTGTGTGTGTGTGCTGCAGTGAAGTTTCGATAACAGAGGATGAAGGAGAGGGCGGGGGGGGGGGCGGGGGGCGCATGTTCTATGGCGTAATCTCTGCTTCAGGGGCAGAACATGACACAATGTAATAACAATGAAGAAAAACCGAATGTCTTCACAGTAGTGTACACTTGAAATTCATTTGCGGGATGTGTTGTTGTTCCCTTGTCACTTTAGGTGTATGAATTTGCAGTGAAGGAAGTCTTGATCCACCGTGTTCCTCCTGCCGATGGAGGAATCGCGCCCCAAAAGAAGAAACGAAAACACAGGCATGATATCTCCCGTTAACGATAACATGATCTCTTGCAAAAGAGAGTTTAGCCCTCAGTGTAAAGCTCTCGGAATTGATAATGAGTAAAGTTATGCAGAATTAAAAGTATTCTGAATAAGCCACAGAGAGAAAACTGAATAGTTTGTTTTTGTTTATTGTGGCAGGTTATGGGCAAAGATTCAGCTCAAGAAAGGTATTTTGACCTGAAAATTAAAGCACATATATTACTGCACTGTGCATTTTGAAATATGATGCAGCTTACTGTGCCAGTCTGAGGACCTTGTCGCTTTGTTGCTCCAGATAACTCGTCCAACCAGGTGTGCAAATACCAGCCATGTGATCACCCCGACCATCCGTGCGACAGCTCCTGCCCGTGTGTGATGAGCCAGAATTTCTGTGAGAAGTTCTGCCAGTGCGTCCACGAGTGTGAGTGTCACCTTTTCCTCATTCCCGAGTGTGAGCCCTCCCCCCCGTGTACTCAGTAGTCCTGCCTTCTTACGTGAACAACACAACAAAAGTAGCTCTCTCTGTCTCTCTGAAGGGAAATTGGTTGTCATGACCACATTTTCCACTGAAAGCGTTTTTTTCCAGGCAAATATAGAGCACGGCAGCAGAATGTAAATGGACCCTGCAGTATTTTGGCAGTGGTCAGAGGAGAGACTGTCCTCTGGCTGGGATCGCTCGCTGCCTGCTCACAACGAGGCTTTTGCTGCAGAAGCAATGACCTAGAACAGTGCTTTCCGAAAATGGCCTCAGGGTGTCGGAGCGCATTTTGTGTTTTTGCTCCCAGGAGAGTTTGCGACGGAGAACAGCAATGAGAAATATGAATAACATATCAACAGTTTTTGAAAAGATGGCTTTGCCTCATTTGGTCCCCCCCCCTCCTCCCTCCCTGCCCCGACTGCTACCCCGCCTTTTCCCGTAGCATAGGAGAGCCAGGGCCAAACAGGAAGCAGCCCCCGGGTTCCACATGTGTGTGCGCTTAAGACAGAAATCAAAGGGATGTGACAGGCTGTGTGCCTGATACACAAGCTCCAACATCAGTATGAGTCAGATAGACCCTGCTTGATGATACAGTCCTGGCTGAGGTTGATACGCCAACGCGTACCGACAGTTCTCGGCAGGAGGCTGCTGGAAGGACATTCTTGCCTGACCCTTGCACTCATCTCCCCGGAGGGTGTTGAGTTTCCTCTGCAAAATTGTATTTCACCATATCTGCCAGGAGAGGTCTCTGAGTGATGGGCCTCTCAGCTCCACTCAGCCATTAAGTTTCTGTGCTGCAACTGCGCTATGACGTGGAATTATGTATCATGTGCTGCCAAGTCACATGATGTGTATTCTTCTGAGCAGCTGTGTGTCCTAACGTTTTCCAGGCCAGAACCGCTTCCCAGGCTGCAGATGCAAGACGCAATGCAACACTAAACAGTGTCCCTGCTACCTGGCCGTGAGGGAGTGTGACCCAGATCTGTGCATGACCTGCGGCACGGCAGAGCACTGGGACAGCAAATCCATCTCCTGCAAGAACTGCAGCATCCAGAGAGGCCTCAAGAAAGTACGCAAGGACAGCTGAAGGTCCAAGTGTTGGCATGTTTCATTTTTTAACCTTGCCGAGAAGTCCGTGGAGTGTTAACCTACATTTGACTTCTCTCAGCACCTGCTTCTGGCGCCATCAGATGTCGCCGGTTGGGGCACCTTCATCAAAGAGCCGGTTCAGAAGAATGAGTTCATCTCTGAATACTGCGGAGAGGCAAGTACATGCAGTCTAGTCAAATATATATATGTATATATATATATATATATATACTTGATTTAATTTTTTTCATATATTTTCTGCGTGTCTGCTTGAGCAGCTGATCTCCCAGGATGAGGCGGACCGACGTGGAAGGATCTACGACAAATACATGTCCAGCTTTCTCTTCAACTTGAACAATGGCGAGTATTCCCCATTCCTCCACTGCTCACACCCCTACCGCTGTCATTTTACACGTTCCTCAATGCTCTCCCTTGTGTGCCGGCAGACTTTGTTGTGGATGCCACGCGCAAGGGGAACAAGATCCGCTTTGCAAATCATTCTGTTAATCCCAACTGCTACGCAAAAGGTATGACGGAATCAGGTTGTTTCTGCCATGGAGTCAAACGTGAATATAGGTGGCTTTTGTGGGACGCAAAGCAGTCGTCTTACGCTGTGTTTGTTGCCCTTGCAGTGGTAATGGTGAATGGAGACCACCGTATTGGTATCTTTGCCAAACGAGCTATACGGCAAGGGGAGGAGCTCTTCTTTGACTACAGGTAGAGTCACAGGCCTTTTAGTGACTCCAGCAGGTTCAAAGTAAAATGCAAGAAACCAGGCCTTGCGGTACATTGTGACTGACTTACCACTCCCCGTAGTTCCCGTACACTAACCCGGACTTGTCTTCTTCCCTCCACAGATACAGCCAAGCTGATGCCCTTAAATATGTGGGATTAGAAAGGGTGCATACCTCCGTATCCTCTGCCTAACCCTTCAGCCGCCCACTAATGCTTCTGTCCCTCTCTGTAGCGCCACGACCAGCTGTTGGGTTTCAGTGAACAGTCTCTGTCTCTGCCCCTCTCTGCTGCACTTATGAAAAAAAAAAAGAGAGTCCCTTCCATCTGTTTGCTGGTGTTGCCGCCCCGCTTACACCTCGCCGCCTTCTTCAGCGACGGCACTCTGCGCTCCCTCTCATCTGCCCCCCCTCACATCTACCTGCAAGAGTATATTTGTCAAGCTTATGAAACTAAACTATTTAAAGTGGAAATACTATTAATCTGCATCGCTTACCGTACCAGGATGATGACATGTTGTTTTTGTTTGTCATCTTGTTAAAGCATAGAGGTTGTGACCATCATGCAGCGTGTTACTCTAGTTTTGATACTGTACTCATAGACCGGCTTTTTGTTTGACTTCTCAATACGTAATGCAAGCTTTTACATCATACCTAATGATGGTCAGTGAAATGCATGTGCTGTCTCATAAGCGAAACCAATAAACAATGTTAGTCACAGCATTAGCTTCAGTCAGATTCTGCTCCAGTCCCTCCGTATCGTAGTGTGATGTTACCCGCCGCCTGCGCTACAGACGAACTTGACAAGGTTCCAAAGCTTTGTATGTTCATCTGTGAATCGTTCGGCAAAAAAATAGGCAACCAGACAAGAAACCGACTGACTGAATGTAACCTGTGGTGATGATAGTGGAGAGATCTCGTCCCTCTTTTCATTTGACGCATTAACCCATTCTATTGGTACTCTGAACAACGTGCATGCACATCAAACCTTTAGCATCATGTTTGCGTAATCTTGAGGACTACACACTTTGCGAAGGAAATCATTAATTCATTAACAAATAGCACAGTTAACGTTGTCCTTTATAATACAAGTGCCAAATGATTCCACACAGAAAAAGGCTGGAAATAGTGTTGATGTTTTGCAGAATTGACATCTGTGTTAAAGGTAAACTTTGCAAGGTTAATACAGTGGGAAAAGAACAATGATCAGTGTTAGACCAAATATTAGTTGCCCACATGTGAATATAAAATATCATTTTCCTTATTTCTTTCATATGTCCAGATTTTCTATCCACTCTGTTTTTCGTTTAGAAAACATTAAAGGCCACTCTGAAATGAGATCTTTCACAATAGGGAACAAATGGAGTTTACTGCTATGTACAGTGTCTGCCTATAACAATTAAAGTTTAACTTTATACATTAAAATGTGTTTTTCTAGTTTGTACATTTGTGTGTGGAAAAAACATCCCTACAAAACACATTGACAATTTCCTTCAAGCTTCTTTTATTGAGTTTGGCTTTGCCTTGATTTACACAGTAATGGTCATTTACAGTGGAAGTATTACAAAACAAAATCAACCCGACTTACAAACAGAAAATATCTTCTAAATGACAGTGTGATCACAAACACAACTGTAATAATCATTTCTGGTACCTGTAGCAGAAGGATTATTGTTTGATGGTGCAGACGGTGGTCTGACCTGCCGGGTCTACGCTATCACCGGCTATCTGCAGATTCACATATGTAAAAGTATCAAGGCCTTTATGAGTATTGAAATGAGGTTTTTTGCATGGCCAACTTTCGTATTTAAAGTCTATTGTTAGTTTTAGGCTAAATTTCAGGAAGCACTAAGCAGCCCTGGAAAAGTTACACATTTGATGAAATCGGCAGATAGCCAGTTCGAGCTAATGACAGCCTTCCTATTCCCTTTCCTTCATATAGGATACGAGCAGCAAGTTTCAACGTGCTTGAAGTTTGCAAATGGCCGAAGAGCCACTATGAGCTACATGCAGGCCTTGTTTCCGTCGCCTCGCTCTGCGGTCAGTGCACGACAATGAGTACGGTGGACGGTTGCCATGAGTGCACATGATTGATTTTTGTTAAAAGACTGTTGTTTTTTTCAAATCCGTATCTCGGTGGGCCGACCAGGAATACACAAACATCTAACCATTCATTCAGTCACACACACACACACACACGCACAAGCTCCAGGGACCACGCATGATTAACTAGTGAGCGGCGATGAATGTTCATAGTCTGTTGAGAACAGTGAGGTTCATACATTTAAATCCTGCATGTTTACTTATTCCTACTAGGCGACAAAGCATAATCAGCCCAAGTTTGTTGGCTTGCGCCCATTATGAACTTTGAGTGGTGATTGTCTATTTAACAAAAGCACAAACTATTCTTGGTGTCAATCTCAAATCGACAGTTTCACTCCGTTTTCTCACTTTTCATATTCATTCACCACATTGTGTCGCTCTTAAAAACACACAACAGTTTGGGGACGGATCAATTCATTGCCATACATTGTTAGGAAGCAGTGACTTAATGGTAATTGCAGTTTTTACATACTTTCACTGTACAATTTTGCACTGCTTTTGTCAATTTTTTAGTGGTGGAAACAAACAATGCTGAGCTTTGGAGGTGTACTAGTGCTACAGAGAACATGGTCTGTACTTCCCTTATCCTGAGCATTCTGAAGAGCTACCATGAATAAGTTTACCTTTAGTGCTAAGCGGGCTACAATGAAGACCCTTGAGCAGGGCTTCAATGTAGCGTTCACTTATACGTTACACAGTCAGAGGATTTAAATTCAAAGCACTCCATTTAACTGTTTTCAATTTGTTTTGTATAGAAATCACAGGAATAATTAAAAAAAAACACATTATTTGTATAATCACGTGTACATTCATTACATCCTACTTGCTATGTGCATCTGCAAATCAAACGCTAGCATCGTTGGTGGTTGAAAGACGCTCATATTATTGCATATTACTGCAAAGTGCGGTCATGCTCTACAAATGCAAAGCTGATGTGTTACAAATCTTCTACGACTTTTACCACATAGACCTACACAATTCGGCTTTAGTAGCAAGGAGAGCTGCAGTGAGCGATGATAGCCTGAAGCATTGGTTGCACCACACATCAAGCAAAATTTCACCTTGCCAGAGAAGAATATTCCATTGGACTATAAAGGTAGAATTTGGGACTTTCCACTGAAAGCACCAAAATAAGCGGGAAGCAGCGCGGTGACGGCATGGTCAGCTCTCCTAGAGCAATGCGCAAACATATTGCAGCGGTATGAGTTGGAAGTAAAAGATTAGCATTTGCTCATACGTGTGCTTCTTCACGTGGCCACCGGGAGCAGCTGTTTCCTGGAAAGCTGCTCTTCATGAGGGATGAAAAGGATTGTGGGAAGATGGATCCTTTAGCTCTGCTGCTGTGACACACGAACGCAAGTCAAACTCTCTTTAGCACCAAGCTACTGGCAGCCGGACCGTAACACAAAAGACTTGAAGTAAGAAGGAATGAGAACTTGGATATGTAGGCCGCCCCCCCTGCTGGGCTTCATCACCTCATTGCCCGTTAGACGAATGTCTACATTTCATCACACACTAATTCCCGAAGCTCTACAGCTGAGAATGTGTTTCAGAGTCTGAGCATACTGGGATCGGCAGAGTTGCTATCTATTGCGACTGTGGCTATGCTGAACCACTCACATGTGCCGTACTGTATAGGCAATGCAGTGTTATAGGCTGCAATACGACGAATATAAGCGTGTACACCTTTCACAATCTATATGTAGGTTCTTAAAGCACCATGCTTGTCAGTGCCTTCTCCCCTGTGTTGGATGTTTTTTTTTTTCAGGAACACCAGATTCTGTGTCTGTGATCTGAGGTTTTATTCAGCACTGGTTTAGCTCGCCTGTTCTCAGATAGGCTATCGGCTCGAATCACAAGACAAATCACCAGCAGTCTTGTCAAAAAGGGCTCCATGGGAGATTGTCATCGAAAGGTTTATGTCAGATGGCTATTGACCTACACAGTAAGATCTTTTTTTTAAGCATCTTGAAAGTGGCTCGGGAAAAAAATGAATGATTAAAAGAGTTTATATTCAACTAATGTTCCAAATGTAAATGAACATCCCTTAAATTCCTATCTCCCTGTGTCTAATCTAACCTCTCTCTGAATAAGCTATAATGTGACAGATCAAGCTTGCTCACATGAGGCACTTCAGTATTTCACCCTGCAATACAGTGTGAGACTTGTTGGCTACTCACGCAACGGCTTGATGTGAACTTTTAAGCCTCACCAAAATACATACTATGTAGAGCACCAGGCATCTGATCCCACTCAACCCTGGAAAACAAACACAAACCAAGAGAACCAAAAAAGAGAATGACAGAATTAGAAAACTTAATCCAGGTATCTGTGGTTGTTTGAAGTGCTAGTTCCCTCTCCCCAACCCCCAGTCAATTCCCACCCACTGTGTCAAAGGTCCTCTGATGCTAGTCGCTCCTGAACTCCTCCTCTATTTGTGGGAGGTTCTTCTTCTCTCGCCTCAGGGTCTCCGTCAGCGGCCTGGAGCTGCTGGGGGATTCCAGGTGCTTGGGTTCGTTGGTGCGGTAGCTGCCCTTCTGCTGGTAGGCGTAGACGTAGATGCTGTACAGGCCTCCAAAGAGCAGCAGAATCGCCAGGATGACAATGACTAATGGATAAAGAGGGGCAGAGTCAATCTCTAATACAATGAGAAAAGAGGTGCTTCTGGCAATATTGATGAGAAGCAAGCACGGCTCACTCAATTTTCAATGTGATGTTGTTGTATTTTATCAGCCAGGTCTGTTTTTTATCAGCTAGTCAGTCCAGACAACATACAAAACAGTGTATATTATGACTGAATCAAAAACTAAGGGTGCCATGACTTTGTATTTACTTTGTTTATGCAAGAAATTCAACTGTCTCTCCTTTTCTAGTTTTAAGTATCACTGATATGTTGCACCTCTTCATGCAAATGCAGTTCAACAATTTTAAATGATATATTCTGCCAAAAAGGCATGTTTGGTAAGTAGTGAACATTCAACTGGATGAATGAGATTTTCAGGAATTCATGGGCAGGTTGGAGTAATTTATACAAATGGAGGTTCTGGGTGTTAACGGAGACCAGCTTGCAGTCAGTTTAGAGGTCTTCATGATTATATTGTATCCGCATGAGTTTTCACAACAATTTGTATTTAAATGGAAACAGGAATACAACATAAATGTTGACTGTAATGGAACTCAATGAGTACAAGTTATACAGAACGTCCTGAATGCAATCTCACTGGGCATGAGGGAGATTGGCATAGCTTTGTGACCTGAGAGCTCTGCTGAGTTTGTAAATTCAGAATAATGTCAGAAATACAGTATATTTGAGCCAGCCAGGATGAGGATCTTAAGTAGTTGTCAGGTGATGTGCTCTCATGTGTTTGTCCTGGAGAGCATCACCCTGAGACTGATTAAAGGGTTCATCAGGTTGCAAAATGAATTCTGTTTTTTTACTATGGTCCCTGAGTATTCAGAGAGAAGCTGCCTGTGAGACAGTTTATTGTTCAGTCGTTATCCTATGTGGGTAATTTTAATGTACTCCCCTGTTCCTTCTTTGGTTTCCTGTTTTCTGGATCTGGAGACATTCAATTTCATGTAATGGGGTTTCTTTCTTTGTCTTACAGTGTGTTTACTGTGTAATAGACTGGTGAAATATTGTCAGTGTGTCCACGGCCTTTATGCCTTTTAGCCAATGCCTCAGCACTTCGGGTTCATTATCTCGATTAATAGAACATCAGAGGAACACAAATTGTTTTTAAAGTGATATTCGCACATGACAGATGAAGGAAATATATGTATTCAACATCGTCGTTGACAGAATTTGTTGTTTTGTTCATTTTTTTTTAAACTTACTTCTTCATCATAACCTATTTATCCTGCTCCGTTTAGCAGACAAAGATGATGATTTCTGAAAACCAGAGGGGGAACATTGCTGCGATGATTGAAAGGCACACCAATTATTAATGTCATGCTGATGTCCTCAAGCATTAGCATGATTACTCTGGATCTGGAATGATCTATTAAACTGAATCTTCTTCTGTCAATGATGAACCGTAAACTGGGGCCATGCAGACTAAATATAGCTGATCCGGTAAAGGTCTCAGACAGGCGCGGAGCAGACAGTCTCTGTGGCAGTTTAATCCCGAGACTCCAGCTCATCAGAGCTGCTCTAATTTTTTTTCCATCATCTGTAATGTTGTGCTGCAAACCGCTGATCTTCACCCAACACTCCTCTTGTAATGCGGTGCAGAGTTATCATGTAGATTAAACAGTAGAATGAGTATATGAAATATTGACGATTAGTTTTTTCTCTTGCAACGACATACAAGTCTATTTCTTTTCATTCCTCAAGATTAAAAAAAAAAACAGACCTGAACCTAATCTTTGGTACTAAAAAAAATAATGCATTAGAAATGTCTGGCTGTTTATTTTTCAATGAGCTTTGTTTCTGGTTTTGTCCCACAATACATTTGACATGCCAGTCAGAAACGAATAATTAAAAGCCCACATTGGAATTTGACAACCGTGCTCTAATTGGAGATAATAGGATTTAGGAAGGAATAAAAGAGAGATTAAAATGACTGATTTGTGTCATCTGGGAGAGGAGGGAATTACTGAGGGAAAGGGGGGGAAGCATGGGGTTGAAAATTAATAAACAGCTAATTTCCACATGAACTGTTTTTATGTTTTTTTTTAATGAAGCCAGTCTATAATGAAGCAGATCTTACCTGTTATCCAAAACAGGCCTAGGTCATCATGGATATAAAAATACTCTGAAAGGTAGAAGTACACAAGTAAGTGGATGAAGACTTATTAATGTCCCCTTGTGTACAGAGGTGTTACAGAACATGCAAACCAACCTATGGTGGTAAACCAAGGGTCAACCTCCCATGGTACATAACCCAGGATTGGAGGGAAAGCGCCACAGTTGGACTCAGACACGTAGCCTTGTGTCGTTACCGGAGGGTCGGTTTCATTTGGACGGAAGAAGGCTTTTAAGGGGGCGTAGACGTTGTATCTCACCCCGGAGATGCAGCCTATGAAGCCGGGAGCATTATGTCTTTGGACCTCATAGTCAATGTCACCAACCTCTGAAAAGAGTGGAAGCAATAAAACATCAACCGAGTTCCATCTTAAAATAATGATAATGACAACACTGTCAGCTAAATGAAAACAGAGCCCTGGTGGCTTCTTCAACGGGTGGATGAATTGGATATTTACCCATCACTCTGCCCATGAACATGGACTTTGGAGAGTCAAACCTAGCGTCCTCCACTAGGACTATCTTTTCCACGATGGGCTCCATGTAATCCACCTGTGGTGCGCGTCAAAATAAAAAAAAGATTTTATGAGCTCGGCTAGTTGTTACCAGTCTTTATGCAAAGCTCACAGTCCATTACTTCAGTTAAAATAATAAAGCACAGATCAGCGTGAACCTGTGTTTTAATGGTTCGGTTGTGTCTGGTTATGTTGACGTAGTGGGGGTATCCGTCTGCCAGGTTTCGGTGAGACAGCTCGTACTTGTGTGTTATCATGCCCAGCTTATACCTCAGATGCACACTACCTGTAGAGGGAGAGCAAACAAAATGCATCAACAGTACACGTTTCCACCTCAGGAGGAGTTTCGAGGGTTTCCGACTCTCTAATCTGTTAATGAAATAGATCTGCAGAGAAGATCAGCTTTGACATTCTCACGGACTGTTTCTGAGCTTCCCCTACCGTCGTTCTTGAGGATGACGGCAATGTAATCTTGGACGAAGGAGCTGATGTAGAGCAACACGGCTGGTGTGTGAACGGTGCTGAAACTGAATTCGATGTCGTCTGCTGTGTCGTTGTAGCCGAGGCTGAAGTTGTCATAATGTGGGTCCATCCAGTTGGCCCACGCTACTTCGTCAGGTATGGGCTTCTTTCGTATGTCGTATCTCAGCCAAGAGCCAATCTCAAAGAAGGCTCCGATGTCTTGACAAAAGATCAGGGTAGAATTACATATCAGTTGCAGAGAATTGCTGCAGATGATGTCAGTTACTATTTGAAGGTACTTGTCAGAAACAGTGAATTCACCTTTATGGCAGTAGAAACCATCAAAAGCTGTGTTGTTACAGTCACAAGTGTAGGACGCATAGCCCTCTATGCACTGGCCGTCGTTGCGGCATGGAATACTAGCATTGAGACACTGTCCAGTACAGTTCCTCCTTATCCCCTGTTCTTCATTTACTTTCCCCTCAAGATCAAGGGGAACACCGTTCATCCGCAATCCTCGAAGACACCCCAAGAAAGGTCTCAGCGTGCGGTTGGCTGCACCTGATACAAAGAATAGTTTACATCTTTAGTTTGTAAGTTTACAGAGGATACAAGAAGTCAGAAGTACGTCCAAGTTTGCCTCAGTCTACCTACCTACTAGGACAGGGTGCGTAAACTTCATGGTGACGAAAGTCTGACCTGGAAAACGTGTGACAGCCCAAGGCTGATAATCCACCTTGATGCGGGCCAGCTTCACATTAATCTCAGCTTGAACAAAGTGCCACTCGTTGTCATTAAGAGGCACGGGTGAGCGTAGTGTCACATTGACGATGCCGTCACCAACCATAAATACAAAGAGCAGGTTATGGGTGCCTGGAGGAAAGAGGATCACAAAGGAAAGATGTTTTTTTTTACTTTTGTTAGATATTACTCTACATCGGCTGTGTCAGGAGTATAGCTCCCTGGTTGCAAATGACACAACTCACTATTCATCTCTATCCGAATAAAGTTTCGCAGCTGGTCATCAGAGTTCTCCAAGAACACGCCGTGGTCACGGTAGGTTTTGAAGTGGAAGGAGATGTCAGCGCTGGAGCCCGGCCGGAAGGTCGGGAAGGTTATGTAGGTGGGCTTGGTGAAGGCTATTGTGTTCCAGATGTTTTCTTTGAAAAACATTGAAATACATGTACTGTGTACGCATAAAAAAAGAACATCCAAACACCTCAACAAAGCAGAACACCAATGTGTGAACACAACACATAATATCCATGCTCACTATCGCCATGGCAGCGGAGGGGCCCGACGGTGAATTGTGCTTCTGAGCCGGTCCTGTTGGTGTCCCCGACCACCACCTTCCTAACAGGCAGGTGGTCTCTGAAGTCCAAGTAGCCCTTATCTGAGTACCTGAAAAACCACAGTGGGGATCTTCAGACCTCACCATCAGTGTGACCCATTCAAGCTATCCCTACAAAACGTATCCCCTCTCTTACCATTGTCTATAGTCAGCGTCACAGTTGCACTGAAACTTGGGATCGGTGCAGGTTTGGTTGATAGCGCAGCCACACTTTTGAACCTCTCTGAAGGTTCCGCCCCAGTAATAGTGACTCGCGTTGTTACGACCAATCCAGTAACCAAAAGGTCTTCCGTCTATTTTGAAGAAGAAATGCGGTTGGTTGACTATATGTCTTGTTTTCCACAAGCATGCACCCAAAGGAATGAGGTGACGTACTCGGGGTGTTGAGGAGACGGGACTTGTAGCAGGAGTAGTCGATCCACTGCTCGCAGTACAGTGAGGTGTTGGCTAGAGCGGTGACTTCGTCCCAGGAGGCGTTCCAGTAGTTGACGTTTCCTATGTACGGCCGGTCTATTGAACTCCCAGTCACCTTTGTACCATCCACACGGTCGTGCAGAATCACCGTCCAAGCTTTATAAGCTGTGAAGAGGCATAAACGATACAGTGCATGGTGATTCAGGGTTATGGAGGAAAGACGGGATGGATATTAATGTAAAAAAAAGCAATGGTAAGAAATAGAAAATGTCCACACACACACACACAGTAATAATAATAAGTAAACATGTTATAAAGCCTTAACAGCACGTTGAGTGTCTAGCAAACACTGAACACACAGTGTTGGTAGATCTGTATTTTATTAGTGACAGCGATTACTTACACTTCATTTTGCAGTACACTTCAAATGGTTTCAGTGGCCCGCTGAGATCAGGATCGATGGTGTAGTTTCCAGACCAATACTTGCCACTGAGTCTGTAAGCCTCACATGATTCTTTATAAACCGCTGATCGAGAGGAGAGATGATCAATTGGTTGATATTAGGAAGAAATAAGGTACGGGGGAAGTGCGATACACTGCAAAGAAATAGTTATTGAAGTGAAAAGCACTTACACATGTGACACACTTCTCCTTTATAGCCTGTGTTCTCACACAGACAGATGAAGTCGTCCCAGGACTGGATGCATCTGCCTTCATGTTCACATGGATTTGGACTACATCTGTTAACAAATGAAATACCTTCACTGAGCATTTTGATGTTACAAAAGGGAGACTTTCAATAAAGGTTGAATATCCTCACTTTCATTTCCACTTCCACTATAATTGGTAACTACATCTCAAATGATATCAGAAGATTATTGCCAATTAAGAAGTATTGCAGCCTCATGTTTATCTGTTTGCCTGTGCAATTTTACAATATTTTAGAAGCAGTACGGTACGAGAGGCTGTACTTTATCGTCCAATGATGTAACAGTTCAGGGGTGTTGTTCGAGCCGACGCGGTATTCGCACCATCTCATTCATTCACATCGCTGATGACGTCCACCTCAAACCAATCAGAACGCTGGATTTAATCTACCCGTATTATAATAATAATAATACAATTCATTCACATCAGTGATGCATGCTTTATGCTGCATATTGCGAATTTGGTGATACTTCTTACCTGTCGGTGATGCCACAAGTGCCCAACAACAACTCTGCATAGCGTCCCCACTGTCGTTGCAGAATAATGTCGATATCGAGTTGTTCATTGTCTATGAATATATGCTGCATGCAACCGTGGAAGCGGTTCAACTTTGTCTCACACTTCCGTATGGTGTTATTGGTTTTTGGGCAACCTAAGTGCAAGAAAGCAAATATATGTATTGGACCTTACAGATTTCTAAGTTGATTTCAGGAGTTGTCAACAGTGGTCATCCTGTCACCTCCAAAGAAGTAGCGGTCTCCTGTTCGAATGGTGAATGGATTGGTGATCTTAAGGGGAGAGCCCTCCTCCTCGTCAATCGTGAGGGTCAGCAGGTTGTCTCTGGCTGCCAAATCCACCGTGTGCCAGTAACCATCATTAAGCCGGTAGCCTAGAAATAGAAGAATGGTCTGTCATGCTTCGTTTATACAATCCAACGAAGTACACGTTAAGACCCTTTTACAGCCTTTAAATCCTTTCGGAACATTAAAGGGTTCAGCGTTAACGTTGGCTTAGTCAAATGAGAGGTGAGCTTCTATCTATACTTGATATTTACAGTAACTAAGCGGCAGGGTCTTAGAAACCTGTCAATGGAATTAGGCATTAAAATTGTATGCTCCAAAATCTTTCGATGTGATCTTTTCTGTTATACCCGTTGATGCAAATAAACCCACCTGCAGCAAACTGGAGTTTCTTCTTCCCAGGCTGGAATATGGTGACGTTAATCTGTCCCTCGCTAAGTCCGAGCTCGAGGGCACCGAGGTCGTCTGCGAATCGCGTGAACATTAGCAGGCCCGTGTAGTCCCAAGAGCGGAACTTGAACTTGACGAACATGCGAGGCCTCCTGAAGAAGCCCGGCACCTGCAGGTAGTTGTTGGGCCCGGCAAAGGTCATCGGCTTGAGCAGAATGTCCCTGCAGGCGTAATGCATCTTTTTCTGAGGGTACGAACAAGAAAAAAAAGAGAAAATATTTTGTCCCAGATAATGTAATTCTGTTTAGCTATAATTCATGGAGATCATCAGAACCAGTGATGTCACTGGGATGATGATGGTGCGCTTTACCTTTCGTGGGATGCGGATTTCCGGTTCTTCTCTCTTAGCCATGTTGATGATATTGACGCCATTGATGAAGACGTTCTCCAGGCAGCCCTGGAAATTTTGTGTTGTGGGCAGGTGAGGCAGATTTTGCTCTATCACGCCTCCTACGTATAACTGGGATAAAGGAATCAAGGCACCAGTATTAGTAGGTATTAGTGGACACGAAGAAGTATTTGATAAAAAGTATTCAGCACACAGGTCATTGATCATTTTCTTTACTTATTATAGACTTCAGGTTTACAATTTATACTACACATAGGTCTGATCGGTTTATGAGGTACCTGGGTGTCCAGATCAAGGTGCGTAAACTCTCCTTTACAGATGGCTGTGACTGTGTGACTGTCCACTGTGAAGTTCACCTGTCGACCATAGCGCTTGATGGTCACATAGTGCCAGTGCAGATTATCCAGAAGGCTGCCAGCACTCAGCGTAGTCCGACCATCAACTTTGTGTATTACACTGCTTCCTAAAAAAAGGAGGACGGGGGTATGTAAAAAAAAATGTAAGAAATTATTCTAAATCAGCACAAGTCAATGTGAAAGTGAGAGAAAATACTGTAATGTAGAGCTCCGGTCAACAGTCTAACCAGCATCATATATACAACATGGCTCTATATTAGGAATGAGATCAAATCACTTCTTTCTGCGAGATACTATTGTGTCACCTGCAAATATTTTCTTTACCCTTGACTCAAATTTTCAACGTTTCAAAGACTTTTTCCATCAAACAACTCATGCTCTACCGAGGCTGATGTGCAGGTAAAGACGGCCTCGCTTCAGCTCCAGGGTGAAGAGGTCTCCTTGAATCCCCTCGCTGTGTAACAGCAGACCGTCCTGCTCCAGGGTCTTGAAGTTTATGGCAATGTGGTCCTGTAGTGTACGGGACCTCTTTTCTGGGTACATGTAGACTACTGAGTCATCCCCGTTGTACTGTAGCACATAGGAATCTGCAGACACAATTTTAAAAATAGACTCAACAGTTGTGACTTGCATATTAAGTTAAAGTCTTATGTGGAATTCATTTTATTTATATTAAGGATTATGGGAGTAAATGCGTCATGGCACATTTCCTGGAGCTCATCAAATGCGTAATCTAGCTCGTAAAATAATATAAGAATCAGGTGATACAGAGTTTAGTCATTTTATTAACTAGGAGCATTTTTGGCACTCAGATTTAGTGGCCTATTATCAAATACGATTAAGCACTGGGATTGTGAAATGTCCCTGGAATTGAATCAGAGACTTTAAAACTAAATCCCTGGGTAGCGTCCATCAGTCATTTTTTACCATAAGAGCAGCCATACAGCTCCAGCCTCACGCCAATCTTCCCTCCATTCTCCGTGTTCCACGCCAGAGGCAGCAGACGAATGTGTTTAGCAGTGAAGGAGTAATGGAAGACATTCCTCTTCTCCTGATAATAATTCCAGTTTGCAGGCAGCGTCTGAAAACAGATGGGAGCAGGGGAATATGGGGGAGAGCGTCATTGAGTCATTGCAGTGGTGTTAGCGCCTTATCGAGGGACTGCAAACGAACCGATGACGGGATCGGCTTGGCCGGTGTTGAGAGGGATAATATGCCGCGCTGGGTTTGTTTCACTGCCAGTGACAATGAATTGTAAAGATTACATTGGACTAGTTAATCCTCGCCTCATCCCCCGTCATGGCCCTCGTCCCGCCACCCCTCCCCCAACCATCCTGGATCGAGTGACACCTACGGAGTTGCCTCCTTTCATGATGTACGGCGTCCAGGAGTCCGGCCGGTCTCCATAGAGCAGGGTGTACTTGGTGATCCAGTCATATGAGTTGAAGGTCCCTTGGGTGGCGATGGCCACCAGGCGATACTTCCTGCCCAGGTCGACCTGCAGCCATGGCTGTCTGTCCCTGGGAGACGGGGACCAGCCACTGCTGCCTGAGGGGGAGGAAAAAGCGAGAGTTTGGCAGGAGGGGTGACAGATAACATAGCGACCGTGACTGCACTTTAAAGTCTACATTGTGGGAGCCATCTTAAAGTAGGGTGAGATAAAGTAAATATGCTGTAGTGTTTTTTCTGTGATTGGACAAGCTTTTAGTATTCCACAGAGTACAAAATAATCAACAATATGAAACTGACAAGCAAATATCCCAGATAAATTCCCACAGTCACTACAGGTGTTTCATTGGTCGCTGGTTGTGTCATCTACAGTCCTCGTTTCTGTGCCTGAGTGAAAGTACGTAATGCTAAAAGGTCCACAATGAGTTTTAGTCCCAAACACATGCAGCAGTATCTGTAAAAAGAAAGAATAACTGAACCTGAGTTTTTTATATTTGACACCTGTACATTTCTGTGATATGCTAAACAATCTGCCAATGTAAAGGTAAGATGTGTGGTGATAAATTATGGATTAACTCAAACACACTACGGTGAGGAACTTACCGTATAATTTGGCAAAATTGGCAGAGTAAAGAAAGTTATATCTGGAGGAGGCCAGGAAAGAGGAGGCGTAAAGACTGGAGATCAGCGGATCAACACATTCTCCTGCAGGACAATAAGGAATATAATCAGTAATTTAAAAAAGGACCTCTCATAATGCAGCATTCATGGAGGTTTCCAAAGGATACAGTTCTGGACAACAAAGACTTGCCCAGCCCGTTAAGAACAAACCATTTTCACTTTAATTAGAGGGTTAGTTCATGCTCCACTAGCCAGCAAATAATAATTCAGCCAGATCAATCCTATTAAAATCTGAGATTAGCGCAAACACGTTTGGTCTTTCTGCTGCCCAGGGTTTACAGACAGGGAGGTCACAGATAGTAAAGCACAGTCCCCAGATCGCTGCCTTTTAGGGCTTAACGTCCTGACATTTAGACTTTAGCGTTCATTTTTCCATTTCTCCGCAGGATGGGTGGGACGAGCTGTGAAATATGACACTGACAGCCACTTAATATGCACCCTATCTCTGAGATAAACTGTTGTGTAAGTCATGCAGTTCCACCCCCTTCCTATTTCAAAAGAGGTCTGGTCCTGTGCAGTAGGCTGAATAGAAATGTTGCTGCGTCACATCAGCGTCTGTGTGTGTGTGTGTGTGTGTGTGTGTGTGCGTGCCTGTGAGTGCCTGTGTGTCTGTGAATATCTATTATTTGGATGCAGTTTCACAAGCAGGAGAGTCAAAGGCAAAGCGTTGCTTTGTCATGCTGTTGATGGGCTTCTGCATATGGTGCAGCTATCTGCTCCGGCTCGCTCCCGCAAGCAAATGGCCACTAAAACTCATCATAATTCTACCTAATCTCGCTTGTGTCCCTGCTGTGGGTAATTGTGCAAGGCGCTCACCTCGAACTGCAAAACAAACAATGTCTCATTTGAAGTGCCAATGTATGTCACTATCTTGAATATGAAGGTAGGCAGATACAAATAAGTGCGCAGTGTGTGGATTTGTTATTTTGTAAACAGAAGTTCTGTCTTTGTAATTCCTTGGTTCTTGATCCCAGAGGTCACGGACGTCTCAAAAAGGCGGTGAGGCGGATGGAAACAGGAGACGTTTGCAGAATTAGTATGCAGGCTGCAGATGGAGCAGAGTGAGGAAGGTGCTGCATCGATTAAAATATGAAAGAACTTTGTGAGGGAGCAGAAGACTGAGCCGTGCCAGCAAGGTCCAAAGGGAGTGGAGAGCTTCTGTCCTCAGCCTCACAATGTCTGAAATAGCACATGAAACGTTCGAGCCAGAGCACACACACAGTTTTCTTTTCTTCAGGGTCACATGAGCTCTGTGAGCTCCCTCGCAGGGACACGCTGCTCATTCAGGTGGAGGAAATGTGCTGAGCAAGTGAAATGTGACCTTGACTTTCTGCCTCTGCGTCTCACTATTTTCGGATTTGGCTCTCCTTTTTTGACATTCAGAATTCACTGCGATGCTGGAGAAGATCATTAACAAATCTCTGCTGAATCAATCTATTACTGCACCGCCGAGCCGTTTCAAAAGAGTCACTGTACAAATGGCTATTAAAAAAACAAAAACAGTTACACAGGCAAAGGCTATGGCTATTTAAAGCTAATGGGTTCAAGTCTATGGAAATGGAAGAAAGAAATGTGACTTTAAATGTGAAGCAGCAACCCACGACTGCAGCAGGTTAATCCAGGTCCCCTCAGCTCCTCCTAAAGGCGGGACTGTCACCGCCACCCGTCCAATGACGTCCTCTCTCTTTTTTTTCTCGTATCTTTTCTTAAATCATCCAATCGTTCTGGTTCTCACTCTGTTCCATTACCTCATACTCTCGCTGGTCATTTTGCTGTTTCCTCCTTCTCTCTCTGCCCTCCTGGGCGTTGTCGTGAATCACGATGCAGTAAGATAAGCGCACCTGAAGCCTGCGCAGATAATCCAGTCACCAGGCACGTACCTCTCTCCCCATCGTTCCCCACCCCCACCCGACCCACCGCCCCTTCCCTCTGCATCACCCAGAGTCGTCTCATTCTGCATTCATCACTGAGGGCCCGGGGCGGGGAACAGTGTGGCAGTGCAGAGCTCCTGCACCACTCCTGCTGAATCATCAGTCTGCTGTAAGTGTAGGCCGGTCTGTCTGGGCTGACACATGGTTACTGCTTCTCAAGTACAGTATGCGGCGGGGCGCCTCCTCTTCCTGCCACCAGCCTCTGATGTGTGACAGCTGAGGAATCAGGCAGAAAACCCCTGTATGCGTGTGCAGATGTCCACTGAATGCAGATGTAACAAATATATCAAGCTACTGCTGCGAATGCTGCAGTGGATGTACACTGAGAGTGGAATTATATCATGCACCACTAAGGGGGTTCCAATAAATCATTCATACCCAGGCAAGCAAAACAGCGGGTGGTGTCGGCCATTGCAGCACATCATATTCAGATTTACAGTTACACCATGAACGGATTTATTTTTCCGGCCCAAAAGAACATAACAGCCAACTTTCCACGCAAAGCAGCGTGCTCCTCCTTCTCTATCGATTCCAATCACGTGGTCCAAACGATCTCCTGGTGCTCGTGCTGCTAACCATGACAGGAGGTGTGAGTGAGACGCAACCACACCCCAGGCTGGGCCACTGTGCGCTGGCACCTGAGGCTCCATTGCAACCTGGCAGAGCTCCACTGAGCAGATGAACAGTCAGGCTGCCCAGTAAAACACCAACAGGACGTACAACAAGGCAAACCCACGGGCCCTAACTTACTGGAAAGCCATCTGACATCCAATGATGTTTAGTAACTTCCAGTAAATTGTAGCCTTTACAGTCCATTCACTTATTAATAACCAGCCAGTGCTTCTAGTCAACAGATAGGTATCATAGGAAAACTGTTTATATTTTCATGGAATAACTCAAGAGAAAAAGCTCAGAAAGGTGTTTGGTATGTTAAGTGGGTCCCCGTTAACACCCAGAGCTACTGTGAACCTGCATGGCTCAGCTTGACAATGCAGTTGGAGTTGTTTTCTCTCACTGGTAAAGAAACTAATGAGTCACGCAAAAAGCAGTACAGGGTTAATTGCTAGTCGGGGCCCTCTTGCCAATGACATCACACGTAATGGGATGCGTAAACGCTCTGTGATAGAAGGGCAAATTGCACCTTGGGCAATTTTAGCCCCCAAAACACAGACCGACATCTGTCCAAACTAAACCCACCTGCTTCACTCATCCAACATCGCGAGTGCGCAGGAGGCAGGAATTGACGGGGAGGTGGTGGGAACACGGGCTTCCCAAAAAAAAAAAAAAAAAAGTACTGCAGTGGGCTGGTCCCGGTTAGGATGCTGTGCCTTGCCAACTGCACCACCACTTTAATAACGTGTTCACAACTACACACCACGTCCGGCCATTGCGAATATGAGATAATTAAGTCACAGACTGTCGGTCAGCAACGTGCTCTGCGGGCGAGTCGAGAGTTAAGGGCTCGCGGTGCAGAAACTTGCGCTTGCGAAAGCACTGCAATGCAGACAGCCGAGCGCAATGACTAACATGCGCACCTTGCGCAAGGACCGACGCGGCGTGCCGCCGTACTTGTGATCCCGCCGAACAAATCTGCAATCCCAGCAACCCAAACGAGCAGTGAAAATCGACGATCTGTGCTTTAAAGGCTTATTTTATCGCAGCGTGCGTTGCCCTTCAACGAGCTGAACACGTCGGGCTGCATTCAGCCCTCCAGCGGTATTTTCCACTTAGAACCGCATGTTATCGTGCAACTTTTCTCACGCATATGATCAAACAATAAACAATATGCAGATAAGGCATGTACAAACAATTTGACATATTTTAATAATATCGTAGCAGTCGATAATAGAGGAATAATTGCTGTTTTACAAGACTTACGTGATGAGCAGTGTTGAAAACCCAGACATAAGAGGCATATGCTCAGTATTTTGCAAGGCATCCTTCAGTTAGAACCCGTTTCTCCGCAAAGGCTGTGTTAAAAAGACCGTAGATTGTTCTGCAGCATCCTCCACCCCCCCTCTTTGGCCCAACTTTAACTCGCGCAGCTCCAACTCCTCTTCCCGGGATCTCGGGCAACCTCTACCGGGGCGGGGACGCGCATCAGATGCTGGTGCTGATGCTGCGCTTCGCCGTGAGCGCGCACTTCTTCCTCTTTTATTAGATTTTCGATTGTTTAATTCACATGGCCCTCGTGTAATGGCTTGGATCCTGCATGGTATTATTTGTTAACAAGCAGAATGCTTGTCAGCTAGGTGGAAGTTGCGTTTGTGTTTCTCCCCTGCTGCTCCTGGATGGACGAGCAGACTGAAGGGCGGATCGGAAGAAAAAAAACAAAAAAACTTTTCAGTCCCGCGCAGAGTGATATTATATATCCAAGAGAATGAAATAGAAAGTTGCCATGAAATCTCCAAATGGGTCAAGAACAAAAACTGTGGGCACACCTTTCGTTGCTGCTAACTTGAGTCCACTGGGCAGGTGGTTTAGAATTTCTCTCCAGGATAAAAAGATTGTAAGCTTGAAGCCTTGAATAAGATGGATGTTTAATGTCCTGCATTCAGCAACAGAACCGTGCACAAGCAGGCTGCTCTTCGGTTAGTCTGTCTGACCTTGTCCAGGTGCCCTGTGCGTCCCAGTGCATTAAATAATATGTCCAGAGAAGAACAGGTTACTGGATGACGATGCCAGCTGAACTCAGACTCATCCCCATGCCACACACACACAGAGTGGTGGGGGCAGGGTGAAACTGAGGCAGAGGGGGATTTGTGGCAATGGGTGGCACATTGACCACAAAACAAAAAAGGCTTTGGGATTAAGAAGTAGGTTTATGGGACGGCAGGGTGAGTGATGATGTGAGATTGAATGCCTGGGCCGCTGTGGGATTTACCGTGTTTTCAATCAAATCAGATTGGTAGTTTGTAAGCCCCCTGGCACTGGTTTCCCCTCTGAAATACCATAGCAGCATGTCTGCAGAGAGACAACAATGTTGAACAGAAGAAGAATGGCAAAGGAGTGTAAAGTTTTAGATCAAATCTTTATTTACCTGATAAGACAGACACACAAAAATCTCGTCAATTGCAGTGGAAAGTGGAGATTCAACTGTTCTGAATATCCAGGAGAAACGTTCTCATCGCTACTGTAATCCACACAGAAATACTATCAAAGTGAAATGACATTTGAGTGCGTAATTATTTCACATAACTTATGTGATTTATCTTTCACCTATTTTAAAGGTAAATAATTACATTTCTTTAGGAGTTAAGGAACACATGTTGTTGTCTGATAGCTGCTGCGGTGCACTCCCACACATCTACACCTAGCTCACATGTGTTGTGGTTGCGCTGGATTGCCATCTGTCTCCTCGTTGACCTTATAGTAACCATAGAGACCGGTTGAGTGCTAACAAGGTTTGTTTGGGGTTAAACCACACATCTGGGAGAAAAAACAACACAGAGGCTTAAGTTATAAACTGATTAACAGGAGCAACCAGGGCCAGAATTCCTGGCATAATGTATTTCAGGCTTTCCAACACCTCACTCACAAAGCAATGGTGATTTTTGCCATAAAAATATTCAACTTCAGTTCTTTAATTGTCTTTTTTCGATGCAGGAATAATTCTTCCAATGAAGCCTGGCTTGTTTCACGGAAGAAGAAAAAAAAGTCCTTAAAATAACTAAATACATTTTTCCCCTATTAACGGGAACATGCGTCAGTCAGTAATTTAAACGAAAAGTGATTCATAAATAGATTATTTTGGTATTGTCTGAACTAAATGATCAGTTTGCTGTAGGATTTACAGTTAAACCACAACTGACCACTAGATGTCAGATTAAGCTCAGACATGGATCTCTGTCTCTCGCACAGGACGCCAGCCGTCCAACTCTCAAGTCCAACGCTCCCCCTCAATCTTTAATCTGCAAATCAAACATAATGTTTCCTGCTGCTAAACTGCATTGGACCTGCTCTACAGAGCAGTAGAGAATCATTTTAAACTAAATATGTATTGAAACAACATGGACCTGGGAAAAGAAAGTCCCTCTCTCCGTTGTAGTGAGTAGTCATCACAGCCTTTTTGTGCGTTTGTGTACATAACCGGCCTGGCTGTGGGTACTGTTAGTGTATGTTTGTCTATGTGAGCGTGTGTCACTGCTTAGCTGACAGCTCCCCATCGCTCTCATATGAGAATAACACCCAATAATACTGCCCCGACCGACACCGTGAGGTTTAGCGCCGTCCCTCTGGGTCTCCTCCCCCAGGTAAACACTATCAGTTCTGTCAGCGCTTTCACTGCAGTCTGCGCTTTTAGTGCTGCTTGCAGACCGTGACCTTCCGTCGACATGTTGAGAGGCAAACCAAGTGCACCTTCTAGATGTGAATGAAAAACTTGTTTGGGTTGAAAAATAAGTCTGACAGGAAAACAAGGCCGATTATTTTCCAGCTACTAAGGCTGAAAATATGTATCTCCACCAAGAGACGTGAGCTTCTGCTGTTTTAATTCCACTTTAAACCAATTGACACACACACACACAGGTCACCCTTCCTCCAACTTTTTTTAGAAACACACAGATGCACAAACAAACTCCGCAGGTGGAGACCAGCGACGGCCTTGTTTCTCACAGGGATTTGTTTGTGGAATCAGATTGTGCTTTGGTTTGCCCCCATTAGCTTTGAGTGTATTTTTCCACGGGGGCGCCACTGTCGGCCACGCCGCCTAGGATACGTGCTGAGGGAAGGAAAACAATTACTAACACGGTAGCAGGCTCACACAAAGACATACAACTGGAAAGCCCACAACCACCAATGCACACTCACAAACAGAGGTCGAGTTATGCGTTACGCCCAGATGTTTCCAAAATGGACGATGATTGTGATCTCGTTGGATTCTAAGACAGGTGTTTATTTTTCCCACATATGGGAACCTGATGTCCTTGCAAACTGCCAGGTGATCTGCTGTAAAAAAAAAAAAAAAAGCGCTATTAAATGTGCCCATGCAATGCTATGACCTCCTGCTGGTGAGGGCCAATCTCAAGATGAGGCCAGCGGAGGAAGCCCGGTCTGGGATCTGACCTCTGAAGATCTCCCCCCAGTGTTAACGCAACTGCCGTGTCCAAGACAGCTGCTACAACCTGTTTGACTACTCACAAAAACAGTTAGTTTACTGAGACTGAGACCTGGCATTATGGGAATGTCACTTATTCATTGTATTTGTTCTCACCTGTATTTATCCAGGACAGTATTAGTATAATATAATATAATAATAATATATAATAGTAAGTAATAGTAAACTATTTTAGCGTAAAGATACAAGCAACAGAGTTGAAAATAAAAAAAAACTTCTGCTGTATATCTTTTGTTTAGCTTTAATTACTTTCTAGCATAGATGAAAAAACGTGATACAACTCTTTAACTGACGCTTTTCTACGTTTCTCCAGCAGCATGGTGTGTAAGCCATCTAAACTCTCATCAGACCTCAGACTGTGTTCGCCAAGCAAGGGATGTGTGATGAAGTAGGAGTTATGACACCTACTGCTGTGGATCAAGTAGATCTATCCGCAGAGAAGACAAATGCGCATGTGACAGCTCCACAAAGGTTGCAGCAGTGACACCTGGGTGAAATAACCAAAACAGCTGCAACGCCGGGGAGAAGCATGGAGCTGAGACACTTTTGTTTCTCATGTTTGCTGCCAACACGAGCAGACACACACACTCACACACACACACACACACACACACAGATGCGGAGGCACAGCCTCTGACACACACACACAGACGCACACTGCTGGTTTATGTTTCCCTCACGCCGCAGACAAGCCGCAGTTATTTAGTCTGCCTCCCGGTTTGTTTGCCCACTGTCTTCTCTCTTTTGTTGCTCTGCCTTGGCCTTTGTTTGATGTGAACTGCTGACTGTAGCGATTGGCAGCTGCAGCTGGGAGGATGATGAGTGAGGACGAAAAAAGGTCACGCCAAATGACCGAGCACAAAGGTGTCCATGTTGGTCGATTTTTTTGTTCAAAAAGCTGACCGCTTCTCCCATTTGGTTGCTGGAGGAAAGAGGGAAGTTGCACAAATGAACTTGGACAAGAGCTTTCTCAAGTTTGCAAGCAGGTCCAAAAAGTTCTGCTGACTTATTTCTACAGTGTTCTGTGTTCTGCATGCACTGACACACACTCACACACACGCTGAAAAATCTTGCCAGATTTGCATACTTTCTTTCCCCTCCTCAGCTCAGTTCCTTGGAGTAAAGTACCTTTGGCAGCCGGGCAACAGAACGCTGTGTCCTCCGTGTCGGGCCCCACTTCACTCACAGCCTGCAGGTGGGGGGGGGGTGGGTTGAGGCATGAGGAGGGCATTGATCCATGCAGCTACTCTTTTTCAACTGTAGGAACAATTTGTTTAAGACCAGTTTGCAAGGATTTCATGAAGCCTTTCTCCAAAAGGACTGAGACGGCCTCGTCAAGTCAGAAACTCCTCCGCTTCCTCCGGTCAAACCGGGAAAGTGAGGTCGTTAGTTTGTGGTAGGAGTGGATATTGTGCCTGATGGTGAACCGTTGATGAACAAGCCCGTGGGGAGTTTGTGGTGTACAGGGTGTGTGAGTCACGAGTTTGTGTAGGGATGTAAATTTTAAAAAAGCCAGATTCCTTACAGGGTTCAGCCTCTGCATCCATGCATGTTCCCTTTAGAGAACACGGCACCTAGCAACAGCCTGGATAAAGCCCGGCTGAAGACAACACACTGTCAAACTCACACATACACAGTTTATATAGTACCATGCATTTTCCTAAAAACATCTGCAATAAACTAACTTTGTTTTAGGATTTTGACCTAAAAGAGTAAAGTGTGCGTTCAGTCTTTTTAGTGTTCATGTGTCTGCATGACTGGTTATCTGAGATTAAACAGCTGCTCATCTAGAAGGTGCAAGACTTTTTATTTTTTGTCTGTTTACGGCTCTAGTTGTTTTTAGCTGAAACATAGGTGTGACTGCGTCGGCAGAGAACATAAAGGAACATTGGCATCATCAAGCAAAAATCATTGGCATATGAATTGATAAAAGGCTATGAGCTGGTTTATCTACCAATGCAACAATGTTGTAGGTGCTTAGATTCTTTTAGATTTTAAAATCTTTTCTCTATCCTGTATTTTCTCTTTGAACTGTAAAGATCAAATGCCTCAAAGGCCCCTCCTCCTTTATAGTCTCTCAGGCGAGCCCTATTTAACTGTGAATGGCAGTCCCATTGTGTGCAGTGTAACATTATGTTTAATGTTTTCCTGCCACTATAATTGAGGGGACTTTTTAAACTCATAAGTGTCAAAAAATCAAACACGACACGTAACCATGCAGAAGGATTATCTTTCCGTCCTTTGTCACTGGCGCCTTGGTTTTCTTGATTCTTGCCTTGAAAGTTCCAACAGTTCTTTAAGTATGGAAGATCGTATATACATGAATGGTTTTAGGGAGGGTTTCCCTGTAAAGTCACCCAGATGCATACTCGCAAATTGGACCAAAGGAATAGCAGCTTACTCAGTTGTGCTGCGAACGGCTGCTGCCCAGACTGAGGTAAAGCAGTTGGCACTTTATTCAGTACTGCGTGTACTACTAGGAGCCGCTCTCAAGCCCGATGTCTGCACACAGGAAACAAGAGTGTGATCGATGCAGAGGCGCACAGGCCAAGACTCCCTCACAAATATCAGACCGTTTCAAATGATTTCACAAATCCTTTTGGAAATGTCCATCTTTTAGTGTAGTTCTCTATTTGAAAATCGAGCGCTGCAACTTTGCCGTCAATTGCACACAAAGACACACACACTCGGTTTGTCATTCGTAGCTGTGCTTCTGTGCAAAAGAGCCCTTGTGCACATTTATCAATGCAAAGTGCACACAGACACCTCTAATCCAGCACATGTTCAGATCTTGGCAATGTTTTAGAAGTTCTGTATTCAGTGTACTTTCACACAGTCAGCATCCTAAAAATAGCTGAAGGACTTTGGCGCTCGGCCCAGCCTCCCCAACTGTCAATAACTTATCTCCCTCGCACTAACGCTCACTGTTAAAACCTACAGGAGCACAGCCAATAACCGCGCTCAACCAATAACCACGCTCAACCATTAACCACCTCAAAGGTCAAGAGTCTTATGGATTCTCCAAGTCTCCGTAAGCTTCCAAAAAAAGACCTGGAAGGAGGACGGGCTGACCTGATTCTTCACTGCCTTTTGGAATTCCTACAAATACAAGAAGACTCATTGTATACTGGTGTTTGGGGGATGCCTATCTGTTTTGGTTTTGTTTCCTCTTTGGTGTAAAAATACCAGACAATATGAGGGGCGTATGTCAGATCAGTTTGTTTGAGTTGCTGTTTGTTCTGCAAGCTTTATTCTCAGCTCTTCTGTTTTTTATCTGCTCTGGTTGTCTATCAATCGCCATCAATCCGCCATCTTTCTCTCTGCCTGAGATTGCAGACTCCTGCTCACTTGGCTTCGGATGCCGCCGACAGATAACGAGGCTGCTCTTATTTTCATTTTCCCCCATGCTGAAGAATGTCTGGAAATTAAATCTGAATTATTTAACAACATGAACGTAATAGATGGTCCTGGAATGTTGAAATGCTTGCAGGCGTAAACCATTTTTAAAGAATAAGGTTTTGATGTATTTCTTTAACATTGGCATGTTGCGGCAGCTGCTACAAACAAACAACCAGGACTTTTCAAAAAATCCCTCTCAAGGACTTTGTCACTGCTTGTGTTTTTCTTCCACGGTGCAGAAGCAAAGTAGCACGGTGCTGTAGTACGCAGTCAGTAACAGACCCATAGTCTAGTGACAGATGCCTCCGGTTTAGAATATCACCGTGTATTCAAACCTGAGGTGCTTCCTTCCAACACAATGATTCATCCAGGTTCTGCAGGCATTTTATGTGTTGACAGATTGAGCCAGTGTGCGAGAGTCTGGAGCGTCAAGGGTTACTGTAATGAAGCCATGCCGGGGGGTGAGGGAGGGTTGGGAGGGTTGGGGGGGTCTGGGGGGTTGGGGGGGGGGGGGGGGTGCGAGGGGTTAACTGGGGCGAGAGGGTCAGAAGTTGAAGCTGGGAATGTTTTCTCCAGCCTGGCCTTTCCTTGACACCAGCCTGTGTGCCACGCAGTCCCCATGAACAGATGTGCCCGCAGGGTGAGGAACACCCCCTGTTGTCCCTGATGCTCCTAAACACTGATCCTGATCAACCACAGGAAGACAAGAAGGTGCTGGACAAGGTAGCGGATGGAAGCTGTGTGACAAAGAAGATTTTTTGGGGGGCTGAGGTGAAGTATTTCCAAAATATTTATAATTCATTTAATTGGAATGAATTTTCCATCATCGTTTCTTCCGATTTTCGAGCATGAAGCCCGTCGGTCACAGACGATCCACAGCCACAGCTGGATGTTTCGCAGTGGGAACTTTAGGTCAAGTGGTTTCCGTAGTTCCCGATCCCATTACACAGTCCAACAGCCGTCAAACAGCAGTCCTCTGTTCACCAACCCAGAGCCACACTCTCTGCTGGGCTTACAAACACTGGCTGGTGGTGGCACGGCAGGATGAGGGTAAGTCCAAAGCTGGACACGGCGGGCAGGAAATCCTGTCTGAGTTTTGGGAAAGGGGTCGCTGGAGGTTAGTTCCTATCCTAAATCCTTAGCTCGGGGTTGTCAGATAAACTCTGACCTCGGGCTGGACTTCTAAAGAGAAACCTGTGCAAGATCACCAAAGTCAGAGCAGCTGTCTTGAACAGAGTGTGTTATTGACTTCCATAGTATATGCCAGGAGACCCCGTTGGGGGCTCATTTTCAAATGAAACCTCAAACGCATAAACGCCACAGGGCTCTGCGAATACATCAAACGATCTGATCCATCGTCACCAACAGAACGCACACCGGCCAGCCAAATGTGAACCATGCAGGGAGCTCCTCGGCCTTACTGCATTTCACAGACTACATCTCACGTCCCTTTCTGTTGACAATCAATCAGGTCCACCAACGCAAGAGCGTGTCTGCGATGTGGGCTGCAGTGAAACAGGATCCCGCAGGAAAGAAACTCAAAGGGGAAGGGTCGAGAGACACAGAGGGAGAATGGAGGGAACGCCGCAGCGCTGCGCTCTGTTTCCGATCAAGTCGACGTGTGCAACTTGTGTCTACTCTTCTCCGTTGGAAACCCCACACGCTAATTTCAAGGGGCAGCGGTGTAAGGAGTGGGCAGGCAGGATGTGGGTAGGACCAGCCGTAGATTAAAGAGAGAATATACCAATGGCAAAGTTGCATTAACTCAGCAAAGAGTAACGTCAACTTGCAAGAAATACGACCTGATTTCCGTTGTTTTACTCGTTGTAGATATTTGGTTTGATTTTCGCAGCTCAACCTCATCTAGCATCATCATCCCGCTGTTTTGAGCCTTGAAGAAACTATACTTGTATTCCAGATTTCACACTTTCCTCTCATGTGGCTCGAGTCTATCCAGCCATGCTCGTGTTCTCGGAGCCCAACCAAATAATTTGCCCTTCTCCTGATCCAGTGCCTCAACCTGACACACTGTATCAGGTTATCTCGCGTGTGTCCAAATGTAAGTGTGTGTGTGCGTGTTAATGGGGAGTCATGTGTCATCTCCTGGAAAGAGGGGAGGAGAAGGATAGAGGTGGGGGGAGGCGGGGGGGGGAGACAGTGAATGAGACTAAATAACTGTAGGGGGAGAAGAGAAATTAGAAGAATATCTTGTTGTTTTCTCACAAAAAAGATAAAAAATCAATCTAGGATATTTAGCTGATGGTTTCTACAGACCTTTCGGACTGTGCTGCTTTATTTGTACTGACTTCAACTCTTTCAGAAACCATGTGGAGGACTTTTCTCTTTTTTTCACTTTATTAGCGTGGGCTGAGAGCGTCAGCTCTAAAAATAAAACACATGTTCCTCCAGGTCCGTGGAAGGGAGGCCCCCCCGGCGTATTGTTATGGGATATGGGGGAGGATAGGGAGGATCTGGCCTGCAGAGAGATACTGTGCATACAGGCACAGAGGGAGTGGCTGCTGTACTTTCAAGAAAATATTATCTCCTGCATGGGAATAAATGGAAGCTCCTTTGTAATGTATACACGTCAAAAGTAAAGGAAGCTACAAATAAAGTCAATTATATTCGATTTATTGGTGCAGATATCCTTATTCCATCTCCTCTAGCCATTGGAGGTTGAAATGCGGGGCCGTGTTACTCGAAACTGAGTGAGTGGCGCGGATGCGGTGAGAGAGGTCATGATTACTGTTCCTAATGCTACCTGCCAGCTGAAAAGGTGGAGCTGTGAGGCTTTTTTTTAAATTGATTTTACAAAGCCCTTGGGGAACAAGAATAAGAGTTAAAACGATCTGAAGGGGCAGGGTTGTGTGTTTTTTGGGGACAACTGAATCAGAGGAGCCCATCTATCAAGCTAAAGTGGGAGGACCAGCAGCTAAGAGCTCTTTTTGGTGAGGAACCAGTTAAATGCGGCTGACTGAGATGTGTGCGGGGGAGTTAGCCCGGTGCAGAGAAGGGGAAATGAAGGGATATTAAGGGAAAATTAAGCATGAGCGCCGAGGGGACTGCCTATACAAGGGTTTGGGTGTATCACGTGTCTAGATTTAGCACCAGTCCTCCTTCCTTCAACTGCCGAACCTTTGTAGACTGTTCAGCTAAGTGAAAGAGGATTGCGTGGGGGAGGAGTGTGTTTCATGCAAGTGCATGTGTGTATTTGAAAGAAAAAGAAAGTACGAGAAAGAATAATATCTATAGAAAAGATCTAGAGGGATCATACAGCTGTAACCAAACAGTGGAGGTAATTAGTGGTATCATGACACAACCATATCTGATCTCCCTTTCCACAAGTTGGTCCTCAATCATGCTGTACAGTAGGCCTACCACAGACAAAGATTGATTTAAAATATGCAAGGTTTAGTAACTAAATATATTTCTCTATGGTACCAAAAACACATGTGTACAAATACACATGGGATCAGTTCACAAATTGTAATGCAATTGTATATATTGAACAACTCCGCCAAGTAACCAGCTACTGCATTGAAGCACTGATCCAATAGCAAAATAATGAAATAACACTGACATGAGACCTTCTGAATAAGAATACCACTTTCTATTTCCAAACTACAAACAAGCCATTTTTAATGCAGGTTTTACTTGCAACGAGGGGCAATTCTTCATGATATTTATACTCTAATATGTAGAATATATTGTTTATATTATAATATTTAACATGTATAGAAAACATGTAATATGTCACCATGAAGTGCCGTAAAGGAACCTTTTTTTGTTTTTTAGCCTAGGTTGTTTTTGTAAAACATCTCTATCAGATTAGGTTTCTATGTCCGCATACAGCTGTTATTAAAATGATTCCCTTACTAATGAGCACTACAGAATGAAGGAATGAATATCAGGTGTTCTGGGTGATAATTACCAACATCTACTGTAATAAAGGACATGTGACGCTTTGTCAGTGTGGGGGCGTGCCCAGTGGGCGTGCTCTTCTGAGGAGTGTCTGCGCTCAGCCAATCACAGCTTAAACGTGTGTTGCGTGGGGCGTGTCCCCCCCCCCCCCCCCCCCCCACACCATCCTGTCCCAGCTGCAGCACGCTTAAGTCCAAACTCAGAAGTCAGTTTGTCCTCTACGGAGCTGCGCGTTTTTTACCTTTCTCATGTGTTTTTTCACGCTTTGTAAGCACCGTCGCTTCCGCCCGACGCCGTTTGACCCGAATGCGTTCTCAACCCGCAGTGACACTTTTTGGGGAAAACAAATGGGTTTTTGATGTAACTTTGTTCGTGGGAAATTGTTACAAACAGCGACCGGGCAAAGGTGTCCCGAGCAAGCGAGCGAGCGAGTCCTGGCGTGGATTTCCCCTTGAACCGGCTCCCCGTTGGTCTCCGCTCGGGTATGACTGCTGTCGAGGACAGTTGTTAAGAGCTCGGAGGGAGTGAGTTTATGCGGCCCTTCATCCTCCTCGGGGGACACCTATGGAGAGGCGGCCCCGCGCGCTCTCACGCAGCTCCTGGAAGTCACTTTGCGGCAGAGAACGGCGCGGTGAATGTTGACTTCGCCGACCTGGATAGCAGCAGAAGACACACTTAACCTCATTTGAATGCCTTTGCAAGGGGTTTGCTGGTTTCTGTGCTGCAGGCAGGGCTTCAGTTTGCTCGGACGGGAGTATGGGGAGAAAGAGGAGGAAGAGTCTTTTGAATTACGCAACAAGGAGGACCTGACTCCCAATGGACGGGTAAAAACACATTATTATACAGTTATTATGTATATTAATACTTTACCGACACAATTTGCATCATAATGGTATATATTTTAAATATATATATTTTTTAAATGATAAAAACCGGCCTTTAAAACTGCCCTCTACACTTGTTGAACTTTTTCTAATGCGGGCTCATCTTCTGGAGCATGATTTCAGCGTTCATGTGTTTCAGTTCTTAATATGAATGATAGGTCTGTCAAAGTAATAAAGTTTTGGAGCTGAGAAGAAATGCAAACTGTGATCATTCCTGGCAATATGGTGTGCTGCTATTTAGAAGTTGCGAGCCACGGTCCTTACACGTTGGCTGTTTATTTGTGGGAGTCGGACACTTGGTAAATACTGACCTGCATTACTGATGCAGGGTAGAGAATGTGCTGCTGCTGCTGCTGCTGCTGCTGCAGGCCAGCTTGCCGTTTAGGTTTGCACGGTCTTGGAGGCTTGGGCAACATTGAGCAATCGCACGCACGCACTCACGCACGCTGATGCAAGCTTTTAAAAAAAAAAGACGAAAAAAGAAAGGGTGTTGAAGTGATCCTGTCTGTTTGTCCCCCCAGTCCGCTCAATTGCAAGTAAGACAGTGGCCTTGTCTTCTCCGTAATGTCAGTCATCTGATCAGGCACAGAGAGTTCAGCATTGTCCACCCACTTGTGAGGGGGCATTGTTGCCTTGAATTGAGGTGGGCTCTATCCGAATGACCCAGCATGCAGATCTTTATGTACGATCTCTTCTAAAGTCCACCCTTTACATTTGTATCGGAGCCAGGTGCTTTTCCCTCACATACGCTCACTCTTTACTGGCAGAATGTTTACCTTTTTAATTTGCATTCATTATGTGGTGTAATAGGCCTGTGTGTTCATTGAAACCACGGCTTTGCAGATAAAAAGTAATGGCACCTGGGGCCATAACTTGAATAGCCCTCTTATCAATTTACTGACCCCTTTGTCCGCGTCAACCAACCAGTGCCACAGCACAGAGATATGCATGAAAACGTTGGGACCAGATCTATTTTACACAGTTATTGCCTCAACAGAAATCTAACCGTACCAGCAGCCGCCTGATAAGAGAAACATCTGTTTCTCCAGGGTATCCAGAGAGGTGATCGTGTGTAGCAATCTTCTTCTTGGCAAACATTCTTGTCTTGGTCGTAACCATCTGTACCATCTGGCGCTCAAAGAAACCAAACCGCGCTCCATACACCAGATCAATATGAGAACACAGTAACATGTAATAATGGAGATGCCTGATGGCCTTTTGAAGTGAGACGCAGATATGTCCTTTTTCCTTCAACTTTCCTGGATACTTGATCCTGAATTAGAATTCCACGTTTCGCTCAATTGCAAGTATCGTGTTCCTCTAAGTGGAATGTGTTCATTGAATTGCTCATGAGTTATTCGGGCTCCTAGACATTATGATTTTGATGGAGGGATCTTGTCGTGGCCTTCCTTTAGCGCCTCTAGTGGATGAGTCCCATTTGATACTGCTGCACTTTAACTTTGTCCTGAGGCCAGTGCAATTTCTAAACTGGTTTAATGTCTGCACAAGAATATGTCCTAAAACAAAGCTTTCTGTACCATTGTTGCATTGCATCGCTGATTACAGCGTTGATTTCTCGGGAATATGTTCATGCATGCGTGCAAGTTTTAATGCGACTAAAACATTTGCCTGACAGTCTTTTTATTAATCTATCACAACGTTCGGCCTGTTCAGTTTATCAATGACTTCTCAATGACAGAAAACACATTGTTTACCTAGAAGCCAAAGTAAACTGTACTTTTGGACCCCCCAGTATTTGTTGTTGTTTTCCGCGCAACCAGGTGTTCTTAAGTTACTGATTATTGATTCCTGAATGCTTCCAGGGAATCAATCCACTTCCTCAAATCCTGTTTCCCTTTAATCTGTGTCCCCGGTTCATGCTGGATGCTGTAATAGTATGTCAAAAGTTCACCCTGAGCCAATGATTACAATCCCAGCTGAACCATTCCAAACAAAGCAAATATCATCAGCTGATCCACTGTTGAACAACTTTGTGTGTTACTCACCACACAGTCCCTTCACTTACAATATATACGTATACGGAGGAGGTGGGCCGTGTGGTTGAAGATGAGTCCCAGGGAAAAGCCCCTCTAGGCTGCGTTCCATTGTTTAACCAGAGCGCCACATTTTCAGAGAGCAGGTCAAACCGCCTCGCGTTTGTGTGTGTGTGTGTGTGTTTTGGGCTTCGTAGCATGGAAATACTCCATTTAGTAGGCCTCTCTCCAGCTGCCGTCACCGTTGCCCACAGTAACCCACAGGTCTGGAGGAGTCTCCTTCGTTCAAGACATCCAAAGTCTTTACCGCCGTCTCCTGCGTTGATTCCCAACTCGCTGCCAGCGAACGCCGTGGTGCGTAGCGTCCACAGCACCCGGGCCGTAGACGACACCCATTTCTCTGGCAGGACTCTTTCTCACTGAGGTTTGGAATTATGACTCAGTGCTGACGTCCTCGCAGGCTTGGCCCTGCGAAGCACAGTGCCCTGTCAGAAGCGTTTCACTGCATGTTTACAGTCCTCATTCAAAGAAACTGCTCTCCAGCAGCTGCCCAAACAGTCAAACTGAGCTCAATGCCTCCAGTGTTGGGACAGCAAAGAACCTATTTCAGGACAGGACATCCGTCATTCTCTCTTCTTTCCATGTTTCTACTGAAACTTTGTTCAGTTTTTTTAACCAATAAACTACCACCGCTGGAGTGTCCGCGCCTCCGCAGTTGTAAGTGTGGGCACGAGCACTGCGGTGCGTCCCGTTTCTTGGAACAAACGGGCACACTCCGGCCTTTTGGGAGCGGGTCCCGTCAAAACGCCGCTACTGCCCTCTGCCTTCAGAGGTGTCGCAGTGCGCTGGTGTTGTATTTGGTTTCCGTTGCGTCCCTGCCTCACCACCTCCGGGCCACACATCTGGTCTTCGAGCCGACACCGGCCAAAGCCAGAGCATTTCCTCCTGGTTACTCAGCCTCTGGAGAGCTGGAGGGAGCGAGAGGGAGTGGATGGGGGTTGGGGGGACGGGTAGGAGGGGAGGCAGGAGCGGAAGTAGGCCACGGAAGGAACACATCACGGCATCTTTCCCTCCACATTATGCTTTCGTCTGGAGTGATTCATCCCTTTCCCTTCCTCGGGGAGGGCTTTTGCCAGGGCTCTGCATCGCACGCTATCCTCGCTCCTCGCTCCACTACCCGATAACTGAGTAGCTATTTGTCTTCTTCTAAATCGCCAGCCCTTGTGGAGACTTATTGGAAATATTCTGCAAACCCGATCTCCCTGACCCATTAAGTTATTGATCCCGTGATTTTAAATCAGGGGATTACAGCTTTGCAGACTCTGATGTGATTAGTATTGATTTGTTATTTTTAGTTGCCTGTCTGAACGATGTTCTGTTCCGGGGCTCCAGCGTTGGTTCTGGGAGACTTACCATGAACACCCTCTTCCATTCACAAGGCGCATTCTGACACTCGTTGGTTATTCTTGCCTGTCTGGTTTGACATTTACAGAGGGTTACCTCACCCCGAGGTAAACATTAGACAAATCCCATTCCATCTGCCTTATAAATAAATAAACACAGACTCCATACTAGCTTCTAAATTTGCACTGCAGGTTTTGTTTGATATTTTTGACCAATCCAAAAAGAAGCAGTGGACTTTGTTTGCATGGCCAGGACTATACTTAGGCTGGGTTGCCCAGTAGTAAAGTGTGGTGTGTGAACTGTACGGGGTCCAGAGCTGACCTGGATAGGGTTCCTGGTTGGCCAACACCCCTGGGCTTGGCCGGGGCAGACGCAAGAGCTGGCTCAAGGCCGTTTCTCACAGAAAAGGTCAGGACACACAGTGCCCCCCGGGACACCCGGGATTCTGTCCAAATCGCACACAGGGAAGGTCGGGTGTCTGATGGGGTTTTCCAAGGTCAGGTCGGTGTTCTAGGGGCCATGAAAGGAAACATCCTTTCCTGTCCTCTGCTGAACATGGGAGGCCCTGAATGAAAAGGGAATTGTTCCACCCCTGAAAGTAGCTTGCAACCTCTTTTATTCGTATATTGCACCAATGCACCAAGTCAAATTCCTCTGTGTGTAACATATGTGGCAATGAATGGCTTCTGATTCTGATTCTGATATGCCCGTGGCCGGCCCGTTTGTCGTCAAGTGGAAGCACTAAACCCAGTTTCCATACAAGACAACAGCCCAGGAGAGAGGGAATGTGATCCGATACGAGGGACTGCCTTACAGTTGTGATCATTTACACTAAAACTTTATCAGGTTATTAACATTAATACAGCATCATTTTTGACCTCGCAAATGCCTTTTTTAATACAACCGCGGGACTTTTATTTTCTTCTTCTCTGCCTGTTTACTCCCAGCTAAAGCCAACCTGTGACATTATAAAAGTAAATGTGGATAAAAAAGACGAAGGCAACAGTTCCTGTTATGAGTGCATTCTCAAAGACAAGGTTTTTTTGGTTCGCTTCTCAGAGAAATGACGGGTTTGCCGGGGAGAGGAGAGGAGGGGGGGTGCAAGCAGCTATGACACAAATGTTTCCTCTGTTCCCCACTCATATGTTAAATGAGCCTGTTTTTCAATGCCATAATTCTCCCCACCAGATCACCCCTTGCATGTGAAAGCCAAGCATTGCAGGAACAGAGCAGCTATGTGCTGAGACTGCCAGCAACGGCTGCTGCACGCTCTACTGTAACATGGCCACTGAAGGCACACTATTGAGGACTCACCCCAACCTGTTGACTAGTTCTCAGGACAGACTGCTGTTTGTGTTGCATTATCATCTATTTACCCTATTCTCCGTCTTCTGTCGACAGAGTCCTGCTGAAGTGACGGTTTCTCAACCGACTCTCACGGCCAATGGAACAAACGGGTAAGGAGAAATAGCAACAGATTATTTTGCAAAACCTGAATTTCAGGAGTTAATAGTTCCTTATTTTGCTCACGTACTTCCTCATGAGTGATGGGGAGTTCTGTATCACCCGACAGGCACATGTGTAGGTCCAGGCCCGTCGCTGGATTTTCCCTTCATCTTCCCAGTATGGTTTCTCTCACGGGGCTCGCCTCATATGTCTTGTCATGCCACATGTGCCTTACCACAAATCCACGCTCACACGCGTGTGCCCATACAAGCATTCCAGACTAACATGTATATTGACTGTCATTTGAGCTCGCTCCGATAACATTTCCAAGCTGTAGTGGTACTTCAATTGCTTATGGATTATGGTTGTCTGTTTTTGCTAATCAAACTTTGCCATTCAAAGGTTGGCTTCGCTTTTTGTGACCGATCATATGTCAATCGTCAACCTAGAATTTTCTAATCTATTAAAGGCGAACTCTGTCTAGCTTCCAGATTGACAAATCTAATCACTTAGTTAGTTAGAAGTTTGTATGATCAAACCGCCATTACAAGGAACCACTATGCGTGTCCTGAATAATGAAATTGAAACGGTCATGTGGTTGACAAGTCAATGCTAGCGCCAATGAAAAGGAGTGATTCATGCAGGGCTAGATCCAGACTATTAGTGCAGGGCTGTGATCTCAGACAGTGATGTAGCCGGGCTCTGCTCCACTCTGTCGCTGGCATCATGCCCTTATCCCCCCCCTACTCCCCCTTCTCTCCCACTTTCCTCATCTGCAATCTGTGCTGTACATCGACGACGGTCTGCAACACCCCCCAGCAAGGGAAGAGCTGCTAGCTGAAGCTAGCTGAAGATTTGACACTCCGTGTCGGCGCTATCGCTTAAGGCGCGCGGGAGGGTCCGTCTAACTGGATAGGGTGACTCAGTCCTACGTCAGCACCACTCCTAGAAGAGGTGTGCCTCGGGTGTGTGTCACCTCTACGTTATAGCGGAGGTGACCCCGGGTCACCTGGGCTAATTAACTACTGGTTTTGAAGGGAGTGCGTTTGAACGGCTGCCTGTGATTGTCACGCCAGAGTGCAGAGTTTAAATGTCTGCAATACGTGATCATTACCTGGCCAACGACCCGACGCGCCCAGAACTTCAGCTGTACGGAGGGAAAGCCAAGCCAGGCTCTAAAAAAAGTCCTGCATCATGACAAATGGTTCCACGTCCTTTCATCTTCGGTCTCGAGTAAGAGACGGGGCAGCTCCGATTGACTTTTATTAAGCGATTGAGGTGGACTGTGATGCATTGGAGGGATTCCTGTTTGTCCTGCTAGACGGAGGTTAATATGGTAATGCTTGGATAATTCATCGCGCCGCCAGCATGATGTGGTAACGGAGGGAACGTAGCCGGCCTCTGTTGATACGGAGAGTGGGTACACATGTGAAACGGCTCTAATTATAATTGGGTGTCACCAAAGTATTTTGTTTACAATATGCTCACATTGTTAACCTAGCATCATTTGTCTGCATTTTTAAGGCTTCTAACAGGATTTGAATTACGCAGACATAGCTGCAGGACACATGTACCATCAACTCTATTCATTGCATTAATTGTTGTTTGGTTGAAAAAATAATGATAAAATGCTTTAAAAAAAATTTCCTTTTAAAAAGATTACCAAGCTTTAGTGCAAATACAAATCTAGGGACGCTGACAGTTTTTAAATAATAATATTAGTTTGTCCTATGTCAGGGGTCCTGTAATAGATATGTTGCGTGTTTGCTCTGACCTCTTGCAGTCGTAGGCATCTTACTGAGGGTGTCGGAGATGCACATATCTCTGCAGGCGGGAGGCCGCGGTCTCCCCTCACTGCCTCCAGTAAGCACATGTGCTCCCTCCTGCTGTGATTCTTAAGTTCCTTCCAGCAGAGAGCAGAGCACGAAATGAACATTAAGGAACGTCAAAAATGGAGAACTTCTCCATCTCCTTTTCACACCATTCGCCATGTCGTCATTCACATTCAGTCCTTTTTTTTCTTTTTTCACTGAAAGAGACATGAAATATATTTCAGGTGTGTGAATATATGCGTGTGTCTTAGAGAGAGTGTGAGCATGATCCATGTGGATGTTGACCATTCATTCTACCACTGCAATCTGGCATAGTTAACAATGCAAAAGGTTTGAATTCACTAAATCACACCATCAGGGTAACCTCCGACTAACATCTCCCTCACTCTCAATCCTAAAGGGTCTAATCAACACACTTTCCTTCAGACTTCCTGTCACAGACACAGCCCCCTGGCCCCCTACCTTTTTTCAAAACATTACTTTTTTTCCCTCTGCCTTCTCCAGTACTTCTTGGCAGTGGTCTTGAGTAAACAGCGTATTTTTAGCCAGGAGGTCATATAGGCCCAGTCTTAATCACCGCATTCCCATTTTCCCACCAGGCAGCTTCGCCCAGCGGACCGTTAGACGTTGGGGAGGGGATCAAGACTTGAGGAATGGATTATGTGGAGATACAGTATGGCCCACTGTATTTTAAGGGTCGTCGATAGTGTCATTTATCCTTACGGCCTTCCCTGAGTTCTAATGAACTGAGTAACTTGATATATGAAAGTCATTGTGCACAGTTTAATAGGGTTTGCTGCCCGGGCTCATCAGTCCTTGGTGAATTTTGAGGTCATTTGTAAAGATGCATTCGTGTACCAGACATTTTGTTGATCGCATAAATAATAATTGAAGTATTTTAATGACGCATCCACACAACAGTCACGATTGCAACTGTGTGTTTTCTCGTGGTCAGAAGGACCCGCTTTGTGTGCCGGAATACTCCTCCGCTGTTTCCACTGCGGTCATCCAAGCCCGGGAGCAAGGACGCAACGTTTTTTACGTCAATTAGCGCGTCTGCGTTATTAATTTGACCCCTGACTGAAATCAATTCTTCATCGCTCCAGCTGCCACCATCAAATAAACCCTCCCAAGTTAATTGTGCTGCTCGCACTTTGTGGTTCTAACTGTGTCACCGCCCTTGTCACCATGAAAGGGCTGCACACAATGTGCTCATGAGCAGTGATGACCTTAATAAAACATTATTTAGTACAGTATTTAGTAAATCTCTTCAATAAGGCTGCATTCATGCTAAATCATCAGAGTGGTAAGAACAGGAAGACCTCTATTTGTTCACACTGTTTGGTTACCCTACTGTGAGCATTGGCGGTTTTTATTAACAAGTGAAACCAGATGCAAATAAACTTGTTATTGATTCTCTTTAATTAGTTGCAAGTTCAACGGAATTTGAAAGAGTTGTAAGAGAATTGCAGACGTAAGTAAATCAACTTCCTGAAATGAAGCCTGGACAGATATTTTCCAATGGTTTGTTTACATTACTGGAGTTATTTTCACCAAAAGGAGAGATATTGTCAGATATCAGAACAGCTCAGATTTGGAATTCCAATTCTATTTTAACAAACCTAGCATGAGGAATGAGACGGTCAAGACCGGCGTGGTAACCAAGAGGTAGTAAAAACAGCCTTATTATAAGTGTACTACCTACTTACACCTTTGTCAGGACTGTGTGGGCGTGTACAGACTGGGCTTGACTGACAGCTCCCCTGTTCTAATGTTGAATTAGTCGGGCCTGTTAGGGCGAGACAACCTACACCTTTATCACTCATTCAAGGACATGGGGTTTGGTCTACTCGCATGGTTTTCCAGTAAATCTCCCAAGTAATGGAAGTGATTTTGGAGGATCAATATGTATTAATAGTTTTATTGGGATGGATCATACTGTCAATATTCAGCCTGCTTGACAAGGTCTGATCACAGTTTGCATTCGACTAAATTGAATAGAATGACAGTGAAACTAAAGCAACTGAAGACAACAGTGGGCCTGTAATTATTTGCTGCCCCTTTTATATCCTCTTTTTATTGTTTTGTTCCACTTAATTTATCTATGTTGCTTTCTCTTCCCTTTTTTCTCTTTCACAAAGTCATTACTGTGTTCCTCTGTTGTCGCAACCACATTACCATTGTGTTCTTTAGGTATATTGCAATGTTTTAAGTGCTTGGCACCATACTGCCTTTCACTTCTATGCAGCGGCCACACAACTTTTGCACTCGCACAACTCCAACTACTACTAGACTCGGCTTTATTTAGCGGCATGTTTTGGGAAATATTCCTTTATTCTTTTCTGAATCTTCTTTTCACAGCCTGTCCCTCTGTCTCTGTCTCACTCGCTCTGAGAGAGCTCTATTCTCCATGCTGTCTAATCCCCATGTCAAATTGTTTCCTGCACTCCACAGGAAGTCGCCTGCTAAAGGCCCGCCGTCACGGCCTTTGCTGGGGCTTCTGGGAATGTGGGGGCAGTAGCATGGAAAGACTGGTGGGGGCTGAGTGGGGGTTGGTGTTTTAGAGCCACTGGACAGCTGTGGAGATCCAAAGCCCCCAACAACAACAACAACATGAGGATAGGTTTTGAACACAATAGTGAAAATGGCTCTGCTAAGGCTGAATTATACTGACGGTCAGGATAGTTTGATCATTTGAGATGAAGATGGTGCCAAATTTAATTTTATTCTCTGCCAAGGTGCATAGCCATGTGTACCACTTGACCTCTATGTTTTAAATAAAGGAAGCCTAGTTGTAATATTAGTGTTTGCTATAAATATTGTATTTTTTATTTCTCTCGTCATTTTGGATACAAGCCTATGCCAGACAATAGGAATAGTCCAAGGAACATAAACACCTGCACGGCAGGCTATATTCTCCAGTCGAGGCATAGTTTTCCATAGATCAAATTCTGCTATGATTCATGCTACATTTAGATTTTCTCTGCGTGTGTGTCTCTGTTACGTAGCAGGGATTTTTAACCACCTCAAATAAGAGATGTCGTCACATATCTGTGTTTATTTTAATGCCTATTAGTGGGGTGTGTTGATGCATGCACTGTCAGGGGTCCCCATAGGCTGCGAGCCGGCTTAGTTATACAGCCTGACTGAGGATAATGTGACGCCCTGAACCAGTTCACTCTCACATATAGAAAAATTGGCCGACAATATGGAGTTTCACCGCGTCTGAGGCCTAAATTAGAAGCTGTTGCCGATCAGTTAGGATCAGCCATGTCAAATATATTCAATGCATTCTATGCATTCAAGCATAATGGACGCTATGTAATGTCACAGTTCCACGAGTTCCACGTGATAAACCACAGCCGAGACCGGATCAGGTCAGTGCACTCAAAGGGAAAGGAAATGGCTTCTGCAGTCATGTGAGCAGAGCCAAAAAAGATAAGGCTATATTTGTACTCTATATTGATTATCGCTGGCTTCCGCGAGGAGGAACCTTCCGGAGTTTCCAGATCAATTAGGCGGTAATCAGCAGGTTAAATGTCCCTGGGACGGAGGGCTCGGTTCGTTTCCTTAGCAATGACCCCCAACAGGAGGATGAGGACAGGAAGGAAGGAATGAAGGAGGGGTTTGTCACTTGTACCTCAGATGCTAATTAGACCCAGGAAATGGAGAAAATAAACAAGCAATCAGATGTATAAAGGAAGAGAGATAAAGCCTACGAGCACTCTGATATACTTTACATGGGCCTTGGCCTGAGATAACAGAGTCTGCATTATTCCACAACCCTGCCTGGCCAGATGTTGACACAGCATATGGAGGTTGCTGTGCGTCTGTTCGCCAGGCACCAAACGGACGAAGAAAGGACAGCGGCTCGATAGATTTACAGGTCTTTTTAATGTTGTTTTTTTTGTTTGTTTCAACTGTCCGAGGCTGTGACCTCTTGAACCTTCTGCCTTCCTCTGAACCGGTGAGAGCTGGCTGGCAGCGAGTCCGGCCCGGCGTCGCCCTGTCACGTTTATTTTCAGTGGCTCATTCTGCGCGGCGGCCAAAGTGATAAAAGCGAGACGAGCTGCGTGGCGTGTGTGTGTGTGTGTGTGTGTGTGTGTGTGTGTGTGTGTGCGTGCTGCTAGAGGGGGACGCTGGGAGACCGCTGGAGGACAGATATTCACGGCACTTCTTAGAGTCCCCCTTGCGTGGCCCCCCCACCTATGAGTTTTAGGGGGGGTACTGTGTGTCTCCAGGCCAGTTAGCTGTCCAATGGGAGGGAGTAGCCGAGTTATTTACATTCTCCTTCTGCTCGTCTACACAGGCACACTGTGTCAGAGGTGTCAGAGATGAAGAGTCTGATCATCGAGAAGAATAAGATGGGCCTGGAGGAAGAGCCTGAGCTGCTGGTCAAAGGTGAGTCACACGTGCCCGTCATTACGCAGCACAAACCATAGCAATCGCTCAATCGATAGAACATTTTGAATAGCAATTAATTATTCTAGCAAAAATGCTAAACATTAATGGTAAAGATTATGAAATGCTTTCTTAAATGTGTTTTTTTTTTTTTTTTAATAGATATATCCCAATGCTAATTTAAAAAATGCTTTTGTTGGACTGCTGGTTAGACAAATCGGACTAACTTCAAAGCTTTGGGAAGCATTTTCCACACTTTTTCTTTTTCCAGGTTTCACACGAAACATTTGATTCGACGACTCTACCTCAGTTAATATAAGATGCATGGCCTTGTTGTATACATGCGTTATAGTACTTATTCCATTGCCCTAATAATCTAACAAGCACTGTTACCTGCCCATGCTGGGCTCCTCTCTTGCCACATGTGGCACAGCTGCTCCCGCTCTTCCCCCGTCCCTCTATGTCTTCATGAAAGGGTTGCTCGTAGCATCAGGAGCGCCATCTTTGTATGTCTGGTGCTTTTGAGGAATGATCTCATAGGATATTTCTGTGGTGAATCTTTTCTTTTTTGGCCCGCAGTAAAGAGTAAAGAGGCAGCAGTAAAATGCCAGCAGTTGGATAAGTTACGTCCCGTTAAGAATGGCGTTAGTCAGGTTGCCTAATTCTGACGGCAGTTACTATGCACCCCTGGCTAGTGCCCCTCCCTTGCTGCCTTCTCCTCGCTTTTCTTGCCTCGCTGTTTGAGGGAAATAGTTTACCTGGAAACTTTCCTCTTGCCATTGATTAACTGACTGCGCTATTACAGCCCCCACAACATCTCAGGGTGTTAGATGACCCCTCTCACGGGCACAGAGATATCTTTCCAACAGTTCCTCCACTTTTCTTATTTTCTTATATATAGGGGTTAAGATGCCCCAGCATCTAAACTAGCCCTCAAACGCTGCAGATATAGTTCATTGGTGGGAGGATGCACTGTGAAAGCCGTGGAGTGATTCCAAGAAGAGATCTTAAGAAGACGGGGCTCTATTGATGTACCCTTGGGGATTAACAGTCCAAATGAGCTGTTCCTTTTATGCAGAGATTCTCATGCTGTGTTTGATCCAAAAGTGGATAAAAGGTTTACTCAACAATTATTGTACCAAAAATGAAAGTTCAGGTCCAATTTATAATTCCTAATATGTAAAAGGAAAATGTTGAATTCTAAAATATAAAAATCCAGGTTAACATTTTTGGTTGTCACCAGTATTAATATAAATAAGTCTTGATTGTGAAGCAAGAAATGTATATATGCTTATTTTAAATTGTTAAAAGTTAATTTTATGGCTTTTGGTTTGGAAAATGTTTAAAAATAGTACTTTAAATAGTAAAATTGTCATTTGATCCTGTTATTTAAAGTATCAGTGACACGCCGGTCTGCATATGCCTGCAGCTTTTCGAGTTATCAAATTTTTCAATTGAACTTTATGGTGAGGTGACTAATAATTTGTAATGCATATATTTCATTAGAAATATGACTCTGAGAGGGACACGAGGTTTGCAGTAAAGCGATGGAAATGCTCAGAGAGAGATTTAATTGCACAATCTGTTTTTGAGAGGCCGGGGTATTCGGGGTCAGGGGTCACAAATGAAACAAATTAAATGTGAGCCGTGGCCCTCAGGGGAGACATTAGCAGGCCACAGAGATGGGATCCAGATGGGGGACCACGGGAGAGGTGTCCTCTCTCTCTCTTTCTGTCTTTTTTTGCCTTTCCCTTATTGCACTGTTTACAGTTACAAAGAGAGCAGCATCTGTCGGGCGTCCCGTGTCTGTGACAGAGGCGTCAAGGTAGCAGGCATGCCCCCCTGTCACACATCAAGTCTGTCAGCAAGTTTAGCCCAACTTACCTCATGGTTTTTATTTATCCATATCATGGTGGGTTTTGATGCCCCCCCCCCCCCCTCTGATGTGGTGTTAAATACCTCCCAGGGGTTTTGCTTTAAGCTATATTGGGTGGGTTCAGACTTTCCACTTGTATCATATAGAAGCATTCTTAAAAAGGAAACATGGCCTGCAAGGCTGAGCTTTTGCGCCCCCCCCCCCCGCCCCTCTCTTTATTATATATATTTTTGTGAGTAGCCGTGAGCCAGCGGAGGATTTGCACTGCTTGGGAAAAGCTATTTGAGGCAAGGACGAAAACAGGGGGAGGGAGAAGAAAAGGGGGAGATGAAAGTACACGGGAAATAAGTGAGAGTCGTCTGACAGGTGGCACACAGCTTGCTAACCACAGAGGAAGATTGGATGCCAGCCTGGCTTCATTGTCATTTTCACAGGGTAGGAAAGTGAACATTGCAGGCCTAATTCTTTCTTCAACCCCCCTCTCAAATACACACACACGAGCCACGTAAAAACACACGCGGCCACACGACAAATTGCACATGTATAGCAGTGCCCTGCCCCTGCATGCTGATGCCCTGTGCCCGCCTCTCCTCTAAGCCCTCTGGATGAACTTTGACCCACACCAGCACTCTTTCAGTAACCTCCATCTTCTTTTACTCTGGGCGGCATCTGGACAGAGCTCTTCCAAGCTTGTTTATTTATCTTCTCTCTCCTCTGAGATCAAGTATTTATTGGGAACAATTTGCACACATAGTTGAGGAGGGAAAAAAAAGTTTACTGCTGCGGATCTGGGCTGTTGCAGTCTTTCCGAAGCCGCTCAGGACTTTGGGAACATGACAGTCTTGGATAGTAGAGCCAGGCCTGGCAAGACCAACGGGCATGCTTACGAGCCGGAAGAAAGTCTGCTTTACTCGCTGTGTCGCACTGTTCCAGTGCATTTCTCTCTCTATCTCTCTGTCAACCTCTAAAGTGGTAATTATGTTGGCTGCACGCGGGCCGTAATGCCTGTGCCATTAGCTGGCTGTATTTTTATCCCCTACTATTTACCCCAACAAGGCACTCGGATACAGACTGTTGCAAACTTTATGGACAATTACATGCCTTGGAGATTATTCTTAGTGAAGATACGGTGTGGCGGCACTGGTTTAGTGGCTCTATGACGAGCTCACCTACCACCCAGAGCTTTCAAGGAAAAGGCCTGTCGCGGTGTGCAGTTAATATGTACGTAGAGCTTTGTCTCAAAGCCTAGCGGAGGGCGTGCCTGCAGTATGGGTTAAAGGTGCTGCGTTTAAAACTCAGGTCCTCATTATAGAAGCAAACGTGTATTTGCTATGTAAATAAATACTGGCGTAATGTCTCCCTGAGAGTAAAGTCTTTTTTTTCTGTGCCCGGTCTAAACGCAGCCGCTCCACCTGCGTGTGAATGAGTTCCTCTGCGTGCGCCGCTGACATTTACACTTGATAACACCGTCCCGAGCCACAGACTCGCTGCGGAAGTGAAAGCCGTCCAGTTGCCCCTCAGGTTAACACAAGTCGCTACGTCAGCATGGTTGCTGTTGTTTGCACTGTGCATGTTCACGTTGAGGGCCGTGTGGAGGTAAACCCTCAATCAAAGATGTCCTTCTAATTTTGGAATTCAGCACCTTTTGGGGGGATGTTTGGGGCTTTGTAATCTGAATGACTCAACAAATCAGTGAATGAAATGGCCGTGTCATACATTACATTTGTGTCATCTTATTTAGGGTGGCTGCTGCGGGAGGTGCGAGGGAACTGGATCAAGCAGCGCCGGTATTGGTTCGCACTGAGCCAGGACTCCCTCGACTACTACAGCGGACCAGAGAAAGGAGCCCGCAGACTGGGCACGCTGGTCCTCACCAGCCTCTGCTCCGTCATCTGGCCGGACAAGCAGACTTACAAGGAAACAGGTGAGGTGCACTCAGGCCGGCTGATGTTGCCCTTTCCGTTTAACCCAGAGTGCAGTAGTTTTGAGTAAGATTGGGGTTTTTTTAGCAACCTCTGAGGAATCAACGGGGGTTCCCTCTTCTCTTATTGGGATGAAAGAAACAAAAAGCTACAAGAATACAGTAGAAAGGGTTTTCTCTGGGAAGAGACGCAGGGGTGACTTTTTTCAAAGCTGTATTACTGAAGCATTATTCATCCTGTCTACTTATGTCTGCCCGCCCATCAATGGAGGGATTGTGTCCAGCTGATTTCTCCAGAAACGCTTAAAATGTCTCAACCTTCGTATGACGCGAAACCAAAACAGCTCAATGTTCCAGGGTAGTTTCCTGGACAGAAGTGTACTGTCAGTTGCGACTTTGTCAGAAGCACTTTTTTGGTGTTTCACTGCGGAAAAACATGTTCCTCCTAAATTATCGAGAAAGTTTCATGCCGCATTTACTTCCTCTGTGTATTTTCAGGTTCTTACCATCTAATATTAGTTCCCCTTAAGAGCTCATCTCTGGCATCATTCAAACTTTACCGCAGAGTTAATGTAGGAGCACAACACGGTTTCATGGCCATGGCAGGATCACAATGTCATAATCTCAGTTGTAAAATCATTCCGTGTTTGTACCTCACCACGAACCTAAACGCACCACACGCAACCAAAAGGTGTGCGCGGTGCCAGGTCACGTAGCAGGGAAAGCAGATAACAGCCGTGGGCCTGCAGACCCGGCCAGGCTGCAGGGGTTACATCTAATACTTCCTCTGCACAAGGAGGAAGTGTGCCTTTGTTTAGTTTTTATCTAAGTGGAATATTGCTGAGGCGCGTGACACTTGCGTTCCAGCTCAACGATGGAACATTGGATATTGTTTGGTTGTGGCATGATCTCAGGTTCCTGTCAGGATGACTTTTGATTCTCATTGAAACCGAGAGAGGAAGTAGAAGGTGGAGGGATTTGTACAAGTCACGCCAGGTGTCCCCTGATCTCTACCCCTTTTACTTATTTAACATTTTCATATGAAGTGCACGTTGAATTTCAAGTAACAATGATACAAATGCCAAGGTTTGTTTTTTTGTGTGTGTGTGTGTGTGTGTTTCTTCCAGGCCACTGGAGCATCACAGTTTATGGCCGAAAGCACTGCTACAGGCTGTACAGCAAGCACTTCAACGAGGCCGTGCACTGGGCGTGTGCCATCCAGAAGATCATTGACACCAAAGCACCGGTGGAAACACCTACGCAGCTCCTGATCCGAGACATAGAGGTAGCAACCCCACGCAACCCGCGCACAAAGACAAACACACACACTCACACTCGCTGTTAACCCCCCCCCTCTGTTCTGTTACCGTTGGAACCAAGTGGCCTGAATAGCGGTCGAGTCCAAAGGTTCCCCTGCGCGCCCTTTTCTCCGCCGTGATCTCATCTTATTTCCACCGCACCGGGACGCGACACAATGACAGACGCCGAAGCAGAAAGGTCATTTCAAGATAAAGTGATGTCGTTATTGTGCTCAGAACATTGTTGATTGGTGGTATTTGAAAGGGTGCTTTTCGCCGCGCCTTCTCCTCACACGGAGGGAGAGAGCGAGGTCTATTTATAAAGGGGCCGCCATATTTTTAGACCAGCGGTTGCTAGAGAACACAGCATGCTGGAATCTCATTGAGCAGGCCGATGACTCGACACGCAGCCCCCGAGGAGGAGAGGAGGCAGTTTTGGCAAAGAAGGTGGAGGAGGGCTGAAAGCAGAAGGGCCAGATAAGCAGTCCTCTGCTTGGGTAATCTCCCAACGAGAGTCTCTAATCTCAAAGAAAGTGGTTAATCTACTTGCCTCAGTCTGCCCCGGTCTGCTTTGCAGGAGGGGCCAAGTTTGTAATTAAGATGAGCCTAGTGGGCCTGCTTTTAAAGTTCATTGTTTGGCTCCCTTAATCGGCTTTTCCTCTCTCGGACTGTCCCGCAGTCTGTTGCCTGCTCACTCTCTCACTTTTACACAAAGGCCCACTTTCTGCATTATAGTTCCCCTCTCGAGTGTTCCATCGGAACGGCTGTTTAAAAAAATCAAAGACAGAGCGAACAGGAAAGGCTTTGTGTGAACACGGCCGCTCTCTTATCTTTTGAAATATTGATTCGTGTTCCAACCACAGACTGCGAGCGGAGTGCAGTGTTGGCCTTGGACCTTCACCCTGAGTGAACGAGGATCTGAAAAAGGCATTAGAGGGCTTAACTGCTCTATTATAAATCTCACATTATATTTAAAAGACGGAGGACAAACAAAGTGTGAAATAATAAGCCTACCTAGGATGCTGTAAATATCTAACATGCAGACTTCATGGCCAAACTCTTAGCTACAATAATTGAGCTGTGCACTAAGATACTATCGGTGACGGTTTAGGTGCACGCAGTTTGGCTTTTAAGAAAGGAAGTTCTTTAGATAAATTAGCCTTCTTTTTTATCTTCTGGCCAACTTTTTTTTTTTTTTCCTTCCAAATCCCTTGTCTTTTTTTTTTGTAATCACCAGATCATAGCAATTTCTTCTGCGGGAATCCTGTCATCATATATCTGATTGAAATGACAAGACTCGAGTGGAAATATGTCAAACGTATCCCTCTGCTTCATCTCTCTCATGCCCAGAGTTAGATGAGAGCGTTGATACCGGTCACATGTCTGCGTGCTACGTGTGAAGCGTAGCATGCAGCTTCCATGCCAGATGTTCCACCATGTCCAGTCTTTGCCTTATAGTGCCACGACCAGCAGCCGGCTGTAGCTTCATATCTAGCATGCAGACATGAGAATGGTGTCAGTGTTCTCTCGCCTTTGCCAAGTAAGAAAATAAGCATGTTTCGCAAAATGTCAAACGACTGCAAGAGAAGATCAAAGGGAAAAGGAGGCGGCCTAGCGACCTCGCCATGTCCGTATAGTGTAGGAATTTCATCTGGAAAGTTGTGATGTAAGCTCCTGCACCATATCCAAAGGGCAGAATCTTATTCCCACATTTCAAACAGACAAGCCCGTCACTGTTGTGCACCGAGCACTTCAGAAGAATGTGTCAACTTTACCCCACCGAGGGGGGGGGGGGGGCGGGCTTGTCTCGTAGCCAGAGCGAAAGGGCGGCTGGTTTGAGGGTGTGCGGAGACGCAAAAGAGCCAGAGCAGTGGCAACAGTGCTAATGGGCAACAGGTGCTGGAGGGCAGCAGCATTGAAGCCATCGGGCCACTGGAAGGCGTGCGCGGGGCTCAAACGCGCGCACACTAAACTCAACCCAACAGATAAAATATAACGTGTCAGTCGTGCTAGCGTGTGTTCGCCGGGTCATCACTTGACCTTCGTGCGGCTTTGAAAGTTGCCAGAGCTGAATTGTGATCCTGGTCATATCGACCCCAGTCACCCCGGACAGACAAACACACACACACACACACACTCAATCACCCGCTCGCTGACTCGCTTCCAGGTTGGCTGCAGTCACGCTGAGTGCAGATGAAAGTGGTTCTTTACTCGTGTCCATCGATATTATCGTCACAAAGTTCTTTCACTTGTATGCTCCAGGAGAATAAGTTCAACCCGGAGGTAGTGGAGCACATCTACCAGCACAATCCCATCTTGAAGTACACCCAGGGGCCCTTGTACGCTCCTCTGCTGGCCTTTCCTTACGGCAGCCTGGAGCACACATGTAAGTAGTGAATTACTTGCACTAGTTGCACTAGTATTGTCAAGAATATTCAGGTATTGATACGTGTTTCAAAACTCCTCTTCAGTGTAATGAGTCCCAGCTGTGCTCTGTGCTCTCATCTCCCCTGCCGGAAGTCTCATTTTTGGAGAAAATCATCAATCAAATCATAATTGTATTGTAGACATAAAATGAGCAACCCTGAGTGTAATAACCGCCCTGTTTGAACTGCGCAGAGGAAGCGTTAAGCACAATGCAACGCAGCACATTTCCTGGCTCGGGTCTATTTGTGATACAAATAGTGCAAATAGGGGAACCTCACATAACAAAGAGATAACACCAACTCATACAATACAATACAATAATGCAATATTAAATAATATATTATGTAATAAATAATATATTGTTATTTAATAATTTAATCGTGTTATAGCTTAAACATCTGTCTCAATTTAACGTTTTACACAACGATTTGTTTGTATCATGCAGAAACTCTGAAGATAATATAAAAACATGAAGAAGTACAAGTAGTAGTAGACAACATTGTATGGCTCTTCTTCTCCGCAGACCACGGTGGGCAAGGCTATGGCTCGGTGCGTGAGGAGGCCGTGAAGCTCTTCAACTGCCTGCAGCAGCTGGAGTCGGCCCGGGAGCCGGTTCCCATCATCCAGGGCGTGCTGCAGACCTGCCTGGACCTGCGGCCTCTCCGGGATGAGGTCTACTGCCAGCTGGTGAAGCAGAACAGCTACACGCCTGACCCGTACACTGCCGCACACCTCCGCTACTGGCAGCTTCTCACCTGCATGAGCTGCACCTTCCGGCCCGGGCCCACTGTGCTCAAGTACCTGCGATTCCACCTCAAGAGGTGAGGATGTAATACAGTTAATATTAATGTTTGTATGTATATTTGATTGATTGACTTTGGATTGAATCCTGCAAAAGCTGTTTACTTTATTTCCTAGCTAATGGAAAATGTTCTTGTCTTTCTCTCAATGACTTAATGAAGTCTTATGTTATAGTTATATAACGAATTTGCACACGATAGTCACGTTAATGTAAGTCACGCTGTAGGAACAATATGCATAAGAAGAGTAAACCCAGTTGTTAGTCCTGAGGAACAGGTTGCATGCTGGGTGAATCAGTGGTGTGCAGTGGCAGGGAGAAACATGGGGTCTAGACAGTACACAAAAAGCAGGCGCCAGCACCACGGACCACCAGTTTAGATACAGTAGCGTGATATGCTTCACATTGTTCGCATGTTCCCCAGACAGATCCAGTGTTTCAGGTCTAATTTGGCCGCTCTCGCGAGCATGCTAGTCTTAAGTTATCGACAGTGCTCCGCTGCTGCTCCGAATGTTCTATGTATATGTCTGTAATGGGTACCCCCCCGCCCCCCTCCTAATATAACACTAATGTAACAGTTGCATGCGATGGTGATTCATAATGACACTGTGGAACTCGCTGCCTGTGTGTGTTTTTTGAGCGTGTTGCCATCGTTCTCACGCACTCTCTCACTGTGTGGATCTGTGCTGAGGCTGCAGCTGGGCAGAACTAAGACCGGAGCTGGGAAGTAAGCCCAGAAACCCTCCTCCGCTCTTGCAGACCCTTGAGAAAACCCCCCAGGGAATGTCTGCTGTCAGAGAGAACTGGCCAGAAGAAAGAAAGCAGAAGAGGGGGTGGGGGGGGGCAAGAAAGGAGGAAAGAGCAGAGAAGGGAGGACGGGGGAGGAGGGGGAATCAGGAGGGTATAGAAAGGATCACGCAAACCGAGTGGAACATTCGTAATTATGTTTCAGCAGAGTAAATCCTGCCCTGTGGCCATATAGTTATGGGAGAGGGAGACATTGGGGGGGGGGGTGAGAGGGCCTCTCTCTGTCTGGCAGAATGTTTGGGTCCTTCTTTCCTCTCTTTATCCTCCGTCTGTGTTCTTTGAGACAACGGTGCTGTGATAGTTTCCTTCCTGTTTTCACTCGGCCCTCACGGGCGCTGAGCTCAAGGCTCCGTCAGAGTGCATTTCACACCTTCCAGTGTGTGACACCTTCAGGCTCCATTTGGAGTTTGTTGTGTCTGCTGCCTTCGGGTCCCCACGGCACGCACACACTCACCTAGCGCTCCCGGACGCTCCACCGGGAGGAAGTAGCGGGTCGCTGGATTTCAGCAGGAGCGGAAACACTTTTTTCCTGTTTCGTGTGCTACCCAAAGTCAAACATGTTTTCTTTGCAGTTTTCCTTTTTCTTTAAAAGGATTGAGGGATGTTGAGCCTTTTTAAGTCTCAAGAGCTAAAGTGAGGACATTTGTCATTCCTCGCCTCATTGACTCTCGAGCATTGCCGGCTAGAGGAAAAATAAAGACCTTTTGTTGAATCAAAAGGATGACGCAAAGTCCACAATCACAGCATTACACTTTAGAGACTTTAAATCAGCGTTAACATGTCGAGCATTAACAAGTTCTGCCTTTTAAGTATTGAATATAATTTCTCATGGCGATCCTCTAGTATAACTGCTCTCTCTCACACACACGCACTCTTTCCTGCAGGATCCAGAGCCAGAGTCCCGAGTCTGAGATGGATAACTATGCGTCTTTCATCAGCGAGGCTCTGGAGAAGACCAAGTGTCGGGAGTGCGTGCCATCCTGGGAGGAGATCCAGATGCTGATGAGCCGACAGGAGATGCTGTGCACCGTGCACTATCCTGGCCCGCTGTCCTGCCAGCTCTACATCAGCTCGCACACCACCGCCAATGAGGTTCTTGCACACGCAACTGTATTCCACTTCATAGGCAAAACCTTTCTCAATCTTATCGTCTGTGTTTCACTTTTACGATTGAAACCTTTTGCGTAACCGGCCGTCTTTTCAACAGGTGGTTCGAATGATGCAGGAGAAGCTCGGCCTGCAGGAAAGCAAAAACACGTTTGCCTTGTACGAGCAGAATGCGCTGTGGGAACAGCCGGTCGCTGGCGGCGCTCTGATCGCAGATATCCTGACCAGGTTCGAAAAGTCATTGTCAATCCGCACCCTGTAAAACGGAACCCCCCGCAGACACCGCGTGGAGGCCAGACACAACAAAACCAAGCAGACGGTCACACTATCAGAACATCTGGCCTCCGTCTGGCTGCCATCTCTTATCTATGTGTCACTCGTTAGATGAATGCCAACAGAGCGGCGGATTGTATATTTATCTCCGCCAGTCCAACCCCCATGCTGAGCGTTATCCAGTATCCTTGATAAGTGGTGACCTTGTCTGGTCCTGTAGGTCAAACACGACACCTCACCGGGAAACGACCCGTGTCACTATTCCTGTGATCAAAGCCAGCAAGTTGCAGTCAAAATCTCAAATGATAAAGTCTTAAATCAAACAATAATACCACCAGCTGAAATGAAAGGGATCCTTTGTTTTTGTTTTGGCGTCTGTGTCCTCACAGCAATCCTCTTGTAACATCCAAGCATTTCCTTCCTGCTTAACCATTTGTACATTTGTTCCCTGTCTGTCTCCGCTGTGCAGCCTCTCCGCCAAAGAGTCAGAGTCCAGCTCCCAATGGAAACTGTGTTTCAAGCTCTACTGCCTGTTGGATGCTGACAGCATATCGTTGGACAGTATCGAGTATCTTTTCCTCTATGAGCAGGTAATGAAACAGCCCTCCTCGGAGAATGTCTTGCTGTAGGAGGACATGGTTAAAAATGAGATATCGTTCATTGTTCTGCAGTGACTCATTCCTCACACGAAGTAACAGTCATGTCAAATAGGCTGTGATTGCAATAAAGCACAGTGCATTCAAAAAGCATCACTATGAGCACTTGCTTCATTACAACATTTTTTCCTGAGGACTCCTATAAAGAGCCACGGGTAATAAAATAAAACAAGTTGTAGCTGCAGGTCTGAGGCTATAACTGGCAAACTGTGCCCTCTTTTCTGGCTTGTCCAGTCTCACTTTGACCTTTGCCCCGCAGTGCCATGAAATGGTGGTGCGCGGCCAGCTGCCAGCCTGTGACGAGGACCTGCAGGCCTTAGCTTCCCTGAGGCTCCAGTGTCTGATGGGGGACTTCAGCACACATGCCCCGTGCCCTCCTCTGGACGAGCTTTTCCCGGGTCACCGGCTGGAAGCTCAGGTGGTCATGTCCCTTTCTGCACCGCAAGCCTTGCCCCCGTGTCAGCTGGCGGCTCAGGACTGCCCCACGGCGCAGCGCTTCCCCACGGGCCTCCTGGCGGGGACGCTGTGGAGTCACGCGGCTACGGCCGCGCACAAGCAGAAGGCCGAGCAGGACATGCGTCTGCGCAGCCGGCTGAAGGAGGAGGCGGCAGCCGTCATGGGGTCCATCTTGGAGCGCTGGAAAGGTCTGGCCGGCTACAGCTGCAGGGACAGTATGGCTGCCTACCTCACGATTGCACGGCAGTGGTCGGGCTTTGGATGCACCCTTTATGAAGTGGACTTTTACATAGTGAGTATTCTTTTTTTTTTGTTGGACTGAAATGTTTTAGTAGCTAGTTTCTTGAACTCTTCACGCTGTGAATCAAAGCCGTTCTGACACCCGCTTACCTTTTCCTCGCCCCTAGAGTTCCACGGGGAGTTTTTCCCAGAAGCTGTGGTTGGGTGTCGCTGCCACGTCCGTGTCGCTGTATCGGCAGGATGAGGCGGAGGCTCTGGAGTCCTTCCCTTACGGCCAGATCTGCTCCTACGGAGTATCTGATAGCAACACCTTCAAGATCACAGCTGGGGATCGGGATCTGCTGTTTGAAACCACCAAGGTATACAGGCTTTACGCCGCCGGTAGTCATAGACGGCCTGAAGGCTGAAGGAAGTAACATCTCTCATTACTAAGCTGACTCAATCTGTCGCAACCATTAGGTATGTGTACAGTGAGAGGACACCTTGCAATGTTCTAGTAGAGTAAGTGAGAGTAGCACGCTGTCTGCCCCCCCGTCCCCCCCACTCTCTCCATGAAAACATTAAGCAACAATTCTCCGAAACATGGATGTTCTTCCAAAGAGCAGGGAACAAATCCTGCCTTTCACTGGACAGACGAGCTTGCATCTTCCCACGCGGAACAAAAAAACCCCTCTGTGACGTCTCATGGGGCACAAAAGTGGCTTTCAGTTACTTATCGGACGCACCAAGCAGAGCCCAGTAAAGCTCCTACTTTGATGAACTTAAGGTCCCCTGTTGCTTCGACGTGAATGTGCCGGCGTTTGGAGCTTCTGGGAAGGATAGAAAAGAGAGGGAACGAGATGGCAGGGGGGTGATTATGGTTGCGCCTGGAGTAAAGGGTGAGGGCGAGATCTGCCGCTCGTTCAGGGGTGACGGTTAAAATTGAAGCGTGGGTGTAGGTCTAAACTCAGAGACTCTGTGTTCTCACACCACGTTTAGTAATGGTGGCTTATGGCGGTTTGGTGGTCATGTCTACCAAGGTTAGAGCAACAGGCCGATGCACCTCGCCAGTGCCCTTACTTTTTTCTGCAACAGCTGCCGGGTAGAATATGTCAGAGAGATGAAAATTGAGAATGCAAAACTTTCTCTTTCTTGATCAAACGTGTGTGTGTGTGTGTGTGTCGTCCAGAAAGCTAGATGACCTCATCTGTCTCCACCCTTGTGTGCCAGACAGACACGGAGGATGCCACCAATCTGACCTCCCTCCCTCTCTGTCTCTGTCTCTCTCTCTCACAGCTGACTGAGATCATGCAGCTGATGAATGCGTATTTCGGTGCCATCCGTCGCCAGCGGGGGAAAGACGCGGACGTCACCGTAACAGAAAGCACAGAGGTCGGATTCCACCACCTTGGCTCGACGCACAAGCACAACCTCCTGCCCTCGCACCCAGTTTGAAAGGAACCCACACGCCGAAAACCCGAACCCCCCCCCACCACCACCACCTCCACCCTGTCCTCCTCCACGTGGCCCCCAGTTAGGCCCGGCCCTCCGGACACCACGCCTGCTCCGCTGGGAGCAGCCCGGCAGCCAAAACAAAGAGAGGGTTGTTTTTTGATGGCTTTTTGCTCCCCAGCCGTGAAAACAAACCCCTTGCTGAGCTTCCCAGCTGAGGGGCTGGCCGATGAAGGAGGAAAGAGGGAGTGGGGGCGGGAGGGGGATTCTGTTTTGCAAGTGAGGTCAGAAACCCGCAAGGACACCAATGCGGTCGCTGATGAGCTGTCACACACACACACACCGATGTGAGGCGTCGACGAGGTGGGACAGCAGGAAGCCGCTGGCCTGGTGAAGGTACGGCTCCTCTCCTCTCCTCCCTGTAAGGCCTTTCCTAGAATGCGGTCGTCCCCCAAGCACTGCTGGAATAGTGTTGGGAACATTCAGTGACACACACACCCACCCCACCTCTGGCTGCCTTTTTTGCGCACACACACACACACACACACACACACACACTCACTTACATGCCCTTGTGCTGACATGTTCATCAGAGACGGCCGGTTTTCATAAGGTCTCAGCCCGGTTTGCGTTACCTGGAACTGTTGATGCAGTCGGCCATGTGAACTTGGAACTGGAAACAGATGTTGAACTCTGAAGCTCAGTCGCTTTGGCGGCCATTTGCCATCTAGACTCTGGATCTCTGCGTGCGTGTGTCTATTTGATGAAGAAATCCGTTTCCTGGAGTACACATTTGGGATCTGATTTAATTCGGCCTCACAGAAACAAAAGGATTACTGAGCTGTTTCTACTTTTTTTTGTTCTCCACCAAATTCTCTCACGTGACCTTTGTTGTGCTGCTTGTCTTGGCTGTAGTCGTCGACACGAAACTTTGGTAACACTTGACCGAGCAGGATTCTGCTTATCAGTTACTACCCTCTTAATGCAGGTCTTATCTGCTGAAAATAACAACTGCTTCTCTGTCTATAGTTATTGTCCACACAAAATAATAAAACCAAATATATATATATATATATATATATATGTATATATATATACGAAAGAAATAAAACCATTAGTCAGAGATCTGGATCATTTAAGAACTGATGCCATATTCACCCTGCAGTTCCACACATCACCCCCCTGCTATTTAAACAAACCTTTTTAATCAGGCCATTGGTGCTTTGTAGTATTATTTATGCAAACTTTTTGCTATTTTTTTAAATTTTATTTTGTTTTATTTGTTTGTCCTAAATGCAGACCCCGGTGTTTTTTGATATAAGGTTACCAAGAGCCATAAATCGTTTTGGTTTTGCTCCTTAAAGGCGGTGCAGAAGTATAAATCCTGTGTAGCTCCATCTTTTGCGTTCCCGGTTTGAGTATTCCTGTGAAGCCAAAGTTTCGCCACGTCAGGGGTTTGAGCACGGACCAAAGGTGTTTTTTTTTTTTTATCCCGAAGCAGAAAATAGTACATTTGACTGTTTGTCCCATTTACTCTTTTGTTTTTAACCTGAGTGTTTGACAGACATGAAGACATCCCGTTGTATACATTATATGCCTTATTTTGATGTAGTAGATGACCATTTAGGAATCTGATACCGTAGATAGGCTTTGTAAATATAATTTTAGAGTACTCTGCGCCACAACCCCTGTGACAACCTGCCTCACCATGAAAGGCCTTGAGTCATTGCACAGCCGTCTCCTGCTCACAAGCAGGTCTTTGCTTTTTCTACTGCAGCTGCAGGCAGCTTCGAGCTACAAGTTTGAAAAGCAAATAAATCAAACTGTCAATGTTGTTGCTTTGTATTAAGCTTGTTTGTATGCTGCATGGTACCTTTTATTGTAATGTGTGTGTGTATAGTCAATTGCACTATTGTTTGTTTTTAACTAACTTGAAAGTGCAATAAAACTATAAATACTGTTTGTAATTAATAAAAAAGGCACCATTTTACCATATAAGTGTTATTTCCTTTTTTTCCATTTTGAGAAAATGTGCTTTCTTGTGCCGTGCCGGACTATTGTTTTCAACCATACGTTTAACAAAAGGTTGAAGTTTGGCGCCAGCAGCGGAGCGGAGAGCGGCCTCCCCTGAAGCCTTTCTGGTTAAAAACAATGGTTGCGAGCAAAGGTCGCCAAGGGGCCGTCACGTTCCCCCGCGGTAATGAGCCTTAACCCAGTGAGGTGAACAGCCAGCAGAACACCTCCAGCTCCAGGTGAAGGAAAAGGTGTTTATATCATTTCTAGATAGGATTGACTCATGGAAAGTTGTACAAAAAAGGTGTTTATTCATCATTTCAAAACAGGTCCAATGAGCCGAGCATGAAACAGAACATTAACTTGGTGCAGAGAAAGCCACTGAACCAGCCATCCTTTAAAGTATATTTACAGGCATAGAGATGAACTGTTAGCATGACATCCATCCTCGTACATCATGTTCAAAGCCCCGGGCTGCAACGAGCAACATGCAACGCAGTCTTAACCCGTCCCTCGAGGCAGACGGGTCGCAGGCTGTGAATGATTTACTGGAAAGCACAAAAACAAGGCAACAGGTTGTCCGGCAAATTGCTGTTAAAAAAAAAAAAAAGAAAAAAAAAGGCAACTAGGCTGGAAAGCTGAATACAGGGAGAGAAAAAACTATTAACAGATGTATAGATTGTTTTGTACAATATATATTGTTTCTTTCTGCACAGATGTGCATGAGAGAAACTTAATAGGACTGTTTAGAAGGGTTATTTTATTCAAACTGGGTTGGACAGTCTACGGTTCAGTTCATTTTTTGGTTAATATAAACAGTGGCTGTTAACACTCTTATTCAAAATGGAGTCACAATCAAACTATTCAATAATAGAACAAGCCCATCCGTATCAGTTTGTTTTTCCCCCGGAGAAGCAAGGACGGCCTGTCTTTTTGTAGGGAGAATTGGAGTTAAAAATAACCAGCCGGCGCCTGGACGGTGGTCCGCTCACTGCTCCTGCGTTCCCCAAGAGATGTAGTCGGGCCGCGTGGCCGCGCTGTACTCGTCGATCAGCTGCTGGACCACTTCGCGAGAGTTGTCCAGCTCGTCAAAGTTGTCCTTGAATATGTCCTCTTTGCGGAACTGCTCCAGGAAGGCTTCCCGCTTGCGCAGCTTGTCGTACTGCCGGCACGTCCGCTCGAACAGCTGTGGGCCGGCAGAGAAGAAAGTACCGGTTAATGCTCAGCTTCTTAGTCCGGTTTATTTTAAACACTTTGGTTTTAAACTTTTATGTCACCAGAAAGGAAAACTAATTATATGGCTTCCTTAGATGACCGCATGTTCTCTTGCCTAAATGTAGACATTATACGAGTCGTGTCATGACACCATCAGGTTGCATTTCCCCCCCTCAACCTCACAGCTCTGTTTTAAAACCACTAAAAAGGGGAGGAGGAGGAGAAGGAGAAAGAGAAGAATTTGACAGGATGACATCCAAAAACCAGATTATCTGTGGAATTCCCCCTCAAATTTGAAGATGCACATCCTGGAGTATTGGCAGAGAGCAAACACAGGTCTCACACACACGCAGAGAGGAGCGCTTACCGAGGAGATGCTGGTGTGGTTGGCCATCATCAGGCCGCTGACTCGGTGGGCTGACGGCAGGTACGGGGACTTCCTGGACAAAGCCACCTGGATGCTGGCGGGTCCCCAGGGGATGAAGCTGGCGAGTTTACGCTCCCGGATCCTTTGGAGGCTTTTGTGCACCTACAGCGGAGCACAAATCCAGTCACTGGAGCTGCCGAGCAACCCTCGCCCCGATGCAGCTGGGAACCCGGACGGGCGGCGTACCTGCGTGGGGTCGACCTCTCCCTGGATGATGTTGAGGATGGCGATGTAGCAGTGGCTGGGCTGCCTCTCCCGTCCGGTGGACACCATCACGTTCTTGGGCTGCAGAAGCCTCCTCATCACGTCCAGCACCGTGGTTTTCCGCACACTAGCCACCTGGGAACGCGTCGCGGGGAAGGGGGTTTAAGTCTGAATATTAACTGGGACGTGCAGGCATCACGTTCCACTCCACTCACCGACTGGTCAGTAGTTAGAGGTGTGTAGCCGGTCATCAGGAAGTGGAGGCGGGGCGTGGGGATGAGCGACGCGATCAGGCCAATGAGGTCGTTGTTCATGTAGCCCGGGTAGCGCAGCGTGGTCGTGCTGGCCGACATGATGGTGGAAACCTGCATGTGTGTGTGTGTGTGGGGGGGATTAAGCTCAGTTGAGACACAAAAAAAGGTTTCAATCCACTACAGTCTGGTGCGAGCTCACGCTGACGTGAGAAGCAGTTTGTTTCATTCACTTTGATCACTCTCTGTGTCGCTCAGCTCTGATCCGTGCGACTCGTTTCGAGAGAAAGCTGAAATCCGGTCCGACGTGCAACCGGCTCGCCGAACCGGTTTATGAACATCGGCAATTTCCCAAAGTGAGCGCCGTGCGTCACGCACCGTTTGCCTTTGTCTAAATATGGTCTGGCAAGCTGGAAGAACGACGGGAGGAGGAGGAGGAAGAAGAAGAGGGAGAGGTGGCAACACTCACCAGCTGATTGATCTGGGAGAACGAGGGGTTCTGGATATGCAGCCTGTCGGTGGCGATGCGATTTAGAGCCGTGTTATCTAACACCACCTGATGTGCAACACACACACACACGACAATTCTTAGACACATGAAGGAGATTAAAGAAAAGAGATTCCCTTCAGCCAAAAGAACTGATGTCAAAGAACGAGCAGGAACGTATCCGTGTGAGAGTAGCACAGGGAGCTGTTGTGAGCAGAACTCAATAGAACACACCCTGTACAGTTGCAAGAGGGGGGCAGATTCTCTCCGGCTAACTTAATCAACAGGAGGGTCTTTCCAATGGCCAGGGAGGAAGTAGACTGCTAGAGCCTCTCAGACTAACGCAATTACCAACGCAAGACTGAGTTTGGTTGGTTTCACTGCCGACACGCGGCACTTTTCTTCTCTGTCAGCTACACGATTGCCGTGAGGGGCGGGTGGGGGAGTGGGGTGCTGAAGTGCTGAAGACATTTAGACGTCTTATGGACCGATTCCCGTTTTGATGCTGAATTTAATAAATCGTACTTATCTTTTCTGACACGGTCGCGTGACCGTGGAAATATGTGTTTTTGATCAAATTGTGAACCCTGCCCATGTGCAGCTCAAGGGCCCCCCCCTATCTGTTTAGGGGTGGGTGGGTTGATCATAATTAGGGGAGGTCATTTAAGTGAATTGAAGTCTGATTTACTCGGCGCTGATGAGGTGGCACTCGGTTTAGAAACATTAGTCCGGCCACTTATTCAGTTAAAATCTTTTCCTGTTTTCAGCTCATTGAAACCTTTTTTTCGTGTTAAACGAGGGCTTGTATACTAATGTGCTTTAAAGGCCACGGGAGCGATGTGAGCTCACCACGCAGTCCGCATTCTGGGTGAGCCTCTTCAGCGTCAGCAGCGAGTTGTACGGCTGAACGACCACGTCGCTCATCTCGTCCTGGTTGGGGAACACAGAGTACGTCTGCACCAGCTTCTTTGGGTACCTGCGGACCCAAATGTGCATCATTCACACGTGCACACACACACACACAAACAACCACACACACACACACACACACACACACACAAACAACCACACACACACACACACAGAATGTGTTTTCCAACGAGTTGCGTTTGTGCTCACTGACCTGTCGTTGAGTTTCTCCAGCAGGTAGGATCCAAGCCCCGAGCCCGTCCCCCCGGCGATGGAATGACACAGGACGAAACCCTGCAAAGACAAAGGCGGTTATGTCCCCGGGCAACGGCATGCGCCACGTGTGTGTGTGTGTGTGTGAAGCCTACTGTAAACTCTGCTGATGCCGACAACCCAAAGTGTGTGGGCGAGCAAAAGGCCTCTCATCCTTGGCAGTTATATAAATGGGATGCCCCCCCCCCCCCTCCGACACAACCCTGTAATACCTGCCTTCTACCCTCGCCCGGCTATTATCACCAGACGTTGTACACGCCACACCCTGCCAACATACACTTGCAGCTCGGCTCACCTCCTTATCCGATGCACACACACACTCGCTAAATAATAATGTGGGCTCATAATGGGAAGGACTTTCAGAAATTGCAGACCTTGAGAGGAAATGTGAGTGTTTTTACTTTTATAGGGTAGGCTGGCGGCTGAACGGAGATCACCAAAAAAATAGGAAAAAGGGCCCAGAATAATAGTGAGGCGTGGCTGCTATTTTCAAGATGTCGGGGCACAGGCCCCATTTGAACAAAGTTCAGACCACTTAGATTTCTCTTGTTTCCCCACAACTAAAAATGCAAGACGTGCATCTGTAAACTCGAGGCTTCCCTGATATTATTCAGACGGTGGATTAATGACTCCGTGGGCGTTCTGGCTAATGACACAGGGACCAAAAGCGTCTCGTGCTGCTGTGTGGGAGTGGTGGGTTTATTACACGCTCTTATATATTATCCGTTATTCGGACCAAAATCTCTGCTCTTTCCACAGCTTCAATCTGAAAAGGAGCTCATCCCAAATACAAACCGATCGCTTTTGGTATTTCCTTGAATGTTTAGGGGCCCTGTTTGGCGTGTAATTGGTATGCAGCACTCCTGCATACACACGCAACCACATCACATTACTTTAAAGTAGGTTTTATGAATTCGGCCCCGAGGGACGGTCGGTGCGTGAAGAGCGGCAGACTTGCCTCCAGACTGTCACTGCCGTCCGCCTCCCGGTCAATGATGTCGAAGATGTCCTCTTGGATTTTTTTACCCTAAAAAAGATAAGAACAGATTACTTGATGCATTAGTTTTTTTTTTCTTCAAATTTACAAAAAGGAAACGCGTCACTCTCGGGTCGTCACCTGGGAATATCCACTCGCCCAGTTGTTCCCGGCGCCCCCGCCGTGCTCCGACAGGTAGATATTCTCCGGGTTGTAAAGGTTGGCGTACGGAGAGTTGAGGATGGAGTGGATCACCCTGGGCTCCAGATCCAGGAGCACCGCGCGGGGGATGTAGTGCTCATCGTCGGCCTGCGGGAGGTTCATTTTGAGGGAACAACCACACATAAGTCTCTTAATCTGCTGTGTGTGTGTCACACAAGCACCGCCACTTCACACCTGCAACCACCTCATCCTAGTGGCCCCCAAGGATGCTGCACAGAGGTCGGTGTTGGACCGGTACCGCGCAATCCTGCAGAACAGAAGCTCCTTGCGTCTGCACGAGTCTCTCACCTGATAGAAGAACACGTCCTTCCTGTCGGTGCCCTCGGTGGCGAACTCCTCAACGATCCCCTCCGGGCTGATGCCGTGCTCCGCACACAGCTGCTTCCAGAACTCGAAACCGACTGCGCATAAAACGGGGAGGAGGGAGGGAGAGAAGCAGGTTAGAGAAAGGTGAAGAAACAGAAGTTTACACGTCAAAGCAGCTCGGTTAGCGTGGACTGCACTGCGTCACTTGTGTAGAGATCCCACTTAAAGCACAAGTGGTCCTTTCTGTGTTTAAGAGGCGTGTGTGTTTGCATCCGTGGGATCGGGCGTGTTTTGATATTAGCTAGAATCGATGCGTGCACTTTAGCTGACGTTAGCCGCCGCCCGAGCTAGCGTTAGCGTTAGCTCACTTAGATGGACACCCGAGTGTAACGCTGCGAGCCGTGCACGTGAGCAGAGGGGGAGAGATTTAGCATTCACGTCGCCGTGCGCGTACTTTGATTCCCGCACTGTCCGAGCTGGAGCGTTATGATTTCCCGCGGCATTTTCGGTATTCCGGCGCCGCCTGTTTAGCTATCTCGCTAGCCGGTTTGTTTTGCTAGCTGAACAGACGAAGAAGAAGGAGGAGGGTGGACGGCCGCTGCTTAGACTGCCCGGACCCCAGCCCGCTCCTTCCCGCTCGCTGCTGGTGTGACGCGCGCAGCGGACTTCTTCTACGGCGTAGAGGCGATTTAATAAGCGGCGTCAGAGGTGACTGTCGCCGCCTGCCGCGTCGGAGTTCGTCGAGGGTGAACTTATCAGCGCCATTCAAACATGAGTTCATGGCAGAAAATCGGGGTCCAGAGTGCGAGGTTTTTATAGATCAACTTTAAATGAAAGCAACGAAGGAAATATTCTAATTAAACCTTTATTGTGTAAGACACGGAAGTGTCAGGTTTTCTACCTTGACGTTCCATTGATTGGTGCAGCGGTCTTTCATTGCCCTCCGGTGGTCATGTTGTGTAACTACATGGCAAACGGGAGTTGACAGTTTGTGAGTTCAATGAATGGTCTATATTTTCAAGCCTAAACCGCTTATAGTAGCGTACAACATATTCCGAATTTCCATATACAATATATTTCATATAAAACATTAATTAACGTTTTCATTGAAGATATTTGTGTGACTAGTCTATGTTGCCTTTCGTGGTCACATCTTGACGGACGTGTTTATGACTGATATTTCAGTTATTTGGAACATATATAATGTAGTCACTCTTATTGCACAAACAACGACATATTTAATAGAACAACGGAGTTTTTAACAACCCATTTTTATTTGATTTGTACACAACCATCCAACATTATAAAAGGACTAACAAATCTACAAAACTAAAAAGGGATGAATTACTATTTTAACCTCCATCCATCCATCCATCCATTTTCAACCGCTTATCCGGGGTCGGGTCGCGGGGGCAACAGCTCCAGCAGGGGACCCCAAACTTCCCTTTCCCGGGCCACATCTACCAACTCTGACTGGGGGATCCCAAGGCGTTCCCTCCTGTCAGGCGTGATTGACAATCCCTGCAGGCAAAGGCGACCTGATCAGCGTGAGGGCTTTGAGGGAGGTGCTCAGGCTGTACCCGGAGTACGGCGGCCGGTTCAGCTCCGACATCCATCACAACCTCACCTACAACCTGAGAGAGGACACTGGATCCGACGTACGGCACTTGTTGTTACATATAAAGAGTGGCGGATATGGCAGAGAAAGACTCAGTGTCCCAGTGTTTCATTTCTGTGCTCCTGCTCATTAAAAGCAACATGAATATTTTGCCACCAAATCTAGAATGAGCGTGTAATACCTTGTTAAATTTTGGCTTGAATATCTGTAGGGAGTATCAAAGTTTCCATGGTCTTCCCGGCTCCCTCAGGTATGTGTGCCTTACTGAGGTAATTACTTCAGCCTTCATCTCCTTGTTACATCTGGCGATTAGTTACAGATACATACAAACAATCTGTGTTTACATCATACAGATCTACACCACGTGGAGCAAACGTCCTTAACGGAACAGAACTGTTGTGGTGAATGTGCGAACACTTGGCACATCAACTGCCTGAATTTATATGTATACAGTAGCTGAGATAAAGATGGTTTTGCACTGCCTATGGGCTAATTACCAATTAGCATATTAAACCGAAGCTGAAATGAAGTGTACAACGTCTGAAAAAGGATTCTGCAAATGGAGTCTAAAATGATCCCGTGTGATACAGTAGTAATAAATACAACAACACTTTGAATGAATACGAGGGAAAGAAGGCTTTGCTACATTTGTCAATTGCAGTTTGCGTGCACACAATTCATTCCTCACTGCATTACCTTCAAAAGAGACAAACTGACATGCTGACAAAACAATTGAAAGGACAACAATTTATGACAATGCCGGGCTGGAGCTTGTTGGTGGTATATTTTTCATCTTTCATCAGGAGAAGGCTGCTTTTACACTTTGATTTCGTACATGAAATGAGAGTGCTACTATATCGTATGTGCAATCTCTAATGTGCACTACGGTCCATCGATGGGTGCATCGTATAAAGCAAATCCTGACCACCAACGATCCATTGTCTCCTCAGGTTCGCGCTTCGATGGACCCTAAACCACCGTACATCGTTGAGGCCGATGAACATGCCCAAGGTGGCGAAGACACGAGACAGTCTCATCCGAGGAGGGGGCCTCTGTCGCAGGGAGCGGGCGGCCCTGTCAATCCGCCCTGCCTCAGCACCCTGTTAGGGGAGGAGCTCAACCACATCAGCGCACTGCGCATCTGTCGGGCACCTGTTCAGGGGGGCGGCGCAGGCCGGGGCCCCGCCCCTCAGCCGTTCACCAATCAGTCTCCGTTGCACAGTCTCACCGGCGACCCAGACCCGAACCGTCGGCCTGCCAATCTGCTGATGCCGTCCCAGTCTTGCGTTAGTCCGTTGGACCTCAGCCCCAGGTAACAGTTCCTCCTGCTTCACCCGATCACGATCCGGTAATCAGTTCGTAATTTCATGTCCCGCCGATTTGTGTCTCTGCCGCAGGGTCGTGGATGGAATTGAGGACAACGGTCACTCATTTCAATTTAATGTAGAGGACAGCGAGACAAAGGCCAACGTGACAGGTGAAGTCGCTCGGGCTGCACAGCGGGGGAAATTGGAAATAGCAACTGTTCTTTAACTCTGAATTATGTATGGTCGAATACATTTAGGAAAATGTCCGATTTGAACAGTTCTTGAGTCGTATATCTTTACATTCAAGGAGGAGCAGCTGTATTATAAAGTTGTTTCTCATCCCATTTCAGATCGGTTCCATGTGAGTGCAAACCTGCTTCTGGAGACAGAGGAAGTGAGACAGAACATCAGCAAACTGAACAAAGAGGTGCGCTGTATTAGAACCAACACATTAATATGAAAATGAAAACATGCAAATTGTATCAATGGATTAAGTTATGGTTTACAAAATGGTTTATAAAATATACTGTTTTTTTCATTCAGGATTTAAATTAAATGACAGATATGAACATCAACCAACTTTGATTTTTTTTTTGTCCCAGGTGAGCAACTTGAACCAAGAATTATCGAACCTGACCAAAGAGCTCCATGACATAATGCATTTCCTTCAGTCTCATACGGCACTGCTCCATAGCCCTCCCGTGTCCTCGCGCTCCTGTGGCATACAGATGGCCCCCAGTCCTAGTGTGACTGCTTCCAGCAAATGGCAGCCCCATGTCCCTTTAAATATTGCCACGGGTCTGCACCTCCATCATGGAGCAATTAGCCACCCTGCCAGAAATGTGTGGGGCTGCAGTGGGATGCCCGCCCAGGGCAGAAGTGCCGCCTTTCTGCACTCGTCAAGCCCCGCGTCACCCTGTTTGCACCTGTGCTGCTCTGAGAGAGATGCCGCCGCAGCCCACAGGTTCCAGAGCCAGTGCGGCCCCTTTCAAACCTCGAGAACGGCTTCAAACCCTCCCTACGTGACCCACTCGCACGCCCGGGCAGAAGAATCCCTCCTCGGCCTCGGCTCCGCGTTCAGCAGCGTGCCAGTGATTTGTCTGGCCCCACACGTACCGCACAGCGCCTCCGTCCCCACAATGAGCAACTCCCACCCTCCATGTTCTCCAGTTAATTCTGGCTACTCTCATCCACCACTGAGTGTTCAAACCCACTCTGATCCGACACACAACCAGACCAGCTCACAGACGCCTATCCATTCCTCCGTCACTTACTCTGGCCAGCCGCAGTATCACACTGCCTTCAGCCCCCTCGTGCCTTCGGCGCACCACACTTCAGCATGCATAGGACACAACCACAGCCAACAGGGCTCTATCAGTGCCCCCAGGCCAAATTACCCCGTAGGGTGCAGCGCTATCCACACACAGGACCTTGCCCTCTCGCTGCTGGGCCAGGTGACGGACAGGGACTGTAGAGCTTCACTGCATCGAGAGAGGGCAGAAATTCACGAGTCTGAAGATACTGGCAGTACTACTTCAACTGTGGAAGTTCAATCACCTCGCTCGGATGTGGAGGGAACGCGAAGCCCATAGTGATGACCTCAGTATCTTGTGATATTGTAAGCGTTAGACTGAGGAAGTTATGTTTAAGTTAAGTTAAACAAATTAGTGGATTACAATAAGATAAACATCCATTCAACAATGCACAGGGACACAGCCCTGGTTAAAACACACGTGATAAATGTTTAAAGGAGCTGATCTGGCGCACGGTATGAACGCGGAGACGAAGCTTCCCCGGAGAGAAAACCGCAGCGACCCCAATGCGCTCATCACAGCAACTCCTAATTACAGGAAAATTCCGTTAAGCCTAATTTATGCTTCTGCGTTTTCAGAGAGACGCAGACCCCTCCTTGCGTGTCCCTTGCGTCGCTTTTCACACCTCCTTGCGTCCTTGCGTGTGTCGGGCCATTTTTCTAGGCTTGCGTCGTTCTTGACAGCGCACCAGGCAGCGATTGGTCCGCTAACTGCGTCCTTTGCTTTCATAGCCCGATACCGCCATTATTAAAACGAAGAATGTTTACGAGAGAACGGATCAGATTGAAGATCTTTTGTCGGGAAGAAATGCGTAAATATGACCGCTTCTACAAGCCGTCACTGGCGGGTTGGATTCACGGAGGGAGATCGCCGCAAACGCCGGTTTGCCGGTTCGAGAGGTGCGCAAAGTTGTGGAGGAAAATACGGGACAAATGTGTCCGCGATGAAAAGCTGATAAATGATACATAAATAAATAAGACGTGACTCTCTAGGTCGTCTTCAACAAAAACACGTCACTCCGCCTGTTGTTCTGGCGGTGAATTGTTCTGCAACACACGCAAGACTTTGGAACCATGAATTGAAACGAGTGCGTCGACGCAGACGCAGAAGCGAACTGGACAAGCCCCCCATTTGTCACGACCTGGCCCTTTGGGCCATGACAGGATTGGAGTTGCACTGTTTCAAGAGACAATGTTCTTTATTTAACATAATAAATAAAGATCGAAACGAAAAATCAACAAACATTACGGATGGGATGTGAACGTCAGTATTATCCGTAGTGTAGGACGTTCATGAGCTGCCAAACCACACCACATATATATAAAATATATATAAAACCACACAGAGTGGGTTTTGTTGTATTTTCTATTCCGTTGTCTTGGAGTCCACTCTATGACAACGGAATGGAATGGAATCTTCAAGGCCAAGTTCCAGAACAAATTAGATTCATCTGTTCATTGTGATTCTGACCACAGGACAGAGAAGATGCATATACTTTGGGAGAGAATTAATCAGCGACGTTTGTCCTTAACAAGACTTAATTAAGTAGCCTTTCGATGGATATATCACCATTCTTCAAAGACCACATGGAGTCGTTAACCGGCAAATAAACAAACAGCCTTTTTCAAGGCCATCCATCCATCTTCAACCGCTTATCCGGGGTCGGGTCGTGGGGGCAACAGCTCCAGCAGGGGACCCCAAACTTCCCTTTCCCGGGCCACATCTACCAGTTCTGACTGGGGGATCCCAAGGCGTTCCCAGGCCAGTGCAGAGATATAATCTCTCCACCTAGTCCTGGGTCTTCCCAGCACGAAGTCCTGGGTCTTCGCAGCACCTTCCACAGTATCTCTCGGGGGACCCGGGGCCTCTTCCCAGCTGGCCGTGCCTGAAACACCTCCCTAGGGAGGCGCCCAGGGGGCATCCTCACCAGATGCCCAAACCACCTCAAATGGCTCCTTTCGACGCAAAGGAGCAGCGGCTCTACTCCGAACTCCTCGCGAATGGCTGAACTTCTCACCCTATCCCTAAGGGAGACGCCAGCCACTCTCCTGAGGAAACCCATTTCGGCCGCTTGTACCCGTGACCTAGTTCTTACGGTCATGACCCATCCTTCATGACCATAGGTGAGGGTAGGAACGAAGATTGACCGGTAGATCGAGAGCTTTGCCTTCCGTCTCAGCTCTCTTTTCGTCACAACGGTGCGGTAAAGCGAGTGCAATACCGCCCCCGCTACTCCGATTCTCCGGCCAAACTCACACTCCATCTTCCCCTCACTCGTGAACAAGACCCCGAGGTACTTGAACTCCTTCACTTGGGGTAAGGACAGATTCCCTACCTGGAGTAGGCAATCCATCGGTTTCCTGCTGAGAACCATGGCCTCAGATTTAGAGGTGCTAATCCTCATCCCGACCGCTTCACACTCGACTGCGAAACGCTCCAGTGAGAGTTGGAGGTCACAGACGGAAGATGCCATCAGGACCACATCATCTGCAAAAAGCAGCGATGTGATCCGCAGCCCCCCGAACTGTAGACCCTCCTCCCCCCGACTACGCCTCGATATCCTGTCCATGAAAACCACAAACAAGATTGGTGACAAGGCGCAGCCCTGGCGAAGGCCAACCCCCACCGGAAACGCCTTCGACTTATTGCCGAGCACCAGAACACAGCTCTCGCTTTGGGCGTACAAGGATTGGATGGCCCTAAGCAAGGACCCCCTCACCCCGTACTCCCGCAGCACCTCCCAACAGTATCTCTCGGGGGACCCGGTCATACGCCTTCTCCAAGTCCACAAAACACATGTAGACTGGATGAGCATACTCCCAAGCCCCCTCTATGATCCTGGAAAGAGTGGAGAGCTGGTCCGTTGTTCCACGACCAGGACGAAAACCGCATTGTTCCTCTTCAATCCTTGGTTCGACTATCGGTCGAACCCTCCTTTCCAGCACCTTAGAGTAGACTTTACCCGGGAGGCTGAGTAGTGTGATACCCCTGTAATTGGCACACACTCTCTGGTCCCCCTTTTTGAAGAGGGGTACCACCACCCCGGTCTGCCACTCTTTTGGCACTGTCCCAGACTTCCACACAATGTTGAAGAGGCGTGTCATCCAAGACAACCCCCCAACACCCATTGCTTTTAGCATCTCTGGACGGATCTCATCAATCCCCGGGGCTTTGCCACTGCGGAGTTGTTTGACTACCTCAGTGACCTCCACCAGGCCAATTGACGATGATCCCTCCTCCGCCTCCAGCTCCGCCTCTACCAACGAGGGCGTAGTAGTTGGGTTCAGGAGTTCCTCAAAGTGTTCCTTCCACCGCCCGATAACCTCCTCAGTCGCGGTCAACAGGGTCCCATCCTTACTGTACACAGCTTGGATGGTTCCAAGCTGTGTACAGTAAGGTCCAAAAACACTTTGGTGCCGACCGAAAGTCCTTCTCCATAGTTACCCCGAACTCCTCCCATACTCGCTGCTTTGCCTCCATCACGGCAGAGGCTGCTGCCCTTCGAGCCTGTCGGTACACTGCAACTGCCTCTGGAGTCCCACCGGATATCATAACCCGGAAGGCCTCCTTCTTCAGTCGGACGGCTTCCCTGACCACCGGTGTCCACCACGCGGTTCGAGGGTTACCGCCCCTTGATGCACCTAAGACCTTGAGGCCACAACTCACAGTCGCGGCTTCAGCAATGGAGGTTTTGAACATAGACCTCTCTGGTTCAATGTCCCCTACCTCCACAGGAATGTGAGAGAAGCTCCGCCGGAGGTGTGAGTTGAAAATCTTTTGGACCGGGGCCTCCTCCAGACGTTCCCAGTTCACCCTCACTACACGCTTGGGTTTACTGGGTCTGTCCCGAGTCTTCCCCCATCCTCTGACCCAGCTCACAACCAGATGGTAATCAGTTGACAGCTCTGCCCCTCTTTTTAGCCGAGTGTCCAGAACATGCGGCCTCAGATCAGACGATACGATTACAAAATCGATCATTGATCTTTGGCCTAGGGTGCTCTGGTACAACGTACACTTATGAACATCCTTATGTTCGAACATGGTGTTTGTTATGGACAATCCGTGACTGGCACAGAAGTCCAGTAACAAACACCCGCTCGGGTTCAGATCAGGGAGGCCATTCCTCCAAATCACGCCTCTCCAGTTATCTCCATCGTCGCCCACGTGCGCATTGAAGTCTCCCAGTAGGACTATGGAGTCGCCTACTGGAGCCCCATGCAGGACTCCATTCAGGGTCTCTAAAAAGGCCGAATACTCTGAGCTGCTGTTTGGTGCATATGCACAGACAACAGTCAGAGTTTTCCCCCCCACCACCCGAAGGCGTAGGGAGGCGACCCTTTTGTCCACCGGGGTAAACTCCAATGTAGCAGCACTCAGCCGGGGACTTATGAGTATCCCCACACCCGCCTGGCGCCTCACACCATGGGCCACTCCGGAGTAGAATAGAGTCCACCCCCTATCCAGGAGTGTGGTTCCAGAGCCGAGGCTGTGCGTAGAGGTAAGGCCCACCAGATCCAACTGATAACGCTCCACCTCCCGCACAAGCTCTGGCTCCTTCCCCCCCAGAGAGGTTACGTTCCACGTCCCCAGAGCCAGCATCTGCTGCCCAGGTCTGTTCCGTCTAGACCCCCCACTGTCACTGCCACCCTTGTAGCAGCGCACCCGACCCTATCGGTTTCCTCCACAGGTGGTGAGCCCATGGGGAGTAGAGTGTTGGGCTGCCGCATCACTCCTTCGGGCTGTGCCCGGCCGGGCTCCGCGGTAAACCCGGCCACCAGACGCTCGTTGTCGGGCCCTCCATCTGGGCCTGGCTCACAATGGGGGCCCCGGGCTTCCTCCGGGCCAGGTAACTCCTTCCGTTTTTTCATGGGGTCTTGAACCATTCTTAGTCTGGCCCCTCGCCTGAGACCACTTTGCCAAGGGTAACCCTACCAGGAGCACAAGGCTCCCGACAACACAGCCCTCAGGTTCATAGAGACACACAAACCTCTCCACCACGATAAGGTGACGGTTCCCAGTGAAAATCTTAAAATCTAAAAACATATTTTAGATTTTAACCTAAAATATGTTTTTAGTACTGGCTTGTTGACACGTTAGTCAAACCACTTTGAAATAAATAAAAACAAACTATTCCCATTGCACCTGAACGCACCATGACGCGGACCCCTAAGCGACTCTGATTGGACGGTTAATGATTTAGAAAAACAGGTTACGCCATATTGTCAACGTCCGAGGAGAGCGCGTAATTCCTTCAAAAATGCCGAAATAGTACGTGTCATCTGACTTGCAAACATCGCCTCGCTGTCTTTGACGGCGCGCTCGGTTTGTATTACAACGAGGTGTTTGTCGTCAGACGCTATAGCAATGATACAGCTAGCCTGGCTAGCTAACAGCTAACGTCACTTCGGGGAAACCATTAGCGCAGATCTGCTAGCCGATGTTGTGAGCGGATCCGCTCCGTGGCGTCCCTCGTCTACCCGCTTCCCCACTTAATGTCTCTTCGTTTTGACAGGCAGACCGCACACTGCTTAAGATGGCGCACGTCGATGCAACGGAATACGCAGCAGCGGGCGACCGCTGTGTCCAGCGAGGGGTCTCCGTCGGCCTGCGGAGTCGACCGTGCTCCAGCGAGAGAGACGCCCGGGTGCGCGCTGTCAAAGCGGCTCTGCAGTCCCGCCTGGGGCCCTACGAGCCCGTCCTGACCTGCCTGCAGGCCGCCCTGGTGTGGGAGAGACCCGCGCAGTGCGCGCTGCTCTACGCTGCGGTCAACGTGGTGTTCTGGTGAGTTTTCAACCCGCTTTACTGCAGTGGGCGCGTGGACGGCGCGCACGTGGGTCGCCCTAGCGAGCCGCATTTAACTTCGTTAGACCCCTACGGAGACGGTTTGGTGCGACCCCCCCTATTTAGACACAATACAAGTGCTTCACCTGTCGGCTGAAGACGAGGCAGGTGGCTGGTGGTGCTATTTATAGACTCCACAGAGCCGCCGCGCGTTGATGGCGCGCGAGGCTCGTGCTTTTAGGTTAAATCTGTTACATTACATTTAACTCGCATGTGTTGTCCCTGCAGAAGTTGGAGGCGTTTAATGTTGTGGAGATGCAGCTTCCAGCACATATTATGCATAGTGACATTATGTGATAATTAGGTAAAATCCTTTAATCGTATAGGTTGAGGCTTCTCCCTCTTCCTGCACTGTGATATTATTTATCTCTATGTTTTTGTCATTTATTTGTCCAAATAAAAAAATTAACTCAATTGTCTTTGCTTTAAGATGTGCTCAGACAAAAGAAAAGACCTGTCAAAATGTGGTTAAATTAGCCAATGATCTTATTGTTTGTTAATCATCCCTGAAGGAAGAATACGCTGGCCTGGCCGGCCTGTTTTGTGGAGTTGAGGCATTCAGCATTTATTCCATTATGTCCCCGGGCCTGTGAGTCCAGCTGCTGCCCAAAGTACAATTAGTTGTGTTGTGATGTAAATTTAGGTTTTTAACTTGCTGTACTAATAGAACTGCTGCCCCAAATACCAACACACCTTAATCTACCAACAAACTCTTTGTTTTGTTAATCGGTTTATTGGCAGAATACTGTAACGTTGTTGTCAACAACACAGTTTGAACCCTGATTTCTATCCACTAACTAATGAGTTTTAACACATATCAGTGCCATAACTTCACCTTTTCTTAATTTTGGAATAAAGATAACCACTCGCAGGTCATGAATTGTATAACCTCGTGTCTCATTGCCACTGTGTGCACGGTCCAGGCTGTTCATGTGATTACCGTGTTGTCATTGCCCTCCAGGTGCTTGGCCCTGACCTCCCTGCGCCTCCTGTTCCTGCTGGCTGCTGGTCTGGCCGTGGTCGTCTGTGTTGATACCTGGAGACATAAGATCTGGCCGCTGATTGGAGGTGATAGAAGCTGCCCGTCATGGATCGCCTGCGCTGTACTTTTACTCTGCTTCCTTATTGCGTCATGTGTGCTGTAGATCATTCCTCAAGTTGCTGTCATGTTTTGTAACAAAAGATCAAACTAGAGAAAAGGCTCAACACATGCAACACAATTTGGACAATTTTTCATTGTTTGTTAAAGTGATGAATGTTCTTTCTCTACACAGTCAGGAACCTGGAGGAATCAGAAAATGAGAGGTTTGTTACTGCAACCAACCGCCTGAATCCACAATGCCAACAGTAATACAATAAGTAGACCGCAGAAAGGGTATTAACCCCCCCCCTGTCTTTTTCTAGCTGGGGTCTGGTGCAGCCTGGCATCCTTAGCGTGCCTGAACTGTGCCACCACATTGCTGAGGCCTGGGTCAGTGCAGCAGTTCTTGCATCCAGTGTGCAGCAGTACAAGCAACACAACCCTGGCAAGGTGAGGACTGCGTACACACAGCAGGAAGAAGAACAAAACTCCTATATCAATATGTGTCATATTATCTGTATTTGGTACGGTAACACATCTTTTATATTTAATGTGTTTAATGCAAAATCTCAAGTATTTGTTATATTTGCTATAGTATTAGTTTGAAAACATGATTTTTATTATCCTTACACTGTTCTCCACAATTCATCCAAGACTATGTTTCTAGGTATGGTGGTGATAATGAATGAATTTGTGAAGCTCAGCGTGCTGTCCAGCCCCGTTGGACGGCCGTAGATGGGACCGTATGTACCATAGTTGACCTGTAGTCTGTGTGTTGTTGCTCTGTCTCAGTTCTGCATCCTGACCTGTGGCGGATTCACCTGCTTGGCTGGGGTTGGAATTTACGTTCCTGGCTTGGTGCTGTCCTACTCTGCTGGTGAGTCCCCAGCAGTTCACACTACAGATCCAGGCTGCTCCACAGGCCCCCGTTGGCATGGAAACGCAGCGTGACTGATCCTATTAAAAAATACATGGCCGGCGAAACCAGATCCTTGGAGCCCCAGTACCAGGGCCGGACCTGTGTACCGGTGATTAAAGCTGTGATGAGGCACGGAAGGAAGGAGGGAGGGAGGGAGGGAGGGAGGGAAGGAAGGAGGAAATGTAACCAGACAGAAAGCTAAAGAGGTCAGACCGAGACGTCTAATCTCCTAACCTCTAATCAGTGTAGACTGGAGCTGCCAAAGCCTTCTACTCTGACGTCTGAACCAATCAACAGCTGCTCTACGTGTGGAACTCTTGGCGCTCACACAGCCGTGTCTGAAGTGCTGACCGTAATCTAGCAATCTGCATAAACGTTAACAAGCACAGCTCTTAGGATACCATTTTTGTGGGAAACAACCCCAGCAGAAGTCCTTCTTGTTTGATGATGACGTGTATGCTTTCTTCTCTCAGTGTGGGCTACTCTGCTGGCTCCTCTGGGAGCCTATCATAGGCTTTTCCAGCATGTGTGCATCAAGCTGGATCCAGTCCTGCAGAGACTGGACTTCAGTGTTTGCGGCTACATGATGTCAAAGCCGATTGATAATCAGTGTAAGTATTTTCTTTTTAATGCAAAATCCAAAACTACTGTTTGTATTTTTTTTCGTTACGTAAGTAAAACTTTCCCTTGGATTTTGGATCTTGTTGTTGTTAAGAGCGTAAGTCTTTCATTGAAGAACCACTCACCATGTTAAGCATCTTACTGCGTTAGATACCTTCAGGCTGCCCGTCCAGTTTCACTTTATTGACATATTGTTAATGCCCTTTGCTAAGTCTCTTTGTTTAGTGGCACAAAACCTTTTTGTTTTCACTTGTTGAACCGATTTACGTGGCACCGTTTGTGATCAAATGAAAACACGTCGTCGTTCCTCTGTGCAGTCCTGAGGAGGCCTCTCCGGGGTCTGGCCTCGGGGGAAGACAGTGATAGCGAGGAAGAGCTGGCTGCTTTCTGCCCCTCAGTAAGTCGCTTGAGGTTTTCTCTAATCCACTAGTTATTCTGTTAATATTTATATTAAGGAACATGTTACGATGCCCCAAAATATATTCTTTCTCCAGAAATGTAAATAACAGCTGTATAAAACATGCAACCTTTCCAATCTTGTGTCTCCTAGTTTGATGACGCTCTGAATGCTAAAGAACTTGCTCTGACCGACTCGGAGCACTCCGATGCCGAGGTGTCCTACACTGATAATGGGACATTTAACCTATCGCGAGGCCAGACCCCGCTCACAGAGGGCTCTGAGGGTAGGCGCCTGGCTATTCCCGATTACTCCCCTCCCGGTTTGTGGTCGTCCCTGACTGTGTCTCTGTTTCTGGGTCAGATCTGGACCGGCACAGTGACGCTGAGGAATCGTTTGCTCGAGACCTCCAGGGCTTCCCCTCCATAAACCCCGACGCCACCCTGATGGACGACGACGACGACGACACCAGCATCGGCCTGCCGAGTCTGGGTCTGTCTGGGCTGGCTAGCCACCGAGCCTCGGTGCTGGACGTGGACGGCCATCTGGACTCAGATCAGGACGATCTGGATGCAGAACTGTCTCTCAGTGGCCTGCCACCCGCCTCGGATTTCGCCGGAGACTTGGCCGGAGTCCTCGCCAGCAACATGATCCAGGCGGCGCTGGTCGGGGCGATGCAACCTCGTCCTCCTCGCAGCCAGCGCAGGGAAGGCCCCCCCAGGGCCGGGGCCCACCGCAGCTACCGCAAGCAGTCCAGTTCTGAGCTGGACACGGACTTGGACGGAGAGGACTTTGAGATGCTCGATCAGTCTGAACTGAACCAGATGGATCCCCTCGGAGGGGGAAGCACGAGACAGGGTGACGGCCAGGGGCCCAACTTCCTGTTCAGCCTGCTGGGTAAACCACAGTAATTTGTGTGTGTGTTTGTGTGTGTGTGTGTGTACCGAGGAGTGCAACTCCGTGGGCGGTGTTCATGTGATGAGCTTTGATCGTGTGAGGATTCCAGCAGCCCTGATTCTAATTGACATCAGATTATCACTGTGAAGAATTCTTTCATTTCTACTCTTTCCTCCTTTTCCTTTTTAAGCCTCGATCATCCAGACGTTTCCTTTTGTTGGCTGAGCAATAGAAACTACAACAACAAACGTCAAACAGTCCGACGTTACTATTAACCAGCATTATTCACCCATGTTGCAGTCTTTTTATTATGTGCATCCATAATTAACAAGGATACTTGTTAATTATTATCAACACGTTACACACAATCTTTTATACAACACAGGGCTATTTAACATGGGACCAAATATGGCTCTACTTCTAGCTGGCTGAGCCACGTCACGTCGACAAGGACACCATGGAACGGCATTCCACCGGAATAGTTGGAATGGCTAAATAACATCTCTTTTTATTAATGTTTATTATTGCTCTGCTGTAATCCTATAGATTTATTTCATAACAGGTTCACCAATTTAAATTTGTGTCATTCATGCTGTTGTCAGACAGAGACTCTCTCCCATAAAGAATGTGAAGAACACTTGCGTCAAAGTTTCAGTTCTTTCTTCCTCCTCTGCTGTTTGACATATGGGGACGTCTTCATTCAATTTGGAAACTAAAGTCCCGAGTCGTATGATATCTGATAACTCGACCTGTTGGCTGTTCATTGTGCCCCAGCTCACAGCAGGTGTTTTTCTTTTCCACGTGAGTGTGTTCAGAATATTTCCTGCATTTCCTTTTTGAAGCCGCTCAGTAGCGTATTTTGTCCTTCAATGAGGCCTCAGTTTCTTTTTCAAAAGTGATATTGAAACTAATATTTGTATTTCATGTAGTTGACCCCACTGCTGAACGTTTAACAGAAACATTGGATATCCTTCCATACGTAGATGTTTTACTACTTTAATAGGGAAACATGTTTACATCTAAATTAGGTATTAAGTCATTATATCTATAATTGTTAGTATATAAAGGTTTGGTGTTGCTTTTAAGTGCTGGTCAGCCTGGTTTCATGTAGTGGCAAATGCCACTGAGATTTATTCAACCGCAAACATGTGTTTTTATTGCTCTTTAATTATATTAAGTGATATTGAGGGGAAAGCTGTAGCAGCAAATATTATTTAATGCAATTGAATAAACAGCTGAATCCATATTAATGTGATGTAGTAGATAAAATGTGCAATGCTAGTTTGCTGGGAGTTTTAGGAAGGAAAAAAAGAGCAGGTCCTACTTTAAACAGAATGTTGCTGCTTGCTGCTGCAAGAAGAATCAGTTGCTCTGAATGATCTGTGGTCACTTTGCTGGGGTCATTTTCACAGTATCTTCTTCGCTGTAACTAGTTTTGATACGTTTGATGTGCAAATCTTATTCAATAAAATGTTTGCAAATAAGTGTCATTTACTATTATGTAAAAAAAAGATGTAGGGGTCTTATATCAAGAAATGTCAAAACAGCATGTTGGAAAAAAAGATAGTCTATTTAAAAAAAAAAAAAATTGTATGTAAAAAAAGGGGAGAAGTCAGACAAATTTATAGTATTGCATGCGAAGTATGTCCAAGCCATCAATCACCATTTTGTAGAAAAAAGGTAGACTAAGAAAAGTTCTATACAATGTTGGAAAAGATCAGTCAATAAAGTCATGCCATCAAATATGAGTAATCTACTCATAACAGATATAGTATTGAATTTTGGTGGGAGGAAACTCACACAGACATCACAACAATAAAGGATTACAAAACATGGTGTCATAAAAGTCACATTAGAAAAAAGTGACGGCTCAGAAATAGATTGCCAACTGCAGTGAGCTGCTGGTCCCAGACAGACCGATATCTGGAAGGAAAGGAAAGTGTCCCTCAGCCAGTGAGCAGAGCTGGGTTGTTATTTTTGCTTGCGTTTGGTCATCACTTTAAATAAGAGCTTCAATTAACATCTGAACACCAAATACGGCAGACGTACCGGTGAGGAGGAGCAATGAGACGACAGGTTGACTAAATATGTATTGTGACATTTTATTTGAATACAAAATACATAAATAAAGCATCTGCAGGCGGCATCAGGAGCATGTGCACATATGCATAGAGACACACACTTTATGTATCGGACTCAAACACACCATCAGACGTGTGCATGTGCATTTCAAGTATGAAAGAACTAAATGACGGTTGATGGAGCAATTTGAGAACCGTTAACGGATCTTGCTTGAACACTAAGGTCACGTGATAAGCAGCGGTTCTGTACTTAAAAGTTGACCCTGGAGGCACTGATCTAGAAGTAGTTGTCTAAACATACAATCAAATGACAGATTTGAGATCAGTGGAACCAGAAGTCACTATCTTTGCTAAGATATATCTCTCATATGGAACATAAGAACTCCCATGAAATTCAGCAGTCTCTGCGCTCTCCCTTTCAGCAACGAAGGAAATTACAAAGTCGACAACTTGAATACAGTCCCGGTCTCGTGTTGACTCCACCCATTGCATGTTCTAACACGGCTCACTAGAACTGGAACCAGCACATCTGCTCCAGATCATCTTAACCGCGGACCAGTTGGACGAGGTCAGACCGGGGACCAATCCGGCTCTGGGAAAAGGGCCAAGCCTCTTTCTCGGAAGGCGCACAGCGTAAAGACACCAACCGATGTACAAGCCGCACGCCAGGAAAATATATGTATAAACTGACATTCTTCAGGAAACTAATTATAGTGCTGTTTAGTCCCTAAATTATATATATATTAAAAAAGGAAGAACCCAAAAGCTGTAAAATCAACTTGCTTCAAACTTTCTTAAAAATGAGCAGCATAAGCAGTAACCAGCACACAGGGTCATTTTTTGGGGGGGGTCTAAGTGACTAATAGGACCAACTTTTTTCCCAAATTGATCCGGCAATACTGCTCTAACTAATCAGGACAGAGTTCAGACCAACTGCGGCCTGTGAGCGCCCGACGTCTACAGCACGTTCCATCAGTACGGGAACCGTGTCGGGGAAAACGGTCCATGTTTTGGATACCAAAGTTACCTTCTAGCCCTTCCTCCACGGGATAATATTGATCATGCAGCACAAGCCCAGTGAAAGCAGCAGCAAAGATTCATGTGTTCGGGGCATTCAGCTCCCTCGAGTGTCTTTAAAGCCTCTGTGCAGCGTAAACATTTTTATTTATCTCAAAACATTGTTCTCTTCTTTCATTTTACAACAGCCGTCAGACGAGCGGCTTACAAAGCTTGTAGAAAAAGAGTGATATTTTTGAGAAAGGAAACAACAGCAGTTTTCACTGATTGCGACGTCGTGCTAAACTTGAGCGGTTTGTTTTTTTTGTAGGCGGACTCGGATTTTAACCCGTCGGTTGAGAGGCGTTGAGAGTTAAAAAGCAGGGCTGAGCAGGAATTGGGCATATACATCATCCTCCTCCTCCTCCTCCTCCTGGTGGAAAATGGCTTGCCAGCGGATACACATGTATGAGACTTGCGTGTGCATGTTTTGTCTATGCAGGGGGGGTTTTGAACGCCCCCCAGGCGTGGAAGCAGCGATTGAAGCAGTGGGGCTCGTTCCCCTTTCGCACCAGTCTCAGCTTCCTGGGGTGTTCGGTGTCCTTGGCGCGCATGTGCTGGATGTAAACCTAAAGGAGGAGAGCGTTGGTAAGATGCACCACTCCGGGACAATTACTGACGACATGCAAACAGACTGCAGCTCCTCACTGACCTGGCAGGCTTTGAGGCTGAGTTTGATCTCCACCTGACTGGTCTGAGTACCGACCCACATGTACACCTGACGGGAGGCCAGGAAATAAGGAAAAGTATGTGTTAAAAACATCGTGAGCCCTTGAAAGGATGTAATGAAAGCAACTAGAGCGCCGGCAGTCAGACGGATTGTTACCTCCTGGCCGTTGTCCAGCAACATGATATCATCATCGGCCAGGTCGTCCTGACAGAAGTCGGAGCACTTCTCCGACACTGAAAAGTAACCCTTCTCATTTGAACACCTGAGGGGTGAGAGGGGGGGTATAAGAGATAGAGAGGGAACGTTGAGAATAGAAGTTAGTATCAGTAATCATTTTAATTTGTCCTTCTAGGCAAACTTCTAATTATGAATACTAAATCTTTTAACACTAATAATAATGTTCACCCACCTGAAAAGCCGCGCGTGTTTCATATAATCTGCATCTTCATCGTACGGCTTCTGAGAGCCAATCCCCACCCAGAAGAAGTTCTCTGGCTCCTCTCCCTCATTGATGACCTACGAGACACGCTTATTGAAATCTGACGAAATATTCTCTCACGCCAGACCTGAGACACATTAACGTAAAAATACAGAGGGGAAACTGCACAGAAGATAAAGAGTTCTTCTACTCACTTTACAGAGAGGTCAGTGTATCTTAATCTAATTTCTCACACATTTGCATGTACCTGTTTGCTGTACGTTTCATCAAACATGCAGTTCATGATGTCCTCGGCAAGTTTGGCTTCGTCGGGGTCGGCGGCTCGGCCCACCCAGGTGTAAACGATGCCCTGATTGTCTGTGCTCTCAAACGGGACCTGCAGAAAAACTACAACAGTTAATCCCCGACCTGGCAGACATTGTTGGTCTTTATTGGACTGCAAAAGTAGGAGGAGACGTCTCTGGTGGAACGAGGCAGCATTACGGTTATATTTCGATTTATTGTGATGCATAAAAACGGAAGAAATCACAACCTTGAGAATGAAGCAAAACTCTGAGTTGAGATTGCAGGAATCTGTTCCAATCTGGATGGTCCTAAAGAATAAAAACAATATGAAAATTAAAGAAAAGAAAAGCTCTTCCTCTGGGAACCCGACAACCAGAGGGACAGTGATGGCGTGCGCCAATCTGATGAATTAGAAGATGGTGGATGATGGTTAGAATATCAACGCGTCTACCTGCTGCAAAGTGCGCTGCCATTGGTGCGTATGTGGTACAGCGAGGGCTGCGCAGAATCCGTCTTCTGTTTCCTCTTCCCTTTGTGGATGATGAACTTCCTCTTGAAGTGGGACAGGAACTTGAGGTTTTCCTGCTGCTGGGTCATACGCACCACCTGAACGGCAAGAAAGGTTCAGCGTTATCAACTCATCAGAAAATAACTGTATCCAAAAAAAAGAAATGCATACAATTCTATCTAGATACCTTCAGTTTTCCAGGGAAGAGACTCTCAAACTTCTTCTGCAGGGAGAAAGTGAAGGTGAGCCAGCCCATGTTGGAGGCCTGCCTGCCTTGCCAGAAATAAACGACACACTGAAAGTCCTCCTCGGGCTGTTTGTCGTCGTCGTCCTCTGCTGTTGATCTTCGTCCTTCAACGCCGCCGCCGCCCTCTTTCTTCTCCTTCTCCTCGTCGTCGTACTCCACAGGCACCCAGTACCTACACAAGCAGTCAGATCAATGCCAGAAAATGTGCAGTTTCAAGTCGGTGGAGCAGTGTCTGTGAGGGCAAATGTAAATCCTTTTTTTATTGACAGGGCTGGACCCTGAATACTCAATTTTACGTTTTACAAAACCTATAATGAAAATACAAATAAAAAGAGACCATCTTGTAATGGCGTCACATTAAAGCCCTGTGCAGGCATGGAGCATGCACCTCCCTACCTGCAGAGGAAGACGTAGCAGTCCTGGGTGTGGAAGTGGCCAAACTCCTCCTCAGGCAGGCGAGCAAACTTCTTTCCCTCCAACACAAATCCTTCCATGCCATCCAGATCCTCGTTCCATTCCTCCATCAGTTGTTCAGCCTGCACACACAAGATGAATGTGCATGAAGTGAAGGTCAATCATGAGAACAAAAAAGGAAAACAGAAACGCTGCGTGGGTTGTTACCTCAGCAAGGGGCATGGCTGGCTGCCTGGGAAGGAAGAGCGCTGTGAGGTCAGCTTTCATCTGGTCCTTCTTCTCTGCGTCCTTCTTCACCTGAGAGGGACCGATTGCACGTATGAAGAGTGAGAAACACTCACACACAAGCAGCTCAATCTGGGTTGCAACGCACACACACCTCTTGGGTTCCTGGTCAGTGTATATTTGAAATTACTATTCTATGAGTCACTGGTGGCCACTGAGTGACTCATTGAATAGCCAAACTGACACACACACACACACACCTACAGCACACTGACCTTGCCCTGTAGGTTGTCGTTCTTATGCACCGTCTCGGCTGCTCTGGTGTAATCCACCTTCAGCACATCATCCCAGTTCTTAAACTTGGATTTAAACACCTGTGGAAAAAGAAGAAGAGCAACTAACATTAAATCATTACCACATGCCGAATGTGAGGTAAACTTAAGAACAGCCTTTCACCGATGGATTTACCATTGTACTGGAATTGACATAATAACAATAACAACGATAACCATATGCATTCGGTTCCTGGTCCCCCTCCTGTATTTTCATCACACCAGGATTGTCAAACATTCCTGAAGCATTTGAGGTGGTGCTGTATTACCTGGCACTCGGTGCCCTCCAGGTTGCGAGTGACGCACGCGTGTTTGGGCCGGTGCAACATGGAGCAGATCTCCTGACCCAGTTTTAAGGCCGCGGCTCGGACGAGACGTGGAGACTTCCTCCCGATCCAGATGAACACATCGGACCAGCAGTCCAGGATGTACACGCACTTGGTGTCCAGCAGAGTTTGCACCTAAAGACAGATGGAAAAAGTGAGGTTGGGAGAAATACATTCGGTGGCGTTTACGTTCCAGTGAATATTTGGCTGATGGACGGACCAGTCTCATCTCGGGCGAAGTGTCCAGTTTGATCTTGTGGTCTTTGTGCTCGACCGACAGCTTGTAGTTAATCTGCGGCAGCTCCAGGTAGCCCAGACCCAAGCCCACCTACAGGACAACGATAAGGGAAAGCAGAGAATTGGGTTCAGGATTAGCAGCATGCTCCTGTCCGCGTGTCGCACAGACACTTTGCTTCCGAATAACTTGAGCATAGGTCTAAAACAATAAAGGTCTGTTTTCAACTCTGTTAATTACATTACAAAAACAACAAAAAGTATAATGTACATGTATAATAAAGTACAATGAAAACATCACAATAAATGCTTAGTGATGGAATGAGGTGTATTAACCGTGCAGATTAAAAAAGTACCAAAGAAAAATGCTCTCTTTCCCCAAATTCAGCCCCTAATTCCCAATTCAATAAATTGCCAAAACAGGAGAATATTCCCGTCTGGTTCCACCACTGGATCATTTCAATTGAGTTCAGTTAAAAAGCTTGCTTAAATTCACCCAGACATAACAATAAAAGAAGAACAAAACATAACCCTAAAACCTACAGATTCTACCAGTTTACTGTGAGTTTAGTCTGTTTTTCAGACAAATGAGTCAGGGGGAGTTTCCAGTTACTGTAGTGTCTGTGACAGGGATGTTTGTGTGTGTCTGTGAGAGAGAGAGTGTGTGTGTGTGTGTGTGTGTGTGTAATTAGCCAAACAAAGGATCACTACACCCGTTTTTGGTATTTGGCCGATCCCACATACGGCACATCGTGGGCCGTCCACAAAACACACGTGACTTCAATAGACGGCAAAGCAAAAAGCTCAACAGTGAATCCTAAAACATCGACGCTCTCACTGAGCAATTAGTGCTGCTTTATTATGTGGGTTCACAAGACTTGCCTTGTATAGTTTAGGCCTAACGGGGGTGAAGTCATCTGGTACGTGCTTCTTGATCTCCTCTGGTTGTCCTCCCAGTACCTCCCAGAAAGGCGGAGGCTCCTGGCTCTGCAGGAGGGTGGTGATCTCCGCCTTCCCCTTACGCTCATTCTTATTGATCTTTTCTGCAAATAACCTGAAAGACAAACAAACAGTCCACACACAGTTAGCATCCGCGCAATGCGCGCTTCTCTTGTTAAAGTGTAACCTTTACATGGAACCCAATAAGTCGGGGTTGCTTATGGAGTTTTGTCCTACCTGGCCTTAGTGGTGCTGCTCAGAGTGGCGTTGGCTCCTCTCCAGATAAAGATGTCCAGCCCCGTGTCCGACAGGAAGACATACCTGCAAAAAGAAAGACAGGACGTAAACCACAAATTCTGTGATTGCGTACAGAGGAAGGACGCAAAATATTGCAAAGCAGGGACTTTGTGGTAAACTATACACATGTACGTCGTGTGGTGTAAAAAGGGGAGTGGGAGAGTTACCGCGGGTCGAGGGAGGAGGCCTTCACTGGGACCGACTCCAGTCGGATGTTTTTCTTGCCGTAAACTCTGTACAACCTGATGGACACATAAAGTGATTAAAACCTGATATATTTGCAGACAAACAACATCTCATTCATGTGAAAGCTGATATTAACGCAGACACACAAACTTGATTGTTGCAAACAAGTTTCTGACAAGATTGCAGTAAATGGAAGCCAAAGAAGACGTATATTATACATTTGAGAAAACTTGAAACTTGAAATAATTCTGACTAGAATCCCTTACAGCTCACCTGACAGAATAGTTTGTATCCTCCACGGTGTAGAACCCGCTGGCTGTTCCTCCCTCGATGTAGGAGATCTCATTGTTGAACACCTGCTCACGAGCCAAAAAGCATTTCATTCACACGGATGTAGATGGACCGTTTCCAATGAAAGAAAATAAGGATTTATATAGTTAATGTTTAACTATGAAGCATTGATGCTGAACTTGAATTGATCAGGAGTTTCTTGGTAGTTAGTTATTATTGTATAGCGCTGCTTGCCGGGTATATTTATACATACAGCACTGAACTCCTCGCTCTCGTCTCCCATCTCCTCCCGTATCGTCCGGCATTCCGCTCCTAGGAAGTTTCGGAGGTTGACGGCGTGGATGGCAGAGCCCGCTTTCTTGTCGAGCGTGGCTTCCTGGCCGATCCAGTAATAGATATCCCAGTTCAACGCGCCGTTGTCATCCAGGAAAGTCTGCAAAAAGCAAAGGGAGAGAAGTCTTGGGACCCACAGCCCATGAAAACGCACAGATGTTGCTAAGAAGGATCCGTCTTGTTGGATTATTCCAACGTGTATAATGACAACCAAAGTAATGGCGGTCCGTACAATCTACTGAGATCGAGTTCAGTTCATCGTTACCTTGAGGATGATGTAGCAATCGGCCTCATAGAACTTGCCCTGGAAAGCGTCGTCCACTTGCATCGGAACAAAGTTCTCTATCTGCCACACTGTTACACCTGGAACCTGTAGGACGCGGAAACAGTGACCATACGTACGCTGGTATCCGTACAATGCAAAGAGCAATTTGGCAAATTCCGACAGATTACCTGCCCCACATCCTCCATATAGAACTCAGAGTAGTCCAGTTGAGGTTTCTCTAGGCTCTTGTCCCAGCGCCGGACCTTTAAATCTCCATATTTCGAATCCTCGCTCTCCTGCTAAATTAGCATATTTCTTTGTAGATAAAATGTAAATGAATCCTATTGTGTTTGGTTGGTTTTCTTCCTTTGGACTTTGTCAAAATCCTTCTTTATCTTTTCGCTTACCTCCATGTTCTTGCCCTGTGCAACGTCACTCATGCCCTTCAGCACCTGCTTCGCCTGGTCGTCCTGAGAACTGTCCTTCCTCCTCCTCAGTCTCATCTTCCTCGCCTGGGGATCTCGTGGGCTGGCTCCTGGACACATGTACACACATAGAGATTCAAGCCATTAAGAAAAAATAAGGAATAGGGAGAAAAAAGGCACCGACACTGTACGCATTCGTACTCAGTCATATTGTGTATACACACGTACCTCCTCCAGCAGCTGCTACAGTAGCAGGTGAGGCTCCAGCAAGCCGCAGCTGGTTCTGCAGGGAGAAGTCAATGTTGTACCACTCGGCTGCCCTGTCCACTGGTTTAGGGGGCATCACCAGGTTCGGGTTCTCCCGGACATCCAGAATCTAGAGAGAAATATACGAATAGTTCAATTTTTCTTTTAATCTTCTCTTCAAACAATTAACAGTTAGTGGAGGTAATATTCAATTAAATAAATGTTTTAGACGACATTGCAGGGCCACTATGTTATGTTGCCAAATACAGGACCAGGATATAATTTCTTGTCAATTCCTAAAGAATTGATATGTACTGTGTCATGAGTGTTTAATGTTTTGTATTCATTATTGTATCTGAATTACAGTATACAGTGTTGATTAAAAATATATATATATATTACATTTAATCTAATTGTATCCTATTTATGTCTGAATATTTATTTAGTAAGTAATTAAATCCACAATAAATCATTTGAGCAACATAAATGCTGTTCAGGTACCGTATTATTTGACCACTTTACAGGTGCCTTTAGTGCTGTACCTCTAAATCAGTCAGGAAGTGGATGGCCTCAGGCAGCGTGACCAGGCGGTTTTTATTCAGCACCAGCTTCTTCAGCTTGCCGCACCTGGACAACACACAAATATTCAGTCACACGACTATATTCAATTTTGCTTATGAATTTAACTGAATGGGTCTTAATAAAAACTTAGCCTTTTAGCAAAACACATTCAAATTCAGATATTATTAATATTAAATTGAATTGTGTCAGTCAATTTTATAAAAAATATCAGTAAAACAATGCAGAAGGAAGCATTATTCAACTGGTGGTTCATTAATCACAGAAACGCAAACTTTGTGTTGAACTCACCTGCAGAGTCCCTCTGGGATTAGTTCCAGGTTGTTGTTGGCGGCCATGAACTCGGTGAGACTGGACAGTTTGCCAACGCCTGGCGGAACTCCATCAAAGTCCAGTTTGTTGGAGTTTATGTACAGCTTCTTCAGTTTGGCCAGCTTACATATTGCAGACTGGAAGAAGACACACAAGCAGACATAAACAATTAAATTGACTATTTTTTTGACGATCTACACAGCTTTTTATTCACTGGTAGTGAAAGCCACACGGCTTCTAGAGAAGTGTATAATTGTTATTGTCCTTACAGGGAGGGAGGTGAGCTGGTTGCGGCTCAGGTTAAGAGTCTCCAGTTGAGTCCACTGGTCGATGCAGAGGGACAATTCTGAGATTTGATTGCTGCTCAGGTTGAGTCTCTTCAAACTGCTCAATGAATAGAGGCACTCCGGCAACCGAGTCAGGTCGTTACATGACAGGTCAACATCTGGGGGAGACGGGAGGAACAGAGGGAACACGTGCTCGTAAACGCTACGTTTCCCACAAAAAAAGGACAAGTCCGTAAACAAGTGAAGGAAACAAGAGAGTGGCGTGAGTGTGTGATACCTGCTAGATGTGTCAGAGCCTCTAGACTGGTTGGCATGTTGCTCTGGGTCCTCTGTGTGTTCCTCAGGTGGAGAGTCTGTAATGCTACCATGGCTGGCAGCTGGCTGCTCAGACAAACAGTTTAAGAAGAGCAGCGTTAACCAAATGCATATTTCTGTTTTCTAAATACATTTACCACTAAAGATGTGCACCTAAAATGGGGCCTACGAATTTAGGCTAAGGGACAGCAGTGACCCAAATAAAACGAAATACATTTCGCCTCACCGCAATTGCGCATGCATCAAGGGGTTGTTGTTCAGTGTGAGTGTCTGCAGATGAACCAGGCGTCTCATCTGCGGGGGCAGGCTGTCCAGCTTGTTGTCGCTCAAGTCCAGATACAGCAGGTCGGTCAGGTTGATAAACAGCTGGTTGGGGATGGAGTCGATGTTGTTGTGACTCAGATTCAGCACCAGCATGTTCCTGCTGTTCTCAAGGTCTCTGGGGATCTCTGTCAACTGATTGTAACTCAGATCCTGAAGGAAATGGGATTATTTTTGTCATTAATTGACAAAGAGGGAATGTAATGTGTGTAAAGTTATGCTAGTGGACCAGAAATAAGGGAAAGTAAGAGTGATGTTGGAAGTGTTTGATGAGCAGAGAGGGGGGACTGTGAGATATTATTATGTACCAGCACAGAGAGGTCATCCAGCTGAAAGATGTCATCAGGCACACCGGAGTTTTTCAGGTTGTTAGCTCTGGCTACGACCGCCTGCACATAGAGAAAGACATTTAGGACTCGATCAAACCTACAAATTGGTACAAGTAGAAACAGGCCATAGTCAAAGATTGGCAGTGCTTTTTTTATAGCTAGTGGAAGAAATCAGCAAGTGCTTAATGCATATTTTTCGCTGCATGTGTTGGTGTTAGTTACCCGAAGGTTTGGTAGGCTGGACAGTTCTCCATGCAAAGTGGTCAGGCTGTTGTGACTCACTGAAAGATGCTCCTAAAAAAAACAATAAGCAGAAGTTTTGTTTACAGACCCGAGAGTGCACTACAAAAACAACCAAAGCATGGAAACGTTCTGCACGGTGACCCGGTCACCGCTGCGCAACAAACGTCGCCGTTGTCTCCAAATAAAATGATTTAAGAACAGGATCAAATATATATATATAAACAATACCGCAGACGCTGGGACTCCTAGCCATGATAACAGACTAATCTTGTTTACCTACACCTGGTAATATCAAGCATGTAAGCATGGATTAGCTTCTTTGGGCTTTGGGCTGTTGATTGCAGCTTTGGTGATTAAGATAAGATAATCATATCAAAGATACTGGGGATTAAATTATGGCTGAGTGTTCTTAAAGTTGGGAGAAGGTTTTGCTACTAAAATGCACCAATCTGCTGATGTGATTGCCTTTGTTGCCCTGACATCAAGTAAAAAGGGTATTTTAAAAATAATATCGTAATAAATAGCCCATCAAACCGGATAAATATAGATCGAGCCAAAAACATCTACAGTACAAATAAACTAACCTTTGACAGATAACATACACAACACTGTGACTAAAATACATATCAAGAATATATCAGTCAATCACTTTATATATTTGGAGATGTGCGGATAAGCCGATGCGACAAATGCCTCACCAGCTTCTGCAGAGAGGCCAGCTCCTCCGGGAGGTAACACAGCCCGGTCCGGTTCAGCTTCAGCCATCGTAGACTGCTCATACACTTGACATGCTCTGGGAAGTAGCCGCCCTGAGAGGAACGGAAACGGACATGAAGAGGAGCAAGAATGACGGCTGACGTCAGAAACACCGGTATGGACTGTATTTATGGATGATAAGTCTTCGTAATGTCCAACTGTGAAGGAGCTTATCATTATCCGGATGCATGAGAACAATGGACTCTTCATACAAAATGAGAACATGACATCACCCTTCTTATTGTCATTATCTTTATGGGATCTGTTATCTTCTACAGCCAAGATGAGAAAGCGGACAGTTGATGTTATCATGGGCGCAACTTGTGTGAGGAACTTATGGTATTTTACACTTCCTGAATTTAAAAGCCATTCACGAACAGATAGATACAAATACATGATTCATACAACATGTACGTATTAACGGTGCTTAGAACGGTACATAGAAGGTACTTAACATGGGGAGGTTTTAAATGTTTCAAACATATGCCAGATGATCCAAACCTTTACTCCCTCGTCTGTCTACCAAGCTGAGCACGCGAATTGTGGCCAAACCTACAACTATGACGACACTGAGTCAAAAGAGCTCTGAACACGTTGGCTGACGTTATCGTCCGATAACGCTGATAAAGACGACAGGCAGGTTAGCTTCTGATCCAGACGGCGGGTTAGCCGACATTAAAGCTAACGTTAGATTAGCTCGCTTTCGTGACGTTGGAAACGGGAGCTGTGTTATCACAAACTTACCTAGAAGTATCTACCCGCTCGCAAAGTACAGAAGTAGCGTTATGTTACCTTAAATAGACCATTCTCTTAACAGAAATATGTAAACCACAGGACGCTTGTGGCAGAAACCGGGCGGGTATTTTGTGACGTTATTATATGTCACAAATCTGACAACTGGCTAACGCCCAATGCTAGCAACGTTAGGCTAAGCAAGTCATTTTAACAAGCGCACCCGTTAGCCATTTGTCTTGAGCTAACGTTAGCTAGCTAAACGTGTTAGTTATTCAACACCAATGGCTTTAAAAAACAACAACAACACATTTGTCTTTAAGAGCCTTACTTTGAAGTCGTTACCACTGAGGTCTACCCCCCTGATGAAGGGAAGAACTCCGGTGGAAGCCATTTCTGGTTTGTGCCAGCTGCTCAGCCCTCTACTGTCTATTTTGGTCTCGTAGTGGGGTGTCTGCTGCAAAGTCTCCTTCTTCTTCGTTGGATTATTAGCGATGGTTGCCAACACCAGCTCATCGTGCGTTATCGCCCCCTGTGCTTCGGAATGTGTACCGTCGAATAAAATAAACTGTGTTCAGCGCCCTCCTGTGTTCATCGGAGGTTAACAGCATATACGGGGTCGTGTGGGTGTCCCCCATTCTGTTACACCCGCTAGCTGTTCAATACGCCATGCTATTTTAAAACCGAGACAGCAGTCTCTGTTTGAAAGAAATACGTTTTGTAAGGGCTTTTCTGTCTTAACCGGAGGGAAAGAACACTGAGTTCGCTTATTTCCTCGTCACAAGAGCGTTGGTTGTGGGATACAATGCACCAAACACCGCGGCCATCTACAATTTAAATGTTAAGTCATTTCCAAGGGGCAAGGGTGAAACCGGAAAATATACAACTTGATTTCAAAATAAAACTAGTTCCGTTAAAGCTTGCAATGTGTCTCTGAGGACGCCTCTTAAGAAAGCTTTATTTTGAAAGCGGGGGAATGGGAAGTGCTTCACATCGTCTTAAACGCGATGACATAATTCAGAAAACCTCACTGTCAGTTGTGCCAGTTCGTTTCGTGGCAAGCGAAGATAAAGATACATAATAATAAAACGGATATTTGTAGGTTTACATTATGGATAACAATGTCACGCGATACAATGTCCAACTATATATTTATGATTTATCGAAAGGAATGGCTCGCAACCTCAGCCCCATCATGTTAGGTAAGTATACAGAGACACAATCCGATGCAGCCGGGCCTTTGGGGACTAACAAGTGATAAGAACACATAGAGATGATTTGTATGGCTTGAATAGTTACGTTGATTTTATGCGGTGTAGCGGTCTTTGTTTGACTTCTCAATGTCCAACGTTAGTTATTATCAATACATTTATTTTGAAAATATATTTCAAAGCGTGAGTGATTTATGTTTAGTCGACTAAACATAAATCATCAGGGTCAAACTCCACTCTTGTAATCTACAGCTCCACGGAGCTGCTTGCAGGGAGGATCATCTACCTCACTACCTTTTCCCTCTTTGTTACAGGAAAGCAACTGGATGGTATATGGTACGCTTCTTCTTTCTCTTACTATGACAGCCGGCTTCCGATCAGAAATCCCCAAAAGATGTTCTTCTCATGTAATGGGTGGATCCACACACCAATAACCCGCTCTTTGATCCCAGAGCAGATATGCGTTAAGATCCATATATGTCTGATGATGCTCTCATTTAGATCTGAAGCTTAAAGTTGAACTGATCTGTATTTAGTCCTGTGTTCGTTTCGTGCTTTTTCACCAGGCACACAGCCATAGTGGCATACGGAGAGGAGTTCTTCTTCGGAGGGGAGGGGATCTCCAGCTGTCCGCCGGTGAGTCAGTAACAAGGGAATTAACTTTTTGTACACGTTTAGGACGGGTAGGGATTAATGAGCGTTAATATGCGTTTTCTTCTGGACTTTAAGCTCAAACATTCAAGTGTTTAATGGTTTTATCTAAAGCAATCTCCCTACCACCATACAGGTAGGCCTGCACAATGCAGTACAGCTATATTGACCGAGTACAACCACATACAGCCTAGTAAAACAATAGCGTTAATTCACTGTGGTTTCTGCCTACATATATCCATAAAAGACAAACCTTAAATGCATTATTGCCAATCAACAATTATTTTTCTTTTCTTATTTTACTCCTGTTCATCAAATGGTAATTTCCTAACCAGTCGGGCAGTGTAGTTTTTTATCGAACTGGGTGTGGATTAACATTTGGTTTCTGAGTGAATAAATATGTGGGATTGAGTAGTAAACTTCAGCTACTAAAGGATTAATTCCTTCATTAATTGTAATTCTGTCACTCAGTGTGGCAGTTTGGCTTATTGCTTTGGTTACACAGACAATACTTCTTAGTGGGATAATCCACTTGAAAGATACAGAACAAAATAAATATTAAAATAAATAAAATCTCAAACTAATCGAAAATGTCTAGCCTTATAAACCTACCCTTGATTTAATCTATATGTTAGCAATTATTCATGCATATCAGAGAAACAACTCATACACAATGTTCTTTTAACTATTGGAACCCTCTTCTTCTCATGATGTGAACCTTTTGCGTTTCCCGCCTGTGTGTTCTTCAGGGTGGGACCATGCTGGGCCCTCCAGACACTGTGGTAGAGCTGGGCGAGACAGAAGTGTCCGAGGAGATCTTCATGGACTATCTCTCTTCCCTGGGAGAAAACACATACAGGTGGAGTTTCCGTCCAACGCGTGTTTTCTACGCGTGGCTGAACTCACGAGTGTAACCGTACTTAATGAAGGAAATCTGTCAGCTGTTGGATTAACTCTCTTCCATTCTCTCCTCGTTCAGAGGTGACAGGTACCGTCTGTTTGAGCACAACTGCAACACCTTCACCAACGAGGTGGCTCAGTTCATGACGGGCAGGTCCATCCCGTCATACATCACCGACCTTCCATCGGAAGTCCTCTCCACGTGAGTCTGCAACTCAGTCCGTTTTCAACCGATCGCCGTAGCCGTCGCTGTTGTAATGGTGTCTTTCCACTTAAAACTCACTGCTAAAATGTTTATATGATGCTACTCTACCCTCAGGTACACTAAGAACGTATGAATTATTGTCATATGTGTTTTCATGTCAATCTGATGTTGTGCAATTTCAAATGAAGTTGCACAAATTTCAAATTTGTAAAACACAAATTGCATTTCTGGGAAAAGACTTGATACAGAACTCTGTTAACCAAACTGGAAACCATATTGGATTTAGTCTGTTAATATGCAGTGATGAACAGGGTTGGTGGATTGGTAGGCTTATGTTTTAGTCTAAAATAATTCCAATCTTTTTTTCCCTAATCTCCAGACCGTTTGGCCAGATACTGCGACCCATTCTGGACTCCATCCACATCGCCCCTCCAGGGGGTAACGTCATCAACGGCGGAAGAAACATGTAATCTGAGCGATCAGCCGGGTTACCGAATGCTCACCAGGTCACTTTTATAGTAGTCAGACAGTCAAACTAATCATCTTTCTTTATTCTTGCTTTCTGTAAATAAGCTACACACTAGCATTAAAGCTAAGGGCCATTTGTAAACTGATAACTGACCAGAAAATTCTAAAAAAAAAAACACTCCTTAAAACCAGGTTGGTGAGTTCTTTTCATGAGGTTTGACTGTGCATCAAAATTCAATAAACCACAAAGTACAAAACATGTGTTTAGGTCCAGCAGCATAGCCGTATATCAAAACGTGTACTTTCCAACAACAAAAGCTTATTTTTAACCATGTGGCCTTCTTATAAAAACTCGATGGAAAGTCCAATTTCCAATTAAGCTTTTTTGGAAGTGAAATGTAATGGAGTATATTTCGATTTTTGGTACTGCCATTTGGTTCAGCGATTATATTTGGGCTGCGGGATATAACATTTTCACTATAATTCACGCTAACAATATTATTCTGTTATCTACAGAACATTATAGAACTTCTACTGAAAACTAAAATGATAATAATGTAAAATTTAACTTCAACCTTGCTCATTGTTTGTGTACTTGTGTGTAAAGAGATGGAAAGAGACTATAAATTTAATTATTATTTAAGAGGTGCTGGATTAAGACAATATCATATCTATTGTTATATCAATATTTTAAATTCTAAATATTATGGTTAACTTTAATGTATGTCGCGACAACCCTAATTTACATTTCGCAATAATTTCTACTTTTACTTCTCAATACAGGCATATTGCACTTTTTACACCACTGCTGTATCTGATGGCTGTAATTTAGCCAACTACAACATTAAAATACCTCTTGCACATTAGTGCATTTAGCTTATTCATTGCTTCAGCTTTTGTACTTAGTCACAAGGCACGGATCCATTTTGGTGTTGCAATGTTTATCTAATATAGAATAGATTTCTTTATTTGAGTAACTTATGAAGGATTCTTTTGTTTTTTAAATGATTACCAATACATTAGGTTCCCCAAAAGGTTTCTGCAGTAAAACTCATCTGCTGTTAACTACAATGGAATTAACCTGAGTGTGCACTTTTAGATACGTTTTAACATATTTGGACGCTCGTTGATGGAAAATAAGAACGAGTTCTTATGTTTGGAGTTTTTTCATGTCAATCATAATTCAATTTTGCACCAATGTTTTTTTGTTTTTTTATTATTTGCTAACCTGTAGTTAAATTCCCATCAATGATCCTTTTATACCTGTAACATTTGTCTTAACTGTTTCTGACATTATCATCATTGTCACATAATTTATTGATATGACATGAGCAGGTGATTGATGCCTAACTGACTGTGTGTCTATAGCAGCACTGGGATCAGTTCATTGTAAATTCAGTTATATGAAAGTAAAACCGGTTAAAATGGTTAACTACAATAGTCTACATTTCCAAGACAATCTATATATATATATATATTATATATATGAATATATATATATATATATATATATATATATATATATATATATATATGTATATGTGTATATATATAATAAGTGAACTGCATCACAGCCCTGTTGTATGACATACGTCCTGCCTCTCGGCCGGTCGCTCCGGCTCCACAGGGAGATGCGGATCATACATTTTATTGTCGCCATGTGTTTAGACAGCCGCTCATTCATTGTTTTTATGTAGATAATTCTGAGGGAAATGTCCTGATTATCATCTTAAAAACCAACCCGCTCTTTTAACAGCCACCAGAGTGTGTTAGATACACAATACACCTCTATGTGCCTTCATTTCCCTGCTTGTCTGCAGTCACACTGTTGGTAGATGGCATAGTTATCCAATAGCGCAGATGGTAACTCCCTGTGCAGCCTGCCTTCAAATCTGCCAGTCATTTTATTGTGTGACGGTCCAAATTACACACATATGAGGTATGAGCAGTGGAAAATATATAGTTATACCATTTGAATCGAGGAACTCTCACAGCCTAAAATCTCAGTGCATAATAAACTTCGCTCTGCCACCAGAAAGAACACTTACTCCGTCTAGTTTCAATAGATGACGTTTTCCAAGTTTATCTTGTTATGACAATGTTACACACATGAACCTCACAGGCCTGAACTGAACAAAGAATCAAAGAAGCACAGAAAAACATGAAATCTCAAAGAATGAGTAAACCAGCATTCACTTTCATTGTGTTCTTCTGCAACAAATTAACTTCACATGCATTTGACTTTCAGAGCAGTCACCGTCACATTTCTCTCGTGCACCAACGCAGCACATGAATATCGTCTGTGCAATTTAAAAGTCTTTTTTTCAAACCCAATATTTTTGCTTTTTGCTATTTTTTGTTGATTTTCCCTCTTCGAGGCTGCGGGGCTCAGGTGAATCTGGGTCGTGTTATTTTTAATGTCTGATAAACAACAAAGTGACACGCTAACCCGACCAGTGAAATGTATTACTGCACGAGTCACCCTCTGCTGCTCCGATAGCTTGTGGCGATGCTGGCTGCTACATGTAATGTGAATTTGCAGGCTAGTGATGGATAGTAATACCTATTTAAGTAATCTAACTATAGTAGATATTTATGCATATTGTTTTATTGTTTGTGTAATTTTTTTTCTACTTCTAAAGCCATTGACTGAAAATTCGACAATATCTGTTGTTTTTGGCCATTTCTAATAGCAAAGTGTCATGTCATTTTAGGGACCAAATAAATGTGAAGAAGAAATAATGGTTGGGTAGTTGTGTGCACAAAATTTCAGAGAGACGGATGCTGGATGCAGACAAATCAATAAATGAAATACAAATAATACAGCCTTATATGGGATCTCCAATTGGGTACTCAAGTAAAACCCACAGAAAGATATATTACAAAACGTGATCATCCAATTATAATCATATCGTTGTTTCAAGGAAAATTGATCAATCTACACAATATTCAATAAAAATGTTAAACACTAAGTTCCATTCAGTGATACTTTGTCATAGGTAACAAGGTAAAAGGACTTTTCAGAAACTGTTTTAAGTATAAATAGATTACATTGTAAAATTAGAATATATTTCATATAAGCAGGTTGTTTTCTGTGTATACATGCAGATCCAAGGGGACACTAATAATATAATATGCATACAACTAAGGCTTAATATCAGTTCTCATTTAAACTGGTAAAAGGGATGATGGAGGGGATCCAATAAGTCTCAATGTGATCACCACCTGCTAATAATAACAGCCTTACTCATGTTCTTTGAGCATCCACAAAGAGACAGTGTTACCATGTCCGCAGCTTCAAATGCATTTTAACAGCAGCAAAGGATTCTGATCAGATGGTTGGAGTTTTAAAACCAGCCTACAGCACTAAACACTAAACTGTTTAAGCAAATTCATCTATGAGCAAATTCAGCCCTTGTATCCCTATGTTCATAAATTGTTATCAAAATCTCATTGAGGAATGCAATTAACCTGTATGTATGTCATTCAAAAAATGAGTCTTCATTTGTGTATTTACTCTTTCTGAACAAAGCCTGTATACAAACGTATATTTGAAAATACATTTTTCTTAAATATAATCCAGTAGCAAAATCCGATTGGTTTTTATTAAGGTGACGCCTGCAGATTGTCAGTCTAATAAACACGTCATCTTGGGGCGCTCTGTGTGGATGTGAAGGAAGCAACATGGCATTTGTTCTTTTATTCAATCATTTAACATCCCATCACTCGAATATACCAGATCTCGTCACCATTATTTGGTCAAAAGAATTCTTAGGTGTCGACCATGATACCAGAGAAGGCCGGTGACTTTTCCAGATGGCAGATGTGAAGCATACTTGGTCCGTGGCCTTTAATCAGCACCCGTCCTCAGAGACATTGGATAATAAATGCAGACAGACTTAGCCTGTCCTTGCGCCCTACAGCCGAGTTGCTGAATCAGCTCAGTTAGCAGCACAATAATGCGTGTGCATGTGATGTTTGACAAACGTTAACCTTCTCTACAACTGCAAGGTACTGTCAAAGTGGCCAAAGCTGTAGTTGCTGCAGATAAGCCCCAGTGAGTCACACGGACCCCCCTGCTGGGGTTACAGATCCTTCCACGGCACGTAGGTGTGACTGGACCTCCGGGGTAAAGTTCATCTTACTTTAGATGTAAACCACTTGGAATATGAGTAACCTTTACTGTCATGATCGCCGTAGATTTACAAAAGTACCGTGCAGTATTTCTGTCACAGTTAAAAATCCACAGTCAATGGCGTTGGTTTGTCACAGCGGGAGATAACTGTGATTTGTAATAGAGTTTGAATACGTTTCTCTATACCAGTTCAGAGTCGACTGTTGATTGTATGCTGGTGTTTTTGCAATGCCGATTTATACATGACGTGATCGACTGATCCTAAATGTGGAGATCAGCAAAGGAGCTGAGTAAAACTGACGATGTCGTTATTCTTTTGTCTTCATTGAACACTTAGGATTACAGACAATGTTTCATGTCGTCGGTTTCATTACATCAGGTTGCTAAAATGAATAAAGCAGGCTTTAAATTGTAAAGTTACTCACCAATTAAAAGATTTTTTGTGGAATTATAAAGCCGACCGTGAAAACCAAAGGAAAAGAACTGGTTTCCAAAGTGTGTCTCAAAGACAATGAACCGTCGGCTCACGTCGCGTAATTTGCGGCATGTAAGTCACACTTACATCTGTAAAATGTGTGTATGATTAGACATTTTTCTTCCAGATACCTCTTTTTACCACATTTGGTGTTGACGTGTGTGAGCGTGAGAGAAGAAAAGAGGTTTTCTTTGAGTTTTTCAGAAGCTGATTTTGATGGAGGTGTTCTCCCACTGCTTAATGTTTCATTCAGTACTGATATGCATAATTAAGGGATTCATGTACCGTTTTTTTGTGGATACCTTGTCACTTTGAGCACAGAATAATTAAAGTTTGCACTCTACGGTGTCAGGTTCTGGGATTTGGGATTTGTCACGTTTCCTTGATATTGCTGCAGGATATTTTTCAAATCTGCGTGCTATGTATGAACACAGACATACACACAAACATACAAATACATACACACATGCACAATTCTATATTAGCAGTATCTCATTACATGGCTGTGGTATGTTGTGCTAATGTCAAGCAGCCATGTGACAGCGTGTCAGTCACTGGTTTGGTTTTTATACGTGTGAAACAAATTAAATGTGGGTTCTATAATGGCTATGAATCAATGAGATTTCTTAATTTGTGCGACCCATTTTAGAAACCCATATTTCTTTAACAGTACTGATGTTAAAATAATGTGTTTAAAAATGCATTGGTCACAATAAATGACCACGGCAACCGTCTCCACTTTTAATTACGTCCGGTCTCATAGGAGTCTGTTTAAATGTTGTAAGCCACATCAGTAAATGTGCTAATCATTCTTGTCCAATCATGCCTGCTTGGAAAAGGTTTTTATCTCTGCTGTAGATGTCAGTTTGAATGACTGTCAATTGATCTCAGAAGCCTCTATGTACAAAAAAAAAAAAGACATCCTCCTTTGCTCTGTCCCGGGCTCCTCCACCTCCCTCTCCTACTTAACCTCATACGGTAATTTCCATCATCCTTCGGATCTTTTTCCTCATGCTACCTCCTTTGCGGCACACGTTCTGGAATAAAACATTACATACTCTCCTTTGATTCAACCATCATTTCACATCAAATCTCTGCAAATCTTTTCTTCTCTCACATCCCTAAATCCTTCCTTTGCAGCCCACCCTTTCTCAAAATCCTTAATTACCCTTTCCTGCTACTGAGACTTTCCCGACCTTTTTCCTAAACCCCTATCGTTTGTGAAAATCCATTTTGCTTTCACGTTGTCATGAGCTTAGACTCTGCAGCTATCACAAAGCACGCCATTGCGTTTTTCTTAAGATAACTAAAACAAAAATGTACTCATACAAAGTAATATTGTATAAACAACCCGTGTCACCTTTAACCCCCACAGTCACAAACCGTGAGTTCATTTCTTCACAACATGTGATTGGCTTTTAGTCGGTTTTCATCTCATATGGAAACTGATTACATAAAGTTGTCAGATGAAGACTTTAATGAAAGAATATCCAGCTTGTAGCTAGAAAAGCAAGATGACGAGGGTGTGTAATCCTTGCCTTTTCTTCCTCCTTCCTTTATTTCCCCCTCAAACCTGTCAACTCCCTCCACAGGCCGCCAACCGGGGACGGCCGACCAGCTGGACAGGTCACCGTTGTGGAATCACTTAGGTTCACAGCTGCTGTGTGCTCCTTGTCTGTGTCAAGCTCAAGTCCAAGATGACTGCCATGCCCGTGCATAATTGCATAGATGCATAAATATATGGAGAAACGTTAACCGTCCTCCAGACCTGCTGTCGCATCAGCCCCCATTTGCTGCCGTTTCAAGGAACGCCCTTGGGTTATTCCATCTGGACAATGTATCCGCATGCAGCGACAACTCATCCTCCCCGTTTGCCCATTGAAGTTTGAACTTTAAGAGGCCCCGTCGTGGGATCACTTTGGAACCGAATGACATCTTGGGAAATAAGCGTCTTTGCCTTTATTGGAGCTACACGAGGACATTGATGCCATTTGTCTGTTTAATATGAAGCTGGCAATTGGCTTTAAGAATGAAAATGGATCAGCTTCCATTGTGCCGTCCAAAAGGTAACGAAATCCACCTACCAGTACCTCTAAAGCTCATTACTGAATTATAAGCAAAGCATGAGAACATAATATGGAAGTGTTTGGCGTTAATACAACACTGCAAAACCATAGACAATTAGTTACACTTTTAGTCTGGAAAAGATCCTGTTTATTTCAAATAGTCCAAAAGCTTAAAAAGCTTATAACCATGTCGCCCTGGACAGGAAATTGCCTTCGTACACACACACACACACACACACACACACACACACACACACACACACACACACACACACACACACACACACACACACACACACACACACACACACACACACACACACACACACACACACGTACTGTCCTAACCACTATGGAGCCAATGTTACAGTTGAATTGGGGCTGCAAACTCAGTTTGTCCCTCATTAGGAGAAGTGTGTAGTTGTGGTGCTGTGGCGTCTGCGTCTACAGGAACCTGATCTGGTGCCATCAGACCTGCAGGCGGAGAGCGAGAGACGGGGGGCAGAGAAGAAGAGTTATAAAGAGTGAAAGGAGCGGGAGGCAGAGAAAAACGCATTACCCGAACACAAAGGGTTGAACGGTCCTTACTGGACACATTGGCTTTTCAACAATAAGACCTGCGTTTATATTTGATCAGAAAAAGTCTCCCTGCACACGGGGCCCCCCTCCTCAGAACACGAGCTGCACACGGAACTACGTCATACATTGAGGTTGTCTCAGTTGGCCTGGTAGAGATTCACAATGTGATGTATCTCTCTAAAATTAGAACAAGCCTGAGAGCTTTAAATTCCTCAGTAGCAACAGAGCTGGTTAGTAATCTTGCATTACTCACATTTTCCACTTGATGGCACCAGTTCTGAACACATAAGTGTTATGAAGCTGTTATGGTCAATTCAGCTGAACGCGTTTGTTTGTCTGGAACATATAATGAGCCCCAAGGATTCTTTTTTTGAATCCTTGTTTTGGTTTTCTTAACATGAAGCACAGTTCTGCATAAGAGATGAGACATCAGCAAATATTGTTTCTGTTTTTTTAATTAATAATGGAATCAAATCAAATCATTCCCACAAAATGCATTTACAAAAACATTCTAATGAGTATTCAAGTGATTTGGGGTTTCAATTGTACACACACCCTGTACCCTTATTTCACTATAATGTGGACCTTTAGTTTGTCACAATCGAAAACCAGTGTGGTGGAAATTTGTGGATTTAGCCCATGTGAGAAATCAAAAGTATCCCAAACTTGCTTTGTGATTAAGTATTTATTACTAACTAGTATATAGAAAAAAGATAAAGAATACAGAAATCATCAGCACAAGTCGTAAGCACAGACAGAAGTCAAATGACTACAATTCAGCTGAAAAGGGACAGATGTTCCTTCCCCCAAAAGGAGCAGGAAGATCTGACCAAGTTAAAGAGAAGAACAGGAGGTTTTATACACTTAGGGGGGGGTTGTGCTGCCTCAGGACAGGAGAGCCCACCCCTTAAGAGGAGTGTTGGAAAAATACCAGATGATGTAGGGGTGACCCCGTGACCCCGTGACCCTCCCTTTATGGACCCAGACAATCAACATCTAAAAGGTCAGTCAGGGCACGTATGATTTCATCTGTGTCTTATCTCACCCTGGACTGCCTTAAGTCACCGGCTCACATCAAAGGTCACATTCCTGAGAGCCTCATCCTATGCAGGCTCAACAATTTTCCCCCAACAACCAGCAGACTCATCAACAGCCGGGACACAATGTGTTCACTGATGTGGAGGCTGTGAGAGCAATCTCTCTGCACTCATGAAACCTGTAACTGGGAGATGTCACTACGGATTTTAGGCCATGTGAAAAGACGTGGCACTGCAGCGTCCACTTCAATGCCTCACATAAGTGCACACGGGAGTGTTAGCAGTGAAGACGCTTTATGTTTTAGGAGTAGAGGCACACCGACGGGAGGAAAAGGTCCGAAGTGCAGTGGAAAGAGAAAAGAAAAAGCATTTGCTGGTTAATAATGTTTGTATCATTTATTACATTAAGCACAATCCGAAGCCATCTAATAGAACAATAATGCTATTAATCATATTCTGATGAGTGCACACAAGTGTAGGACGCATAAACTGAATACACGTTCTTACAGGCATATTGTGGATATTTTTAAATCTAATCTATAAGCTAATCAGATCTCTGACAAGAAGAAGGTACCGCAGGATGGACAGAATCCTCTGGGACGTTTTAGACGAGGTTCAAGCCAGCTGGCAGTCCTTATAAAAGGCAATTTTTCACGTCCCACAAATGTCTCCAAAGAGAATCAGAATCCACAACGGCACTCTTTTGTCCTGTGAGATCAACAAGGAGCACTGGCTACCAAAACGATCCAATTGTGAGAGCTGCCAGGTCTGCTAGTGGTAATTATAACACTTTATTGGGTGAGAGGAGACAGCAGGAGCCCACCGGGGAAACAGCACGCAACCGTTTTAATCCTTTTTTACGTTGGATCGTATTCTGATGGCCAATGATAATCCTTCCGTTTTGGTATCAGTTGTCAAGATACAGACCATTACAAAGATCTTGTTCGTTGGAATGCAGCTCTTCTTCAAAATTAGGTCACAGAATCAAAGTAGGCCAAATACACCATAACACAGAGAATAATAATTTTAAAAAAAGGATACAGCAGCACATCTGTTGATAGATAGCACATCTGTTGATAAATGGAGCATGTTTGCTTATTTTTCTTCCACATCTGGCAGGGACAGAGTCATTTTTTAAGGTGCACATACGCACATTCGCTCATAAGCTTTGTGTGTCGTCATGGACAGAAAAAATGTGCATTTCGAACTGAATCTGGCTCATATCTGTTAGTTCATTTCATATAATTAACTGTCAAACAATTACACAGACAGTTTTTAATAATGGGAAACAACCACTTCAACACTGAGGATACTCGGACACACTTATCGCTGCATTCTTTATATTAACAAACAACAAATTGGGATGTGATGATCAAAAAGCATTGGCACCAAGGCCAACACTGGCTGGCTTGGTGTATGAACACTAATACCTAACCTAAGTTATTTTTGATGTTAGTACTGAAGTCCCTCTGACTACACATCAATGCTTGTTTTAAATTATTTGAATCTGTTACATTAAGCTGTATGCAGGAATCCTATTTAATAAGGTAAAGAATGTGTGCACAAGTCTAT